>NW_028084199.1:0-510407 GCF_014824575.4 Sturnira hondurensis | reverse complement strand
TCAAAATAATAATAATAATAATAATAATAATAATAATAATAATAATAAAAGGTTGAAAAAAAGTAAATTCAAGCCCTGGCTGGTGTGGCTCAGTGGATTGAATGCTGGCCTACCAAACAAAGGGTTGCTGATTTTGATTCCCAGTCAGAGCACATGCCTGGCCAGGGTTGCAGACCAGGTCCCCAGTAGGGAGCACATGACAGGCAACCACACATTGATGTGAGGCTACAATGAAACAATGCATGGAACATACTTGGAACACAGTAAGGGCCTAACATGAATTTCTTTCTCCAGGTCTCTTACAGCTGTGCTTGCCTGTCATTCCTAGATTGACACTGTTCTTTTCAGCATTGGGGTGGGGGGTGCACACCCCAAGGTGAGCCTCTAAGCCCCCTGTGCCTGTCCTGCAGTCTCTTCTCCCTGGTCAACGCCAAGCCCCCGACTCACAGAGCCCACATGCATTATTCCTGCCCAGATATCTTAGCAGGTCATTGAGTTCATGTCCCTGCCCGCAGCACCTGACTGATGAGAATGCTGTCCAGGCCCCCCTCCCACAAGGCTGGTCGGCTTCAACACGTAGAGCACAGCAGCCAGCACATCACTAACTTGCCCAAGGTGTTCGTGGTGGGGATAGTGGATGGATAGATGGGTGAAGTCTTCCACACCAGAGGTTTTCACAGCCTCCTTCTATTGCCAGGACAAACTGTCTGTTCCTGATGGTCTGCTCATGTTCTGCAGGGTGTGACTAAGTCTTTTGTCTTGGCTGGCCTCACGGAGCTGCTTCCCACTCTCCGCAGACATGCCCTCCACACCCCAGTGTACACCCGGGAAGCTCCAACATACACATCTGCAGCAAGACTCTTATACACACTCGTGTACACCCATATGCACACATACACCCCCACGTGTATACCCACAAGTACCACAGCCAGCTATGTCAGGCTACAGGCCAGGGGGACTGACCATCCTGATGTACTGGGGACCATCCATGTTTTAGTATCAAAAGCCTGCTAAGCCCTAAAGCCCCTCCGTCCCAGGCAAACCCAGAGAGTTGGTCACACTACCAAAGACTGAAGACTCACCAGAGACCCAAGCACTTAAAGGCCACTGGAAGATTGCAAAGACCTCCATGGCGATCTTGAGGTCCTTCTTGGACACCAAGACCATTGTGCCCAGGATCCCAGTGGCTCCAAATAAGAGCTGTTCCACTGTCCGATCCCAAATGCTCAGGGGCTGGAACTGCTTCCTCTTTTGAAGCTTTCTTCTCCTGTCTCTGCCCAGTGTCCACGCCCCCTAGCCCACATCCCCACCCCTCCACAGGATCATGAGACTGTGTGCTGCCTCTACTTGTCCAGTGCCTTTCAGTTCTCTCCCCGAGCTGCACTTTCACCCCCTTCTGCTAGACCCAGGATCAGATGATGACATTCCCCTGCACACCTGCACAGAGGAGAGTGGGTGGAGCTGTGGTGTGGGAAGTAAGGGTGCTGCTAGGGGCTCTGCAGAGCCCATGTGGATTGGGGGTGGGGCAGGGAGGAGTCCAGGACATATGAGGTCTGTCTGCATTTCTTTCTGAGGCTTGGCTATTATCGGACAAGGACCCCATGATCTGAGCAGTTCTGCATGTTATTTCTTGCTAAATGTTAAAATGTAGCAGAGTATTTGGGAGCCGAAGCTATAAACAGGATGAGCTGACAAGAATTGAACCCGTGAAAGTAGCCAACTGCAAAGAACACTAAGCCTCCCTGTTCAGGGAGGCAGATCTTTAGATAGGAATCCCATCTCCTTTGTTCTTTGCAAGTAAACAAAACTACCTTGAGTTTGGTAACACAGGTGTCCCTGGTCTCTCAGGGACAATACGATCAGAGGGGAGGAGGGGGTCACAGGCCAGGTGACTACTCACTACTAGCAAGTCCAGAACTCACTACTTTCTGTGAACAGACATCACATATAGTCTGTAAGTGTATATAGTAGGTGCTAAATAAATTTGTATTGGATGAATAAACAAAGGTGAGTACTTATCAAATTATTCTCTGTACATGCAATTCTAGAACACAAAATCAATCTACATTTTTTTAAAAAGTCAGAGCACTGGTGGCCTCTGCTAGGGGACTGACAAGGAAGGGACACAATGAGAATTTTAAGGGTGACAACAACGTTCTCTGTCCTGACACAGCTTTGAGTTACACAGGTCAAAAACTCATTTGTCGAAACTCAGCAAATGTACACTTAAGACTTGTACATTTATCAGCATATAAATTATACCTGAAAAGTAAACAAACATGGAAGTCCATGCTGGAGTGTTTGGGGGTGAAGGTGCTAATGGCTGCACATAGGATGAAATGCACGTAGGATGTACTGATAGGCAGATCAAGGGACAAAGTGCAATGAGTCCATATAAGCAAAATACCTGTACAATCAAGGTGGTGGGCATTTCGTGTGCAATTCTTTCAATTCTTCTGCAGGCTTGAAATTCTTTCCAATAAGATGTTGAAAAAAATAGATCCCTGAAGGTCACAGTAAAAATAAATTTTAAAACTGTGGTTCCTTCATGAACATACATGTGCACATGCGGCTTTTGTGTGTGCATATATACGTACAAAGATAAATATGTGTCTAGTCAATACGTGTTTACAGCCTGGCTGGTGTAGCTCAGTGGACTGAGTGCCAGCCTGTGAATCAAAGGGTCACTGGTTCCATTCAGGGTCTAGGGCACTTGCCTGGTGTTACAGGCCAGGTCCCCAGTAGAGGGCGCTCCAGAGGCAACCACGCATTGTTTCTCTTCCCGTCTCTAAAAATAAATAAATAAAATATCTTTTTTAAGAAAAAAGGGGGGTCCCTGATGTCCCCAGCACATCAGGAAAAAATAAATAAATAAAATCTCTTTTTTAAGGTATGGAAGCAGCCCAAGTGCCTATCTGTAGATAAGTGGATTAAGAAGCTGTGGTGTATATAAGACAGAGTATACAAGTTAAAAACCTACCATTTACAACAGCATGGATAGACCTACAGTGTATTATGCAAAGTAAAATAAGTCAGACAGAGTAAGGCAAATACCCTAAGTATGTGGAAACTAAGAAACAAAATAAAATGAACAGACAAAACTGAAACAGACTCATAGATGCAGAGAATCATCTAAGCTGGCACCTCAAGAACAAGAAAAAGGAAAGTGACCTGCACGCAAGCAGGCAGAAGGAAAACATACCATAAATCTATGAAATGTTGTTGAAGATTTTATTTATTTAATTTTTGAGAGAAGGGAAGAGAAGGAGAAAGAGAGAGAGAAACATCATTTGGCTGCCTCTCACACATGCCCAACCAGGGACCTGGCGCACAACCCAGGCATGTACCCTGACTGGGAATTGAACTGGCGACCTTTTGGTTTGCAGGCTGGCACTCAGTCCACTGAGCCACACCAGCCAGGGCAAAAATCAATGAAATTGAAAACAGAAATGCAGTAGGGAAAAATCAATGAAACAACAAGGTGGTTCATTGAAAAGATAAGTAAAATTGACAAATCTCTAACAAGGCTGGTAAAGAAGAAATAGCAAAAGAGAGAAAACACCACAGTGAAAGAATTAACATTGATTTTAAACAGTCTTTTCTAGAAAAGCAGAAGAGCCTCCTCTTCTTCCAAGTTCATTTGATAAAGCTAGTATTACCCTGATACCAAAATCAAACAAAAAAACTACCAAAAAAGAAAACTACAGGCTGATATCTGCCATTAATGCCAACTTTAAAAGCCTTATCAAAATATTAGCAAATAAAATTTATCAATATATTTTTTAAAGTGTAAATAGAGACCATTTTTTAAGAAAACAGGGGGTAGGTACGGAGGAGGAGACTTCTGAGGGGGTCATCACAGTAAAAAAACATGAGAGATGATGGTGGCTCAGGCCAGATTACTGGTGGTGAGGAGAGTGGCAGGTGGACAGATTCCAGAAGTCTCTGAAGCAGAAGCCTCATGAAGGGTCTTTCCTCTCTAAGGCTCAGGCGCCTGTACAGGGGAGTCCTGTGAGTGGACACCCGTTACCCAGCTCAAGGAGGTTGCAGCTTGGGATGCTCTATTCAAAACAAGACATGGTTGTCCCAAAGTAGTTTTATGTACTTGCAGTAAGTAAAACAAGGAAAGACAGGATTCACACCCAAACCTCTGCCTTCCTGAGGGGAGACTTAGCCCCTGTTCATAAACACCATTTGATCATTAACACATTGATTGCTCTTTTGCAGTTGGCTACTGTCTATCATTCAATTGAGTTCCTGCCTGCCCAACCTGTTTGCAGCTCTGTCTACAAAAACACTTTGCTACGCAGCAAGAAAGAACATTTAAAACTGCCAAGACCTTGAGATCCTTGTCTTTTCTAACACCCCACCACAGGTCTTGCCCTGGCCTGGGTACCTTCCTTGCATTCAACCTGGTCCCACCCAGCTCTGCAGCAAATGTGTGGAGAGTGTGCGGCACTGCTCACCTGCTACGACAAATGGCAGGAAGCGAAGTTCAAAATGGCCACAGAGCCAGTCTCTGAAAGAGCCTGGACACCAAGACACAGAGTGTGGGGTCCATCCAGTGGGCACCAAGGAGTGAGATCAGCTTCTGAGCAGGGATGACGACTTGTGCCAAATGTCACATGAAGATGACTTTCAGGCACAGGACGACAAGTGTCAGGGCCCAAGGGCCTAGCTGCCCCCGTGACATATACACAGGCCCACCATATTCTCTTCTCTAATATCTATTGCAAAACCAGCTCCACCTCCACACCAAGTAAGTGGATGAGCTTAGGAGACTTGTCCCAGCACAGAAAAGCCCACAGGCCCAGCTGTCTCTCCCCATTGGACGGACTTGCTAGCTGGGAAGGGTAGCCCATTCCTTATCCAGGCTTTTATTGAGGAAACTTCCTGAGACAATTCCCTGTTTAAAAACACTACTCCAGTTCTGGGCTGGTGTGGCTCAGTGGATTGAGCTCCAGCCTGTGAACCGAAAAGCTGCTGGTTTGACTCCCAGTCAGGGCACATGGTGGGTTGTGGGCCAGGTCCCTGGTTGGGCATGTGTGAGAGGCAGCCAAATGATGTTTCTCTCCCTCTTTCTCCCTCCCTTCCCCTCTCTCTGACAATAAAGAAAATAAAATCTTAAAAGAAAAAGAAGACAGTGCACCATAAACACTGGCTACAAGTACAGAGGAAATAGTCTGACCTGGCTACCTGGTGTGGAGGTTGGTGTGGAGGTGAGGGGGCAGCAGAGCCACAGCCCACATTCTGACCTGGTCCTGGCAGTGAGGATGAGGACCATGGGAGGAGGAGCACTTCTTGCAGGGTGACTGGAGCATCCTTTTTGAGAAGGGCCTGCAGGAACAGCAGCCCCTGGGGTGGCTGGGGTGGCTGGTACAGCTGGCCTCTGTTGCTGAAGTGAGTTCTGCTGATCCTGACCTTGCGGGGATGGGCTCCAGGGGCAAGTACAGTGGGGTCAGAGCAGAGGACTCTGCCCTTGCCAACTCCCCCTTCAAATAGAGCACCAGCTCTCTTCTAATCTGTTTCCAATTGGAATTCCACGACAGATTGTCTTTGAGACAGGGGCGGACAGGAGCTGCGGGGCAGGGGGGCGGTTCTGCACTTCCCCGCCAAGGACAAGCTGCTGTGGTGGGCTGTGGGCCAAGGGCATGGGGCCCAGGGACACTCTCAGGGGCCAGCGCCAAGGCAGCGATGGGGCCTGTGGCCAGGCTGAACAGAGATGGAGAGATGCTACCGAAGAGGTAGAAGAACACGGCGGTAGGAGGGAGGCAGTGAGGGAGGGAGGCGGTGCGTAGACAGGCCCTCCACGGAGCCACCTCTTCCCTGAGGGGTGCTCCTTTGTAACTGCCCCTGCCCTGAGGACTTGGGTTGTCATTCCTGCATCTTCATCAGTTCACCACCCCTTGCTTCTTACCCGACCCCCACCCTGGTCTGGGAGCTCTCAGGAGCAGAAACTGAGTGAAACTGGGTCCTACTGTCCTCCATTCCCCAGTCCCTAATACAGGTCCCACACAGTAGGTGCGGAGTGACATTTGTTCTAAAAATACCCGAGTGGATGGAGGCCCAACCTGGTGACTGTTGCCGGGCAATCTCTGGGACTTGGTTCCCTCAAATGTACATAGGACATGAGTACCAACCACCTTCTCAGACTTCGGAGGATCCAGCGAAGTGTAAGGTAGCCAATTACTTTGTGAACTGGGAACTGGTACTGGAGTCAGCAGCTGCTGGCGCTATCATTAAAAGCAAGAGTTGGGAGGGGAAAGGCAGGGCACTGAGGAAAGAAATCCTGGAGTTAACCGGCCCTGCCCTGAGATGGGCTTCCCTCCAAAGAGTGTTACTTTGGAGACAAGGGTGTCAGAAAAGAGCAGAACCAATGACAGCAGGAGCATGTGGAACATTCTATAATGGCTGACTCCCGATCTGCATAGAGAAGGCCCAGTGCCCAGCTGAGGCATGTGCATGCATTCCACCATCTTAACACCAAGCAGAGAAACAGTCAAAGCTGCTGGGGAGCTTCCCAGTCTTCAGACCCACCCCCCTCCATCATCTCCCCACTTCACCTTCTCAAAACCCCTGCAGATCCGGAGGCAAAGAGACTGATGTAAGCACAAAGGCTCTCTGAGGTTTCTAGTTCTAACCTACCCCAGGAGGGCTCCCAGTGGCCTTCCCTGAGCCTGGGCAACTTCGGTCTTTCTTCCTGCTCCCAAAGCCACACCCACTCCCCACAGGTCCTACTCCAGGTCCACCCCCCCCCCCAGAAAGGCCCCCCCCCAAAAAAGCTAGCCCTTCCCTTACCCAGCAGTTTTTACCATACCCAGGCAGGGTTACCAGATAAAACCCAGCACATCAGTTATATTTGAATTTCACATGAACAAGCAAAAGCGTTTTAGTATAAGTATGTCTCAAATATAGTTTGGGATATACTTACACTAAAACATTATTCGTTGTTCATCTGAAGGTCAAAGTTATTTATTTTTAAATAAATAAATAAATAAACTTTATATATTTATTTTTGGAGAAGGGAAAGGAGGGAGAAAGAGTAGGAGATAAGCATCTGTGTGACAGAGATGGGGAACCTGGCCCACAACCCAGGCCTGTGCCCTGACCTGGAATCGAACCAGTGACCCTTTAATTCTCAGGCTGGCACTCAATCCAGTAAGCCACGCCAGCCAGGACACTGAAGGTCAAATTTAATGTGGTCCTGAACCTTTATGTGCTCAATCTGGCAACCCTATCACCCAGGACCATGTAGTCAGCAGCTGGCAGGCCTCATTTATCACATCTGGACAGCAGAGTGCGCTCAGTGGCTCAGGAGGTATGAGGGTCACCTTCAGTTACTCAGCTGTCCCAAAGATCAGGCTAGCCCTGATGCTCTGCGTTTGATGACTGAGTCACATTCTCTAAGGACTGTCCTCACTGTGCTAGGGGTCTTCCTTGACGTCTCACACTCACTCCCACTCCATCTACCCTTCTGTCTGCTGGGTAGGGTTGTAGGCCTTCAGGCCCCAGGGCCATTTTCCCTGTCTCTCTTTGGAAAACTCACAATGACCAAGGGATGGGGGCCTGTCCAAGAAACCCAAACAGAAGGTACATCATGAGAGCAGGAAAGGCCAAGACTGGCTCTGCTGGAAGGTGCCAGGGTAGACCCCAAATGCCTCAAAAGACTGGAGATGGTTTCTCTGCTCTGCCCACTAAGCAATGAGTGACTTTACTGTATAAAGGCCCTCAGAACTTGGGGGCTTTGGATAGCCATTTTTCCAGGAAGACATCTTGCCAATGGTATGAGGCCTCAAGCTCTCCCCTGTGTACACTGCTCTAAAGCTCCTCTTGCACTTCACGGGGCATTCTGTAGTAGCTTTGGTTTTTTAAACAATCTTTTATTTATTTGTTTGTTTATTTATTTATTTGGTTGTGGAGGGAGAGAGAGAGAGAGAGAGAAACACTCACTGATGTGTTGTTCCACTTATTGATGCATTCATTGGTTGATTCTTGTATGTGCCCAGACCGGGGATTGAACCAGCAACCTTAGCATATTGGGACAATGCTGTAACAAACTGAGCTACCTGGCTAGGGCCATTACTTGTTTTTTTTTTTTGTTGCTTGTTAGTTTTTTGGTTTTTGGTCTGTCTTCCCTTGTTTGACTGTAAGCTCCTTGAGGTTAGGGGTCTTTGTTTATTTGCTTCACCGTTTATTTTATCCACAGTGCTTAGAAGACAGGCTGGCAAATAGCAGGACTGATAAATGGGGGCTGACTGATGAATGCATGAATGAGTGAATGACGAAAACTGGTAAGGGCAGGAGCAAGGTCAGAAACAAGGTTGGAGGTGGTACAGAAAGGAAGCATGAACAGAGCATGAAACTCTCGTCATCTTAGACCCTTAAGGACAGGTAGGAGGGTGAGGAGAGAGCAAACCCTCAGTGATGTACTCAAAACCCTTTCATGACACTGCCTCCCTGTTGCCCAGTCTCCCGTGCCCTTACTCCCGACCTCTCCAGCCTACGGACGCAATCCCACGTCAGTGAGCCCAGGAGCTGTGGGCCCTGCACTGGGCAAAATGATTTCTTCACACTCTCTTTTGTTACACTAAAATATTGTGTGTGCTACTGTGTGTGATAAGGTGGACTTGAACACTGGCTTGTGTCCGACAATTTCTCAACAGCCCCAGAGCTCGCTGGGAAGCACCCTCTGATGTGAGCTGGGAACCCAGTTCAGACAGACACTTAGGGGCCATGAAACCCCAAACTACTGTAGATGCTGATTACCATGGAAACTGCTGTCTCTGGTGGCCTCTCAAGGGGAGGAGGAGTGGGGGGTGGTGAAGTGGAAAGGGGAGACATGGGGGATGGATGGGAGCAGGATCTGGGAGGTAAGGCCCAGGTATGGTAGAGGAAAGCACCTGTTTGTTCATCACTGTCTTCAATGATGTCAGGTCCTGAACTTGGGGATCTGATGCACATCTCATCATCATGGCCCTCAGCACACTAGACAGTGATTCTCCTGTCACTCCTTCCTCAGTGATGACCACCGAAGCACATGCTGTTACAATCCACAAGACAGCCTCCCACCATTCCCTGTGCTTCTTATTGGGGGAAAAAAATTGAACTGCCAGCCATTGATCCGTTTGCTAAAAGCTGAGTTGAGAAACTCGGTGCTCATAGAGAACTGCCTGAGAAGCAGGCAGCCCATCCACTGCCGGGCACGTGTACAAGGGCAGAGAGTGTGACCTGGAGGGTTGATCACAATCCACACATGGGAGAGTATGTGTTGGGGAAAGGTGGAGGTAGAGAGGGTGGCAGACTTGGACACAGAGCCTGCAAAGGCGCACTGGATATTATAACAACTATGGTTCACTTAACACGAATGACCATCAGGAAAGTTCAACATTTGCCAAGCTGGTTTTTCTGCACTTCAGGCCACAAAAAAAGACCTACGAAATGGGGCTTGACATTCAAAGGGACCTGTCATTCCTTCTACGAAATCTGAAAAAACAATCTTGATTGCAGCAAACAAGCAGACTCTGTGTTACCACTACTGTCACACTATCCGTGTCCAAAAGACGTCTCGGGACCAGCATAATGTTTTTCTAAAATTATCATTGCATCGCCCTGGCTGATGTAGCTCAGTGGACTGAACGCAGGCCTGCAAACCAAACAACCACGATTTGATTCCCAGCCAGGGCACATGCCTGGGTTGCAGGCCAGGTCCACAGTGGGGCGCATGTGAGAGGCAACCAGACATTGATGTTTCTCTCCCTCCATTCCCTCTTTCTGAAGATAAATAAATAAAATATTTAAAAAATAAAATAAAATAGGTACAGGATTCCGTCTTTTGATCAAATAGCACTCAAGAACCAGGAAGATCTCAAACTGAACGAAAAAAGAAATAGAGAGATGTCCAAACCAAGATGACAGACATGTTAGAATTGTCTGACAAAGATTTTTTTAAAGGACCATCATAAAAATGCTTCACCAAGCAACAAACATGCTTGAAACAAATGAAAAAAATAGAGAATTTCAGCAAAGAATTAGAAAAAGAAAATTAGACACACAAAAAGAAAGATATAGAAATAGAAACAATAAAGAACCAAACATAAATTTAAGAACTAAAATATAACAACCAAATTTTTAAAAAAACTCAATGAATAAGCTTATCAGAATGGAAGGGACAGAGGAGAAAATTCAGTGAACTTAAAGAGAGAACAATAAATATTACTCCATCTGAACAACAAACAGAAAACAGGTGAAAAAAATAAACCCACTTTTAAAGTGGACAAAAGACTTAAACAGACACTCTGCAGACAAGTTATACAAATGGCAAGCAAGCATATGAAAAGATGCTTCATAGGTCATTAGTGAGTTGCTGATAAAACCATGAGGAAGTATATATACCTGTCAGAAAAGCCAACATCCAAAACACTGACAACCCCAGATGCCAGCAAGTATGTGGAGCACCAGGAACTCTGCTGCTGGGAAAGCAACACGATGTATAGCCACTGCAGAAGACCGTTTCTCAGCTTCTTACAAAACTAACCATACTCATACCATGCAATCCAGTGAATGTCCTCCTTGCTATTCACCCAGATGAGCTGAAAACAGGCCCATACAAAAACCCGCACACAAACAGTTATGGCAGCATTATGGATAACTTCTACAACTTGGAAAGCAGCCCAGATGTCCTCAGGAGGAGAATGGGTAAACTGGGGTATAATACATCCATACCATGCAACAGCGTTCATTGCTAAAAAGAAAGGAGCTATGATGCCATGAAAAGACAAATGGAGGAAAATGAAATGCCTATGGCTCAAAGAAGCTAATATGAAAAGACTACATGCCATATGACCCCAACTATATGACATTCCGGAAAAGGCAGCCCTGGCTGATGTAGCTCAGTGAATTGAGTGCTGGCCTGCGAACAAAAGGGTCGCAGGTTCAATTCACAGTCATGGCACATGCCTGGGCTGCAGGCCAGGCTCCCGGTGGGGGTGGGGGCTGTGAGGGGCAACCACACCTGGATGTCTCTCTCCCTTTGTTTCTCCTTCCCTTCCCCACCTCTAAAAATAAATAAATAAAATCTTTTAAGAAAGAAAAGAGAAAACTGTGGAAACAGGAAAGGTCAGTGGTTTCCAGGGGTTAGAGGAGAAGGAGGGATGAAGATGTGGCACACAAAGGATGTTTAGGGCAGTGAAACTGTTCTGTAGATACTGTAATGATGGGTACATGTCATTATACATTTGTCCAAACCTGTAGAACATACACTACCAAGAGTGCGCCCTAATGCATCCTAGGGAGTTTGGGTGACAATGATGTGTCAATGCAGGTTCAACAGTTGTGACAAAAATGTCCGTCCAGTCAGGATGTCGACAGTGGGGGAGGCTGCACCTGTGCGGGGGCAGGCATACATGGGAACACTGTGTGTGTTCCATTCAGTTTTGCTGTGAACCTAAAACTGCTCTAACAAATAAAGTCGAACATACAGGTAAAAAAAAATTACACTACACCACATTCTTACACCGTATACAGAAATAAAACTCAAAATGGATGAAAGACTTAATGTTAAAACTCAAAACCATAAAACTCATAGAAAAAAACATAAGCAGTAAAGTCTCTGACATTTCTCTAAGCAATATTTTTTCTGCCATATTCCCTCAGGCAAGGGAAACAAAAGACAAAAAAAAACAAATGGGACTACATCAAACTGAAACATTTTTGTACAGCAAAGGAAACCATCAACAAAATGAAAAAAACAACCCATTGAAGGGGAGCACAAATTTGCCAATACATCTGATAATGGCTTAATATCCAAAATTTATAAGGAACTTACAAAACTCAACTCCAAAAATCCAAACAACCCAGTTAAAAAATAGGCAAAGGACCTGAATAGACACTTCTCCAAGGAGGACAGACAGAGGGTCCAGAGACATAGGAAAAGATGCTCAGCATCACTGGCCATCAGAGAGATGTAAATTAAAACCACAATGAGCCCTGGCTGGCGTAGCTCAGTGGATTGAGCGCGGGCCTGCGAACCACACAATCGCGGTTCGATTCCCAGTCAGGGCACATGCCTGGGTTGCGGGCCAGTTCCTAGCAGGGGACTCACGAAAGGCAACCATACATCAATCCTTCTCTCCTTCTCTCCTTCCCTTCCCCTCTAAAGATAAATAAATAAAACTTAAAAAAAAAACACAATGAGATACCCGCTTCACACCAATCAGAATGGCCATCATAAACAAATCAACAATCAACAAACAACAAGTGCTGGTGAGGATGTGGACAAAGGGAAAACCCTAGTGCACTGTTGGTGGGATTGCAGATTGGTTCAGCCACTGTGGAAAACAGTATAGAATCCCAGAAAAAATTAAAAATGAAACAACCTTATGTCCCAATGATTTCACTTCTGGGAATACATCCAGAGAATCCTGAAACACTAATTCCAAACAATATATTCACCCATATGTTCACTGCAGCACTATTTACAATAGCTAAGGTATGGAAGCAGCCCAAGTGCCTATCTGTAGATAAGTGAATTAAAAAGCTGTGGTATATAAGACAGAGTATACAAGTAAAAGACCTACCATTTACAACAGCATGGATAGACCTACAGTGTATTATGCAAAGTAAAATAAGTCAGACAGAGTAAGGCAAATACCCTAAGTATGTGGAAACTAAGAAACAAAATAAAATGAACAGACAAAACTGAAACAGACTCATAGATGCAGAGAATCATCTAAGCTGGCACCTCAAGAACAAGAAAAAGGAAAGTGACCTGCACGCAAGCAGGCAGAAGGAAAACATACCATAAATCTATGAAATGTTGTTGAAGATTTTATTTATTTAATTTTTGAGAGAAGGGAAGAGAAGGAGAAAGAGAGAGAGAAACATCATTTGGCTGCCTCTCACACATGCCCAACCAGGGACCTGGCGCACAACCCAGGCATGTACCCTGACTGGGAATTGAACTGGCGACCTTTTGGTTTGCAGGCTGGCACTCAGTCCACTGAGCCACACCAGCCAGGGCAAAAATCAATGAAATTGAAAACAGAAATGCAGTAGGGAAAAATCAATGAAACAACAAGGTGGTTCATTGAAAAGATAAGTAAAATTGACAAATCTCTAACAAGGCTGGTAAAGAAGAAATAGCAAAAGAGAGAAAACACCACAGTGAAAGAATTAACATTGATTTTAAACAGTCTTTTCTAGAAAAGCAGAAGAGCCTCCTCTTCTTCCAAGTTCATTTGATAAAGCTAGTATTACCCTGATACCAAAATCAAACAAAAAAACTACCAAAAAAGAAAACTACAGGCTGATATCTGCCATTAATGCCAACTTTAAAAGCCTCATCAAAATATTAGCAAATAAAATTTATCAATATATTTTTTAAAAGTGTAAACTGTTGAGCAAATTGTAAAAAATTGAGCAAGTATAAGACTGGTTCAATACCTGGCCAGCAATCAATGTAATCCACCATATCAACAGACTGAAAAAGAAATCACACAGCCCTGGCTGGTGTGGCTCAGTGAATTGCTAGGGTCACTGGTTCAATTTTCAGTCAGGGCACATGCCTGGTTGTGGGCCGGGTCCCCAGTTGGGGGTGCATGAGAAGCAACCACACATTGATGGTTCTCTCTCTCTCTTTCTCCTTCCCTTCCCCTCTCTAAAAATAAAAATAAATAAAATCTTAAAAACAAAACTGAACTTTAACCTAAGCCTCAAACCTCACACAAAAATAAACACAGAGTAGATCATAGATTTCAATTTAAAAACTATTTCTTCAGTAAATAACAGAACAAAATCTTTGAGATGTCGGCTTAGACCAGCAATTTTCAACCGGTGCACCACAAAAAATTTTTTAAAGATTTTATTTATCTTTAGAGGGGAAGGGAAGGAGAGAGAGGGAGAGGGAGAGTTGCCTCTCATGGGTCCCCTACTAGGGACTGGCCCGCGACCCAAGCATGTGCCCTGACTGGGAATCAAACCACGAGCCTTTGGTTCACAGGCCCGCACTCAATCCACTGAGCTACACCAGCCAGGGCACAAACATTTTTTTAAACATGCAATAACTGACTATTTAATCAGGGGCACTGACCTCTTTTCCCAAATAAAAAAAAATGACAACAGCCAACACTCCAGTAGCCATCTCGTGTGATGAATCAAAATAATACCTATTTATTTTTTGTCAGAGCAACAAAAAATATACTTTTTGGTGTGCCACCAAATTTTAGTAATTAGTTTATGTGTGCCATGAGATGAACTAGGTTGAAAATCACTGGATTACATAAAGAGATTTGACACCAAAAACACAACCCATAGAAGAAAAAATGGATAAACTGGACCTCATCCAAATGTAAAACTTTCACTCTGAGAAGCACCAGGGAAAGAAATGAAAATACAAGTTACAGTGTGAGAGAAAACATTTGCAAACCATATAACCAACAAAGAACTGGTATCTAAAATCTATTTTGTAAAACCTCTGAAAACAACAATAAAAAACAGTCCAATTATAAAACAAACAATGTAAACATTCTACCCAAGAGGATATACCATGGATAGCAAATGAGCACTTTGAAAAGACAAACATGATTAGCCATTAGGGAAATATAAATTAAAACCACAGTGAGCCCTGGCTGGTGTAGCTTGGTGGATTGAGTGCCAGCTTGTGAACCAAAGGGTCGCCAGTTCGATTCCCAGTCAGGGCACATGCCTGGGTTGTGGGCCAGGTCCCCAGTGGAGGACATGCAAGAGGCAACCACACAATGATGTTTTTCTCCCCCTCTTTCTCTCTCCCTTCCCCCTCTCTAAAAATACGTAAATAAAATCTTTAAAAAATAAAAACTAAATAAAACCACAGTGAGATGTGACTATACATGTATCAGAATGGCTAAAATTAAAAAAATATATATGACCACACCAAATGCTGGTGAAGATGCAGAAAAACCACATCTCTCGTACACTGCTGGTGGGAATGTACAATAGTTCTGGCCACTCTGGAAAACAGTTTCTTTAAAAAAAAAACTACACATACATTTATAACACAACCCAGCAATTGTATTCCCGGGCATTTTTCCCTAGAGAGAGGAAGACTTATGTGGAATGTCTTATATACGGATGTGTATAGCAGGTTTATTCACAATAACCCCAAACTGGAAACAACACAGATGTTCTTCAACAGGAGAATGGTTAAATAATCTACAGTACATCAATTTCATAACAATAAAAAGGAGCGAAATTTTGACATATGCCACAACTGGGACAAATGTCCGCTTTCTTCATCTGTAACAAGGAGGAGGCTCTCTCAAGGCCTTTCTCGTTTGGGAACTCAAGATACAGATGAGCAGGGTGGGACAAGATGAGAGCATATTGGAAACAGCTTAGGGCTTTTAATTATTTATTTATTTTATTTTTTTATTTGCAGGCTCACAATAATCCTAAAGTGCTTCCCGGGCATTCCAGGGGGCCCGTTTTTGAAGCAGGGAACCCCAAAAAACGTTTAGGGAAGATGCATTAGTTTTGTTGGCACAAGCCCAGAGGTCTCTGTAGTTGCAGCAAATGACTTGAAGTGCCTTTTTGCACTGAGATGGGACAGGGTGGACTTGAGACCTAAACTTGAAAGTACTCCGTGTTCCCAGGAACACAAGGAAATGTCTTTGTTCTAATACATAAAATTGAGGGTTCGCTAGTCAAGGGACTCGCAAAACTGGAAAAAGCCACGTTGCCTCCTGAACATTAGGAGTAATGGGAAGTCCAGTGTAAGAGTATTCAGCTGGTGGTATAACATTTCTCCCGTGATTCTCAATCACCACCAGTGTCTGCATTGTGTTCAGGCTTGGAAATAAAGTAGGGAGTAAGAGACCAGGAAAAATTCTGCAAGCTCAATTTCGACACCTAACCTGAGAAAGCCAAATCACTGCATTTAAACCCACGATGGGCGCATCACTGCACAAAACCTTCAAAAGCGGAGTGACTGCACGCAACGTACACAGCCATAAATGCACGTAAGGTGCAAAGGCCAATTCTTTTTTTTTTTTAGATTTTTATTTATTTATCTTTAGAGAGGAAAGGAAGGAGAGAAGGAGAAACATCAGTGTATGGTTACCTCTCCTGAGTCCCCCCGCTGGGAACTGGCCCGCAACCCAGGCATGTGCCCTAACTGGGAATCGAACCGTGATCGTGTGGTTCACAGGCCCACGCTCAATCCACTGAGCTACACCAGCCAGGGCCAAAGGCCAACTCTTAGAGGCTGAACTTTGAACCCTGCTAAAGCCGGTGACATCCCTACCAAGGGGTGTACTAGGGGCATACTCGGGGTCCCCCAACAGCCAATCCTAGTGTCAGGTGTGCTTCAGGGCGTGGTCATGGAGACACTGGCCAATGGCAGAGAGGGCTATGAGTGGGAGGGGGGCCATTAGGGGCTTAAATTGAGAGTACAGCTGTGGCGGAGTGCTGAGACTCCGCTACCTGCTAGGCAGTTAGAGCTCTGTCCACAGTACTCAGTACTTCACCGTACTCAGTACTTCACCATCTGCAAACTTCGGTAATTCCTTGCCGTTTAACACCATGGAAGATCTGCAGCGGGAGCGGGAGCGGGTGGAAAGGCGCCACCTCCGCGAGAAAAAAGAGCTGCAGGACCGCATCCAGAGCATGAAAAATGCGGTGCCTAAAGGCGACAAGAAAAAAAGAAAGCAGTTGCTCCTAGACGTGGAGCGCCTTGAGGCTGAATTGGAGCAGAAGCATCAGCAAGAGCTGGAGAAGTTTGGGGAGATTTACCCTGATACCAGCAACCTCGATGCCGTCGCTGCAGGTCTGGCCAAGATGAATATTGAGAATCGGCCTCCCCGCCTGTCGAAGGTGCAGAAAAGGCGCGAAAGAAGGGCGGCGCAAGAGAGAGAGCGCCAGAAGATGGCGGAGGAGGCTGACAGAGATTACATGGCTACCCACCGCCGCAAGGAAGAAGAGAAGCTAGCCGCTATCCTCGCAGCCAAGAACCTGGAGATGAAATATATGCCGGTTGACAGCCACTGCATGTACCGCGCCATCCAAGACCAGCTGCCTTACTCCGAGACGCTGGAGAGCCTGCGGGGCCGCACGGCTGACTACATGCGACAGCACATCGACGACTTCCTGCCCTTCTTCAGCGACCCCGAAACCGGAGATGCCTACAGCTCCGACGACTTCTTGAGCTACTGCGACGACATCGAGCACAACGCGTCGTGGGGAACCCAGCTCGAGCTGAGGGCCCTGTCGCACGTCCTGCAGTCTCCCATCGAGGTGGTCCAGACCCAGGCGCCCACCTTCGTCGTCGGGGAGGAGTACACCGAGAAGCCGCTTGTCCTCGTCTACGTGCGTTACTGCTCCAGCTTCGGGGATCACTACAACTCGGTGAAGCCGCTCGCAGCCGGCGCCGTTGGGGGCGCCGGCGCCGTTGGGGGCGCCGCCCCGCGGTTCTTCTAGGCGGTCGCGGTCGCCACCGCCTAAGCCATCGCCGGTGCCGTTGCTGTTGCCGCTGCCCCGCCGCCATGGCCGTCGCCGCTGCCGCTGCCCCGCTGCTGTTGCTGTTGCCGCTGTCGTTGCTGGTGCCTTTGCCGTCGCCGCTGCCGGTGCCTTTGCCGTCGCCGCTGCCGCTGCCGTTGCTGTTGCCGTTGCCGTTGCTGCCGCTGCCGCCGCCGCCGCCAGAGCCGCCGCTGTCGTTGCCGGTGCCTTTGCCGTCGCTGTCGCTGTTGCCGTTGCCGCCGGAGCCAGAACCGAAGTCGTGGCCGGGTCTCTCAGTAGGCTCAGTTTTTTCCTTTGGCTTTCTCTGGTTTTTCTTCGTTTTACTCAAAATTGTTATTCTCCCGCCTCGCTTTCCTACCTCGTCATTCTTCTCTCTCTCTCCTTTGCTTTCCTTTATGGTATCTGTATTGTACCACTCTGGAAGAGTCAGTTTGAGAAGTTTCAACCCCGTCTGATTGTTCATGAATATGTTGGATAACTTACCTAAACCTGGCGTTTATGTACTTGCAACAAGAGCTCCTTTAGTATTTTTTGTTCGTTAAAAACCTGTGTGGTTTCAAACTAACTTGTTTAGGTGTTTGCTAAACTTCCAATAATAGTGTTTGTTAAATGTAGAACATAAATGTAAGTGGTAATATAAGTTTATGTATAAGTGCAAACTGATAGCCTAAGTAAGGTTTACGCTAAGGTGTGGAAGATCTCGATTTAATTTCCTTTATTAAAGATAGCACAGGGATGTGACTTATTTCAAATAGTTGATCCATTCTGTTATACCTACAATTGGCATGAGGTTAAAAAAGAAGTGAGCAATATACTTTCATTGATATTTGAGACATTGATATTTTTCAATTTGCCAACTGGATAATAAAAGTGAAATGGCTTTGAGTAAACAACTTTAAGAAATTGCAGTTTTCACATCCTGCATTTCAATGAGGCTACTTAAAATGCTTTAAAAAATTCTCTGTACACACCAAATGTTCTAAAAGTAAAGATTAATGCAATTTGTTTAAAAATAAAAAGTTTTAAAAACTTGGTTTTCTATTTGTGTGGAGCTTGACTTTGTTCATACAGAGTTAGTATCTCAGGATATCCTTTGGCAAAGAATCCTGCAGGGTTGGGGAGAGGGGGTGGGGGGACAGATGAGGCACTTGGGAGGAGGAATGGGCTTGCTGTCTTGGAGGTGGTCTGGAGTGAGTGAATGCAGTGTTTCACATAGAAGAATTTAGGGAGGGATCTTATTATCTCCGGGCTGTCCTGGGTTGCTGTTTTTCCACTCCTTGGGAAACATCGTGAAATGGTTTTACTTAAGGATGTTTCGATTGCTGTGCCCCACAAAGAACTCCCACTTGGCAAAAACTCTCCAGTCCAAGTGTACATTTCAGGAGGCAAAGAAATGCCACTGGTTTATGGGGAGGGGAGGGGTGGGGGTTCAGAAAATTAAAACTGTGGAAATCCTGCCAGATCACTGTGCAAATGTGTATATCAGGTAAGTTTCAGATAGCTGGCTTGAGAAAGGAGGTCCTGAGGAAAGCAGGTGTTTGTGAGACCAGACCCTCCCCCAGAGATGAGCACACTAGCTGCAACAGGAAGGGAGGCAGAGTCCCCAGAAGGACGCTTGGCTGGGAAGGAGCCTGAACATTGGGGACAGGGTCAGTCTAGGAAGATGGGTGGGACATGGCAGGGGGAAAGGTGCATAGGCTGGGTGGGGAGATGAGGCACAGGCTGAGGAATAAGGAACGATTTAGGAAACGGGGCACAGGTGGTAGAGAGCCTAGCTAGAGGAAGGGACCTGAATGGGATAAGGGACATAGGTGGATGGAGGGAGCCTCACTGGGTGCAGTGGGCAAAGGCTGGTGAAGAGCTCTTAGAAATGGGAAGGGTGCTTAACTTCAGTGGACTGCATTGGGTGGGGGAGGGGATCCAAGTTAAAAGAGACAGAGGACCTTTAGAAATAAGGGGATCTATCTACCTGGGAAAGAGCTGAGCTGCTGAGGATTCCTGGCAAGGGCAGAGGTCCAAGCTGGGAGCACAGAGGCATTTAGGCAGGTGAAAGGATTCCAGTGGCAGAAGGGGGTCCAGCTGGGGTGGGCTATACAGGGAGGAATAGGAAACTTGGCTTGAGAAGAGAAGCTAGCAGGGAGCTCAGCTACACCCTGGGGAATGCAGGTCCTACTGGCAGGTGTGGGAGAGGGGAGATAAACTGAGGAAGGGGCAACTTGCGATAGGAGGTCTGGCTGGAAAGGAATCCTGGATGCTGAAGAGGTCTGTGGGGTGTGTGGCTGTTCAGTGGGGAAGTGGTTCAGCCACACTTGCCCAGCCAGGGGCAAAACACTTGCCTGGGAAAGGGATCTGAAGGAAAGTGGGCATTCTCCCGGGGGAAAGAGGCTCTGACTAGGGAACAGGGTCTGATGTGTGGAGGACTGCATGGAGGAGGGGGCCCTCAGGCTTAGAAGGTTGGAGCAAGCTGAGGCAGGGGACCAGGCTAGTATATGGACACAACTTGGTAAGGGGGCCTAGCTGGGGAAAGGGACCTGTCCCAGAAGGGGGCAGAGGCAGCAGAAGGGGTCCTTGCTGAGGCATTGGGCTTAGGCAGGAAAGGGAACTTAGCCGCGTATGGGGCACAGGCTGGAGGAAGCCCATACAGTATAAGAAGGGGGGTCACAGAAAGAGAAGGGAGCCTAGCTGGGAGTAGGGAGATGGGGTTGGGTCCTGGCTGGGAATGTGGGCTTAGGTGGGCAAATGGGGTGGGCAGGAAAAGCATACTTAGGTGGAGAATCAGTCTGGCATGGCCAAGGAGGAATATACCTGGGGGAAGAGGGAATAAGCAGAGAATGGGGACATGCTGGACAAAGGGAACCGGGCTGTGGCCTCGGGCACAGGGTGGGGAAGGAGGTCTGGCTAGGAGGGGAATGCTAGGAGAAGATGGTTAGAGAAGGAGGAATTGGCTGCTCAAGGCAACTAGGCCAAGGTAAGTTTAGGGGGCATGGGGTGAGATGGGAGTCCCTGACTCTTAATGGTAGAATAGCTGGGGGAAGAGGACCTGGCCAGGAGAGGAGATTGGCTGGGAAGGTAGGCATAAGCTGGGCAGAAGGATTTAGGCAGGTGAAGAGGCCTGGGTGGAACTGTACCTGTCTTTGTAAAGGGACCACAGGGTAGCACAAGTTGAGGATTAGAGACTAGCTGGGATGAGGGCCTTGGGGATGAAAATCTCCCCTCAGGAAATGCTGGCCTGCACACATATCTAAGGGGTCTGGCAGGGGAACGGGGTCTGTGAGGAAGGCGCAGGCTAAGAAAAGAGCCACTGGCAGGAGAGGTTTGAATGCTGGGAAAGAATGGCACAGGCTGGGCTCAAGAGAATTAATAGGCAGGTAGAGGGGGCCTCGTGGGTGGAGAGGACCTACTGCTGGGGAAGGACCTAGCTGCTGGGAAGGAGGGCATGTGGCCTGAGAGAGGGCACGAGTTGAGGAGAGGGACCTAGCAGGGGGAGTGGGGGAAGGATAGGCATGAGGGGAGGTCTGGCTGAGGAGAGGGGAATGAGTTAGGAAAGGGGCTTGGCTGAGGCAAGGGTACAATGGCTGAGGAAGGCAGGGGCCTTTCTGGGAGAAGGAGGACTGCCTGGGAAAAGCAGCAGAGACTGAGGGCACGTGTGGGTCCCTAGGTGAAGGGCCTTACTGGGGGGGGGGGGGCAGACTCAAGCTGGAAAAGAGTCTCTACCCAGAGAAGGGGACTTGGCTTCATGTAGGGGCACATGTGAGTAAAGGGGTCCTGGCAGGGAAAGGTCACATGGCTGGAGAGGGAACTTGACAGGTGACCAAGAGCTGAGCGGCAGATGTTTAGCAGGAAGGAGGTGCTGGCTAGGAAAGGCCAGTGAAGGGGCAATTTCTTGGGAAAGTGGTCCAGCTTCGGTGGGAGAAGCCTGGGCACAGGACCCGGCTGTGGGAAGGAGGCACTTTCTAGGAAAGGTTCCCCACATGGACAAGGGGACCTAGGGGTAAAAGGGGACCTTGCCAGGGAAAGTGTGGCCTGGCTGTGGAGAGTGTCCACAGGATCACAGGTAGGAGAACCAGTCTGCCTGGGGAAGAATGGAGTTGGGGGCAGGGAGGGAAGGGTCCTGCAGGTGGAAGGGGATAGGCTATGGTTGATACCTGCCTGAGGAAGGAAACACAGGGTGAGAAACTACCAGTAAGTGGTTAGAGGCCAGAGAGGTGGACACAGGCAGGTAAAATGACTGACTCAGAAAGGAGGTGGAGCTACAGAAGAGAGCCTGGGGTGGGGAGCTGGGGGAAGGGGCGAAAGGCTGGGAAGGAAAATTCAAGTTGGGTCAGGAAGCCTGAGCACTGGCTGGGGAGGGTGAACAAGCTGGGGGAGTGCCTGGGGAGGGTCGCTGCAGAAGGGGATGATGCTGGGGAGTGTGGCTTGGCTGGGGAGGAGACAGGTGGGGATAAGGGAAGCCTGCATAGCAGGGGAAGGGGAAAGGGAAGCAGCCTGGGGAGCTGGCTGGGCCGAGGACTGAGGCCCAGCTGGGGAGGAAGGTGATAAATGGATGAAGCGAGCCTGTCTAGGTGAGGGGGCATGGCTGGGTTTCACAGTACAGACAGGTTAAGGGCTTCTCGTGGGGAAAGGATAATCTGCTGGGGACCGCCTAGGAAAGGGTGGAGAGCAGGGTCTGAGAAGGGGAATCGGAGAAAGGCTGGTGAGGAGGACCAGGGCCTGGCTGGTATAAACGGGTGTGGGATTAACAAAGGATTTCCCGCTTTTGAAAAGGGAAGGTCTAGGGAATGGTGGCTGGCTCCGGGAGGAGGCACTGGCCAGGGAAGGGATTCTGAGGGTTACCAGCACATAAAGGGGGTGGGCACTGGATGGCAACGAGGCAGTCTCCGGGCAAGGGTACACTGACTGAGGAAGGGGACAAGGGCCCTGGCTGGGGATGAGGGTGCTGCCTAGGTAATGCAGGCCTTGCTGGGAGCTAAAGTGGAGGATGGGGGATGTGGCTGGTGCTACTCAAGGGATTCTTTGGCAGAAGATACCAAACTAGGACAGCAGACTCCCACTTGATAGGCTTGTCCCTGAACAGAAGAGAAATAACTGTTCTTGTCTTGAGAACCCTTCGGATTTCACTGGGCCTGTCCCAGCTGCTGCCACTTGCTTTGCTCCACTGCAAGGAGAGGGAATAGTTAAGCCAAGCCGGGTTTTAACTGGTCCGGGAGCAGGAACCAAGAGGGAGCCTGCACTGTGGGACCTGGTGGGACCTGAGGGATGTGCAGTCTGTTGCATTTTCTACCAGTGACCACAGTCACCAAGGATAGGTGCAGGGGAAGCAGAGCCTCGCCCAGGGCTACAGTGTGGAAGCACAAACCGCCAGAGCCCCCGCCAACATGCCCTCCTGGGATAGGGTGGCCCCTCTAGACAGGGCCTCCTCGGACCAATCAGGCTCTTCCTTCCTCGCTGCTTCTACACAAACACGTATTTTTAAAAATGAAATCAGTGCCCTGGCTAGTGTGGCTCAGTGGACTGAGTGCTGGCCTGTGAACTGAAATGCTGTGGGTTCGAGTTCAGGTCGGGGCACATGCCCGGGATCCTTCCTGGCCAGGTCCCTGTTTCTGGGTATGCGAGAGGCAACCACATGTTGCTGTTTCTCTCCCTCTGTTTCTCCCTTCCTTCCCTTCTCTCTAAAAATAAATAAATAAAATCTTAACAACAAAACAAACCCTGAAATTTGTATCAGTCTGTTCAACCTATTTGTTTTTTTCAAAATTTTTAAAGATTTATTTATTTAGCCCTGGCTGGTGTAGCTCAGTGGATTGAGTGCTGGCCTGCAAACCAAAGGGTTGCTGGTTCGATTTCCAGTCAGGGCACATTCCTGGGTTGTGGGCCACATGAGAGGCAACCACACATTGATGTTTCTCTCCCTCTCTTTCTCCTTCCTCCTCCTCTTTCTAAAAGTAAGTAAATAAATAAATCTTTTATTTTTATTTTCTTTTTTTTTAGAGAGAAGGGATAGGAGGGAGAAAGAGAGGCAGGCACTCAATCCACTGAGCCACACCAGCCAAGGCACAACCT
The DNA here is from genome assembly GCF_014824575.4 of Sturnira hondurensis. NCBI lineage: Eukaryota > Metazoa > Chordata > Mammalia > Chiroptera > Phyllostomidae > Sturnira > Sturnira hondurensis. The sequence goes on along the minus strand of NW_028084199.1, from coordinate 486,860 downwards.
ATTTGTTTTTTTCTAATACACTATAAGCATTTTCTTGTGTCCGTGAACAGTCTTCAATATGGTTATTTTAATGCCTGCATTCTATCCTGTGAATGTGCCATAATTTATGTATCCTCTTCTATTATTGGACATTTAGATTGCTTTCAATTTCTCACTACTATAAATATGCCACTGTAATATCTTGTAGCTGAATCTTTGTATTTCTTTTTTTAAGAAATTTTGTTTATTTATCTTTAGAGGGGAAGGGAAAGAGAGAGACAGAGAAATATCAATGTATGGTTGCCTCTTGTTTGTCCCCTGCTGGGATCTGGCCAGCAACCCAGGCATGTGCCCTGACTGGGAATCGAACCGTGACCCTCTGGTTTACAGGCCTGTGCTCAATCCACTGAGCTACACCACTCAGGGCTGAATCTTTGTATTTCTGATGGTTTCCTCTTGGTAAGGTTTCTAGAGACAATCTAGGTCAAAAGAGGAGGCTTTTAATGCATGCTGGAATATTGCCTGTCACATATTTTGTCACCAAAGACAGTATTACTTCCCTATGCAGTTACCAACACTAAAAGTTATCATATTTGCTAATTTGTTAGATGAAAAATGTGGTATCAGTTGGCCCTGTGTTGATTACTAGTGAGGTAGAATATTCTTCTGTTTATTAGGATGTCTATTTCATTCATGCAGAAAATAATAATTCTTCATTTAGTGCCTTTTCCTGAACTTTGCTTAATTTTGTATCAGTGACTTTGTTTTTTTCCTTTGGACTAAAAAAATTTTTAATATGTTTATTGATTTTAAAGACAGAGGAAGCGAGAGGAAGAGAGAGAGAACCAACAATGTGAGACAGAAACATCGGTCGGTTGCCTCTCATATGAGCCCTGACCAGGGATCAAACCTACTCACAACCTTTTGGTGTAAGGAACAACAGTCCAAGTAACTGAGCCACCCAGGTAGGGCTTCTTATGGATTTTTAATAGGTCCTTCCACTTGTCATTCAGATAGCTAAAAAGTTCGTTTTTTCCAGTACTTTATTAGCCTTTCAGTTGTTTCTGACTTTTTGCACATGATGCTGAAGTTTCAAATTATAATGTTATCTATTGTTTTTATTTATGGGTTCTGTCTTGTTATTAGAATTTTCCCATCCCAAGGTTGGAGCAATATTTGTGAATACTTCCTTTCAGGTTTCTGATGCTTTCTTCTTATGTTAAACTATATTTAACATATCCACCTGGAAGTTACTTGGGGATAAGGACAGAAATTGGTTTTCCTCAATTATGGCAATTAACCACTTATCCCAACATCATTTCTTCCAACATACAACATTGTATTTCAAGGATGTGTGTGAGAGCATTGTTTGTCAAACCAAAAGTTAGATATAACCTAAACATCCTCAGTAAGGACAAGTTGAATACATTTTGAATCATCCGTTAGAATTGTTTTCTCACAGGAGCAGGGTGGAAATGGGTGGGTAGAAGGAGGAAGATGGTGAGCTTTTACTTATTTTTATTAATTTTTAAAAAGATTTTATTTATTTATTTATCTTTAGAGGGAAAGGAGAGAGGGAGAGAAACATCAATGTATGGTTGCCTTTTGTGCATCCCCTGCTGGTAGTTAGCCTGCAAGGAACCGGCCTGCAACCCAGGCATGTGCCCTGACTGGGAATCGAACCGCGATCGTCTGGTTCACAAGCCCGCGCTCAATCCACTGAGCTACGCCAGCCAGGGCTTAATTTTATTTATTTGTGTTTTTTAGATTGTGTTTATTTATTTTTAGAGAGAGGGGAAAGGAAGGAGAAAGAGTGGGAGAGAAACATCAATGTGTGGTTGCCTCTGGGGCACCCCCTACTGGGGACCTGGCCCACAACCCAGGCATGTGCCCTGACTGGGAATCAAACCAGCGACCCTTTGGTTCGCAGGCTTGTGTTCAATCCAGAGCTATACCAGCCAGGGCTATTTTTTCAATTATACTTTATATTTAGTATTATTTTTATTAGTTTCAGGTATACAGCATAGCAGTTAGACAATTATATAATTTACAAAGTGGTCCCCCCTGATAATTTAAGTACCTACTTGGCACCATACATAGTTATTACAACATTAATGACTATATTACCTATGCTGAACTTTACAAGCCCATGAGTATTTTGTAACTGCCAATTTGTAGTTCTTAATTCCTTTACCTTTTTCATTCAATCACCACCCCCCTCCCCTCTGGCAACCATCAGTCTGTTCTCTGCATCTATGAGTTTATTTCTGTTTTGTTTGTTCATTTATTTTGTTCTTTCGATTCCACATATAAGTGAAATTATCAGATATTTGTCTTTCTCTGTCTGATTTAATTTCACTTAGCATAATGCCCTCTAGGTCCATCCATGCTGTCACAAATAGTAAGATTTCATTCTTTTATATGGCTGAGTAATATTCCTTTGTAGATATGTGTCATATAGTCAACTGTGTATTGATGGGCACTTGGGTTGCTTCCAAAGCTTAGCTATTGTAAATGAGTATAAGGATGCATATATCTTTTTGAATTACTGTTTTGGATTTCCTTGCACATATTCCCAGAAGTGGAATCGCTGGGTCAAAAGGCAGATCTATTTTTAATTTTTTGAGGAAATTCAGTACTGTTTTCCACAGTGGCTGCACCAGTCTGCATTCCCACCAACAGTGCACTAGGGTTCCCTTTTCTCCATATCCTCACCAGCACTTCTTGTTTGTTGATTTATTGATGAGAGCCATTCTGACAGGTGTGAGGTGGTAGCTCACTGTCATTTTTATTTTCATTTCTCAGAAGACCAGTGATTTGAGCATCTTTTTTTTTGTATGTGTACTGGCTCTCTAATGTCCTTTTTGGAGAAATATCTATCAGGTCCTCTGCCCATTTTGTAATTGGGCTGGGGTTTTTTTGTTTGTTTTTGAGTTGTGTCAGTTCTTTATAAATGTTGGATATTAACCCCTTATCGGATTGATCATTGGTGAATATGTTGTCCCATTCAGTAGGTTGTCTTTTTTTGTTGCTGATAGTTTCCTTTGCTATGCAAAAACTTTTTATTACAGTTAGATGTAGTCCCATTTGTTTACGGTTTCTTTTGTTTCCCTTGCCCCAGAAGATATATCAGGGAAAAAATATTGATAAGAGAAATGGTTGAGCTTTTACTTTTAAGCGGTACACTTCCATATAGTTGAACTTTTTAAAAAAATCTTATTTATTTATTTTTAGAGAGAATGGAAGGGAGAGAGAAAGACAGGGAGAGAAATATGAAATGGTGCCTCTCACAAACCTCAACCAGGAACTCTGACGGGGAATTGTGCCCTGATTGGGAATTGAACCAGTGACCTTTTGGCTTGCAAATAGGCTCTCAATCCACTGAACCACACCAGCAGGGCTTGCTCTGGAATAATTTAAATAGCACAGGAATCATTTGCTACTTGAAAATTTGAAAGAATCCATTACCTTGTGAAACTGAGCCTTATTTGAAGTGAGACTCTGACAGGCAGGGACAGTCCTTGCAAGAAAAGCCGTGCAATGTAAAAGCCATTGTAATGTCTCCAATATAGACAGGAACTAAAATTGGAGAGCCAAATATTGGGAGGTGAGGGTAAACATGACGAAGTCCTTATCTCACAGAGGGTGAATCACAGATACCCCGTCACTTTTGAAGTTGAAGAATTGAGAGTTAGAGGCTGAAGCATGATGCTTACATGTAAAAATAACCACCAGTAGAACTAAAACATGATCACCTGTGCTCCCCTTTAGAAGACTTGAAAAAGAATGACAAGGAAAAGAGAAAAGAAACCTAGCTATTAGAGCAAAAGATAGAAAACAAAGGAAACAGGAAGGGAGGGAGGGAGAAGGAAAGAAAGTGAGAGAAAGAAAAAGGAAGGAAGGAAGGAAGGAAGGAAGGAAGGAAGGAAGGAAGGAAGGAAGGAAGGAAGGAACAGTTTATGGGCCTTTTGTTTGGGAGAGGGTGTGAAAGGAGTAGGGTATAGCTTACACATTTGTTTTTCTGGTGTCTTCATTTTTTTTTACTTTGGTTTAAATTGTACCTAGTTTCAGGGAGAAGACATCTTTTCTCTTTTTGGTTCCTTTTAATTTCAGTAGGTCTTTCCCAAGGAATTCTGCAAATTAACATTTACTCAACCATCAAGTCCCAACTTTGCTTGGAATGGGGAAAATGTGCCCCTTAAATATGTTTATTTCTTCTGAATTAATGTTGCCAAAAATCTCATTAATCACTGACCTAGATGACCTATCTATATGGGCCCTTTCTGCTCCCTCTGTGTCTCTTTCCATCTCAGTCTTTCTGTCTCTCTCCTCGCTCTTTATCTCTCACAAAGAAACACACACACATCATCTAGGACCTGTCTCCAAATGCATTGTGTGTGACCCTGCACCACCACAAAGTCAGAAGCAATGAGTAACCAGCTTTGGTTTGGCTTAAGGAGAATGTTCTGATAAGCAGAGGTTTTCAAAGCTATACAGAAGCATCTCACGAGATGGTGAGCTGGCTGTAATTCGGGGTGTGTAAGCCCAGGCTAGATAACTACCCCCTCACAGAGGTTTTTTTAAGCCATTCAAGCAAATGGGAATGTAGAAGCTTTCCACTTCATCTAATAGATCTTCCTTGCTTGGAAGAGGGGAGAATGTATCGGAGGAGAAACTCAAGAAGCCCCAGGGAGGCTTGTGAAGCAAGCTCCTTTCTCCTAAAGGAGTTTGGGTAGGCCAGCGGGTTTTACCCTTTTTTATGTAAACATCAACCTTCCCTCACAGCCCCCTCAGTCTTCCAGGGTCTGGAGATTCACTGCTGTTGTTGAGCTTCAGGAGTAGCTTGAGGTGCAACTGCGCTGTCGACTCCACCCTTGTTCCTAAATGCAAAGCTACTGCGGCAGCCAGAGTTGCTCCAGGAGTCTGTTTGCATGAATAGCCTTGACTGGAACACATTTGCAACTGTTAAGTAGTGCTTCTAAAACGTCTGAGGGGGCTTGAGAACAGCTGTTCTCTTAAGTATTGTATTCAGTTGAAACAAATATACCAGTATTTTTAATAGAAGGCACTGTTGTCTGGCTGGGGTTCAGGGAAGCCAAGCCAGGAGACCCAACATAATTCATGCTGTGTTCCTGGCTGGTGTGCTTAGTGGGTTGAGCACTGGCCCGCAACCCAAAAGGTTTCTGGTTTGATTCCCAGTCAGAGTACATGCCTGGGTTGCCCTGGTTAGGGGTGTGTGAGAGGCAACCGATTGACATTTCTCTTCCTCTGTATCTTCCTTCCTTCCCCTCTCTCTAAAAAATAAACTCATACTGCGTTTGTGCTCAACAGGGTGGCCCCATGGAGGTGAGACCCCTGCTTCAAACCCAAGTGAGCATCTACCTAGGGCCCACTAATAAGTGCTGGGCTCCCCTAAGAGATGAAGAAATGAGCTGAGACTGCTCTGGGCTAGCCTGGGGCTCCCTGGAGCAGGGAGGGAGAGGGAATGAGCAACCTGAAAGGTCAGCTCAGATGTAAGTAGGCAGCCCTCAAGGGAAGGGCATTCTGGGCTGAGGTGGCACTGGGAGAGCAGCCAGTAGAGAACAGTTGTTCATCTCCAACATCCGCTTCCCTCCATTCCTGACAAAAGCCACCACCTTCCTTTTGGGGTGTCACCCCTCTGTCACCTTCTTGGGATGAGAAGGGGTCACTGCCAGTGCCCTCCACCTTCAGGCCTGACAATTAAAGCACTGCTTTCTCCTGGCCACGGTGATAGTTTCAGGATGAGTCTGTGGCTTGGGCCTGTACAATAGAGAAAAAAACCTAGATTTAGTGAGTGCATGCAGTTTGTAGCTCGTTTGTACACGTGAATAACAGAATGTAGAGCCTGGGCTATCTTGTAGCTGCTTGGGTACAGGGGCCAGGGGGGTTGGAGGCTGCAGTTACAGTCTGCTTGCTCAAGTGAAGCCACCATGGGAAATGACCAAATTGCATTAGCTCCTGGAACAGGTTACTAAGGCCTTCCTGGAATTGGAGGCAAGGCTAGAGTTCTTGAGAAAAAATCTCTGGTGATGACTTGGAATGTTACTTTAGAGGAGGTAAAATCTATTAAAAGTCTGTTTTTGTTTTGTTTATATTTTATTTATTTATTTTTAGAGAGAGGGGAAGGGAAAGAGAAAGAGTGGGAGAGAAATATCAATGTATGGTTGCCTCTCGTGAGTCCCCTGCTGGGAACTGGCCTACAACCCAGGCATGTGCCCTGACTGGGAATCAAACCAGTGACCCTTTGCTTCAGAGGACCATGCTCAATCCACTGAGATGCACCAGTCAGGGCTAAAAGTTTGTTTTTCAGAAAGAATGAAACATCAAAGCTACACTTCAGGGATAAGGAATCTGATGGCCTTTGAGGGAAAGAATGGATTGCAAGGACAGAGACTGCCCGCCATGTGATTTAAAAGGCTTTCTCTTAACGGAGTGCATGATGCTGACCTGCTCTGCAGTTGTGGCCGGAGGGAAAGAACAGGGGACCACAGTGATGGACACAGGGAGTAGAATTAACATTTGTTTTATGTGGGTAGTAAAGGCAGAGGCAGGACCACAGGTGATTCCCTGACTTCTGATTAGAGTTACTCAGAAAATGGTTTGCTGACATGGGTTCTTAAAAATCCTTTAACCATCCCTGGCTGATGTGGCTCAGTGGATTGCATGACAGCCTATGAACTCAAATGTTCAGTTCCCAGTCAGGGCACATGCTTGGGGTACGCAAAAGGCAACCAAACATTGATGTTTCTCTCCCTCCCTTCCCCTCTCTCTAAAAATAAATAAGATAAAATATTAAAAGGGAAAAAACTTAAATAGCCACAGTTTCTCATATACAACCTCTGCACACTCAAGCTTTCTGTACCTCTGAGCCAAACTAAAAGGAATGTGTTAGTGTGAGCAGCACAGACTATCTCGGAATGGGTACATAATGAACTGAGTCTTGGCTGATGTAACTAACTGGACTGACCGCTGGCCTTGAACAGAAAGTTTGCTGGTTCATTCCCAGTCAGGGTAGATGCCTGGGTTGCGGGCCAGCTCCCCAGTGGGGAGTGTGGGAGAGGCAGCTGATCTGTGTTTATCCCCCTCTCTTTCTCCCTCCCTCTCTCTGAAAATAAATAATTAAAATCTATTTTTTTTAAAAAAAGAAACTTGGAGACAAACTCAGCAGCCAAGACAAGGGTGTGATTATACTTCTTATTCAAAGTAATATAGTTAATGCCCTGGCTGGTGGCTCAGTAGATTGAATGCCAGACTGTGAACTGAAGGGTCGCTGGTTCGAGTCCATGTTGGATTCTCAGTCAGGACACATGCCTGGGTTGCAGACCAGGTCCCCAGCAGGGGTGTGCATGAGAGGCAACCACACACTGATGTTGCTCTGCCTCTCTTTCCCTCTCCCTTCCCCTCTCTAAAAACAAATAAATAAAATCTTTAAAAACAATAAAATAATATAGTTAAACATTTTAAATATAAGCCAAAAGTAAAGACAGTAAGTAGCAAGCCAATTGCATGTCAATAGTCAGCTGGCAATAACGCTCCACAGTACAGTCACTGGACTGGGAATGATTCAGTTGCTATAAGGAGGCAGGAGCAGGGCTCTGCACCCTTCTGTCTGTAGTTCTCCAGTAGCTTCCTACTGGGCCTGTGTTCACAGCCTCTCTCTCTGACACACAACACAGCCCACCCCTTTCAAGGAAAGCTAAATTCCCAAAGTTAATAAAGTCTAACTCCACATTTTAAAAGCAATGTCAATTTTTCCTGAATTTGGACCCACAATGGATTTGGGATTTTGCATCATTTACAAAGTCCTTGAACATTTCCTCTCCTGCTCCAGGCACAGAGACCCTTAAGGCCCGAGACAGTGCCTTATCCTAAACTAGAACAACTAAACCCTGGGGGCACCCAGAAACTGTTGCAGAAGCTTTGAATTTCAACTTTCTGTTTTGCTTTGTTATTTTGGTTGACTTTGTTTTGATTATCTGGACTGATGCCTATGTCAAAGTTTTGCCTACGTGTTTGCCCCTAGGTGATCTTTGAAGAAAGCGGGGAAAGTTCGCAGAGTCCAAGGCAGGGAGGGTGATAGCAGATAGGATGGTGAGGAGTAACTCTTACAGTTCCGCTTCAGCAGAATAAGCAAAGTGAGAAGAGATACCACTATGTTGACAGAGGTTTTCTACCAGCAGAATTGCAAGTGAATTTAATTTCTCCAGACGATTGACAGTAGGCATATATTACATTTCATTTTACATTGCATTTCAACAAAATAAATTGGTGTAAAGATTCCTAGCTACCCAAGAGACTCATTAAAATGATTTTGTAGCATTTTGGATGTTAACAAAATACCTTTTATCTTCCGTGGCTGAGTGGCTCAATTGCTTGGAGTGTCAACCCATACACCAAAAGTTTGCAGGTTCGATCCCTGGTCAGGATCCTTGTCAAAAAATAAATTAAATAAAAAATCTCTAACAGCCCTGGCTGGTGTGGCTCAATGGATTGAGTGCCAGCCTGCAAACCAAAGGTTTGCTAGTGCAATTCCCAGTCAGGGCACATGCCTGGGTTGCGGACCAGGTCCCCAGTTGGAGACAAGAGGCAACCAATTGATATTTCTCTCACATCTCAATGTTTCTCTCCCTATCTTTCTCCCTCCCTTCCCCTCTCTCTAAAAATAAATTTTAAAAATCTTTAAAAAATCTTTAACAAAATTTAAAAATGAAAAACAGTATACATCTTAAATTCAAAATATTTTATTGCTATAACAATGATAACCATCATGTGAGCCTTCAGTGAGTTGTAATGGTTTTGCTGGAGGTTTTGATTCAATGTTTACTGAATACAGTGGAGGCTGCTGAAGATTGGGGTGGCTGTGGCCATTTCTTATGATTGACTCTTCCTTTCAAGAATGACATCTCTGTAGCATGCAAAGCTGTTTGATAGCATTTCACTCACAGTAGAATTTTCAAAATTGGAAACAGTCTCTCAAACCCTGCTGGTGTTTTATCAATTAAGTTTATTTAACAGTCAAAATTCTTTGTTGTTATTTCAGCAGTCTTCACAGCATCTTCACCAGGGGTTGATTCCATGTTAAGAAACCATTTTTCTGGGCTTGCTCATTAGAAGTAGCTCCCCATCCATTACAGGTTTATCATGAGATTACAGCAATTCAGTCACATCCTCAGCCTCCACTTCTAATTCCCTTGCTATTTTCATCACATCTGCAGTTACTTCCTCCACTGAAGGTTTGAACCCCTCAAAGTCATCCACAAGGGTTGGCTTCAACTTCTTCCAAACTCTTGTTAACGCTGCTATTTTGACCTCTTCTCATGAATCATGAATGTTCCTAATGGCACCAAGAATGGTGAATCCTTTCAGAAAGTTTTCAATAGACTTTGCCCAGGTCCATCAGAGGAATTGCTAGTTATGGCAGCCAAAGCCTTGCAAAACATATTTCTTAAATAATAAGACTTGATCCCTGGCTGGTATAGCTCAGTGGATTGAACGCAGACCTGAGAACCAAAGGATCGTGGTTGCATTCCCAGTCAGGGCACATGCTTGGGTTGCAGGCCAGTTCCCAGCAGGGAACGCAAGAGCGGCAACCATACATTGATGTTTCTCTCCTTCTCTCCTTCCCTTCCCCTCTAAAAAAAGATAAATAAATAAAATCCTTAAAAATAATAAGAAGAAGAAAACTTGAAAGTTGAAATTACTCCTTGATCTATGGGCTGCAGAGTGGATGTTGTGTTGGTAGTCATGACAACATTCATCTCATTGTGCATCTCCATCAGAGCTCTTGGGTGACCAGGTGCATTGTCCATGAGCAGTAATATTTTGAAAGGTATCATTTTTCTTAGCAGCAGGTCTCCTCAACAGTAGACTTAAAATATTCAGTAAACCATGTTGTAAACAGATTTGCTGTCATCCAGGCTTTCTTGTTCTAGTTATAGAGCACAGGCAGAGTAGATTTAGCATAATTCTGAAGGCCCTGTACTTTCAGGATGGTAAATGAGCACTGGCCTCAACTCAAAGTCACCAGCTGCATAAGGACCTAACCAGAGAGTCAGCCTGTCCTTTGAAGCTTTGAAGCCAGGCACTGACGTCTCCTCTCAAGCTTTGAAAGTCCTAGATGGCATCTTCTTCCAATAGAAGGAAGGCTGTTTTGTCTGCATTGCAAATCTGTTGTTTAGTGTAGCCACCTTCATTAATTATCTTAGCAAGGTCTCTGGAGAACTTGCTGCAGCTTCTATGCCAGCACTTGCTGATCACCTCATACTTGTATGTTATGGAGACTGATTATTTCCTTAGACTTCATGAACCAGCCTCTGCTAGTTTCAAACTTTCCTTCCTCCCCTTGCTCAGCTTTCACAGAATGGAAGAGAGTTAGGGCCTTGCTCTGAGTGAGGCTTTGGCTTCAGGGAATGTTGTGGCTGGTTTGACCTCTCCAGGCCACTGAAGTGTCCTGCATATCAGCAGTAAGGCCATTTTGCTTTTTATCATTCATGTGTTCAATAGACTACACTTTCAGTTTCCTTCAGGAACATTCCCTTTGTGTTCACAAGTTGGCTAACCGTTTGACGCAAGAGGCCTTGCTTTCAGCCTGTCTTAGCTTTCATCATGCCTTCCTCAGTGAACTGAATCATGCTAGCTTTTCATTTAAAGTGACAGACATGTGACTAGTCCTTTCACTTGAACACTCAGAGGTCATTGTAGGGTTACTAAGTGGCTTAATTTCAATATTGTTCCATCTTGAGAAATAGGGAGACCCAAGGAGATGAGAGAATGGTTCATCTGTGAAGCTGTCAGAACACATAGCACACTTACTGATTCGTTTCACCAGTTCATGTGGACATGGTTTGTGGAGCCCAAAACAATTACAATAGTACCATCAAACATCACTGATGACAGATCACCATAATTAAGATAATAATAATGAAAAAGTGTGAAATATTGTGACAATTACCAAGACGTGACACAGAGACACAAAGTGAGCAAATGTTGGCAAAATAGGGCTGATAAACTTGTTAGACAAAATGTTGCCACCTTCTACCCAGCAATGCCTCAATCTCTTCTCTATTCCCCAAACAGATTTTTGAGTTGGCATTTATTTCCTCAAGTCGTCTTTGTCCCCCAAACCAGAAGTTTACCTGCCAAGAAAGCACTGTTCTTGGGCTTAGTTCTTGAGTGTAAGTCAGCCTTCAGGGAGTGTGAACACTTTTTTCCTAAACTTTTAATTTATTTTTTTAGGGAGAGGTAAGGAGGGGAGGAAAACAGGGAGAGAAACATTGATGTGTGAGAGAAACATCAATGGGGGACCTGGGCCACAACCCAGGCATGTTCCCTCACTGGGAATAGAACCAGCGACCTTTTGGTTTGCAGTCTGGCACTCAGAGAACTGAACCACACCAGCCAGAGTGAGTGTGAACCCTTTATTCCAGGGTCAGGTCCTAGAATCCCCAGTGCCCAGTATAAGTATTGTTATTCCACATGAGGCCTATCCAGTAAGGAAAAAAGTGACAGTATGGAAAAAGATTGAAGCCCAGGTTTATAATCATCAATAGGAAACCCAATCTCGACCCCTGTGGTCCCCTTTGGAAGTGGCATTGGAGAGTAAAACCCAGCTTATTGTACAGAAAAGGCAACATGCTATGCTTCATTTTCTCACACCCCAACACTCTTTCATAATAGAAGCACCTCTCCAAAAGGAATTGCGCTAACTGTCAAGAGTAGGCATCTCATTATTGCACACAATGTGGGCACAGAGTCCAGTGAGCCAGGATTGGGAAACACCAAGGATCCCAAGGAAGTGAAAGGGCTTTGGGAAGGCCCTGCCTCCCCTAAGGGGGTGGCAGAGCTGCTTCTAAGGCTCCAGGGCATTATCCTTCTCATACTATGCTCTGGACCTGTGGAGGGAGTCACCCCCTACAGACATTAAATGAGACCTACACCAGCCTCTTTCAGCACCCTCCCCTCAAATTGCACCTGTGTGTTGGATCACTCCTTTGGCTAATAGAAGCTTACACGAGCCTAGGTCTGTCCCAGCTGCTCCTTACAGGTACAATGAAACGTGTGCTCAGAGCCCCAGCCGGGTATGAAGCTCCAGCCCAGAATGGAGAACTAACAGAATCCAGAGGGGGTTGCTTCCAGACCACCCACTGCTGAGACTGTGTTGAACTTTCAGGAAAGCTTGCTTTGAGAATCCACGCCATTAGATTGGGGTTCCAGCTCTCCCATCTTCCAGCTCTGTGAGACCAGCTCTGTGAACTTGGGCAAGTTACTTTATGGCTCTCTGCCTCAGCTTCCCCCATCTTTCCCCCATCTGTTAAACCAAAGAGGTACCTACCTCTTAAGTATGCTGGGCTTATTTATTTATTTATTTTTAGAGAGAGAAAGGGAGGGAGAGAAACATCACTCAGTTGCCTCTCACATACCTCCTACTGGGACCTGACCCACAACCCAGGTATGGCCCCTGACAGGGAATCAAACTGGGGACCCTTAGGTTCACAGGCCGGCACTCAACCCACTGAGCCACACCAGCCAGAGTTCAATCAGTTGCCTCTTGCACACATGCCCACTGGCAACCAAACCTGCAACCTAGGCATGTGCCCTGAGGAATCAAACTGATGACCTTTTGCTTTGCGCAACAATGCCCAACCCACTGAGCCACAGCCATCAGGGCATGTACTGGAAGATTTTAATGACATATTTGTAAAAGCACTTGACGCAGAGCATGTGCTCAATAAGTGTTTCTTCCCTTCCATTACCCTGGCAGAATATGTTTACCACGGAAAGCTCAGATACACAGAAGCCAGCCTTGTCCCTTGGACAGGTGCCAAATTGGAGGGCTCTAGATGACATGCCTAAGAAACAAAAACAGGAGCAGAAGGTTAAGTTAAGCTGCTCTCTGCCTGCCTGTGCTGTCCATCAGATACACAGCTGATCCTCTTGGTCCATGGGCATGTTTATTTTTTTGGCGGGGAGGAAGTCAAATCTCTATACCAGGACTGCCACAGTCTGATCCTCTTGTGACCAGAAGTAGTCATTTGCAAGACAGCTGGCATAAGGAACAGTTTTTCTCTGGGAAGCTAATTAGTCCATGAAGTATTTTGAATTTTGCTCCCACTTGTGTTAAACCCTCACAAATCCCCACCCCCCACCCTTTGCCTGGCTAATTCTCCTCCTACTGACCTCCACCCTAAGTATTAATTCCCTAGGGGAGCCATCCAGGCGACTAAATTAGGTCTAGGTGAGCACCTGTACTTTGCCTGAGCACTTTGCACATGTACGACGAGTAATGAAATGATTGCATGTTTTGGTATGAGGACTTTTCCTCACTGGGCTGGAACCTCCTGAGGGAGGGGCAAGGTCTGTTTTGTTCAGCTCTGTAACTCTAGCATTTAGCATGGTGCGTGGCATGTGGTATGTGCTGAAATGAGTTGTTGGCTACCTAAGTAATCCTCCTGGTCTCTCTCAGCCTTAGGATTCTAGCTTGGATCATGCGAGGTAGGCTGGCCCTCTATAACTTTCAATGGCAAAGCCATGGCTAACCGGCCAGACACCATTCTGAGAGGGATTTGGGACACCCTAAACGGAGACATCTCTTTTTTAAAAAAAAGATTTTATTTATTTTTAGAGAGAGGGAGAAACAGAGGGAGAGAAACATCGATCGGTTGCCTCTTGCACATGCTCCGACTGGGGACCGAACCCACAACCCAGGCACATACCCTGACCGGGAATTGAACTGGTGACCTTTCGCTGTGTAGGATGACACCCAGTCCTCTGAGGCACACCAGTCAAGATGAAACATCTCTTTCTCCCCACCTCTTTTTCTCTCCTTCTTCATTACCATCCCTAAGGAGGTGGTGACAGAATCTTGAGCAGCCATTCAGCCTCCACCACAGTGGAGAGGGAGAATGAGCAAGGAATCCTAACAGCTCTTTTGGGTTCTGAAGAAGGAGAGCGAGCCAGAATGAGTCTAGCACCAGCCCTGGGTGTTTCAGATCTCAGAACAAGGTCCTGAGTCCTGGATGGCAAAGACGAAGTCTGTAAGTGCCACCTGCTGGCGTACAGTCCGATGGCAGATGTGTAAGAGACCCTTAGGTCAGGAGTCACAAGAGCACAGACTCTGACGGCCAGGAGAAATGTGTTTTCTGGCGGAGTTCAGAAAACTTCCCTCTTGCTGAGTGTTGGAGAAGAGTTCCAGGATGATCAGGAAGTGCAAAGAAAGAGGCAGTCCTGAAGGAACCATCCGTCAGAGGTTGAGATTGCAACTGCTCTTCTATGCGTTGGCTTAAAAATCAAATTCCGTTCTTGATAAAATTTCCTCATTGCATGCAAGCTGCTCTAATTTCAAGAGTGTCAAATACACAGCCAAATGCAATTACCTTTTAAGCACAGCACTCACTTGAAATATAGCACAAATTTCTAAACCAATTTTAATCACATTACCAAGAGGGCAGACATGCTCAGCAATCTGAAATTCCACCTTATCCAGTGAGTCTTTCCTGATTAGTTAGAAGAGTGGCCCATTTGCTGGCTCTGCTCTCTCTGCCCTTTTCCCCCTCTGCTCTCAGGTATGCATTTATCCATATTCTTATACATAATGTAGATGTGTTTGTTGATTATTTGTTCTGCCTCAATTACCTGTTCACTCGGTTAATCACATGCCTTTTGTGCCTGCGCAGCCTTTCAGCTGTATCTTTCTGGTTCCCATCTGTGAGAATAGGCCTGGCCTCGGATCCCTCTCTGGCATGGCTTGCCTCAGCCCCACCCCTACTTAATAAGGGTTCTTTGGGAATGAAAGCTCAGGGAGCCATAGGCTAGAGCTTGTGGTTGTTGGGACAATATGTGGCAGCAAGTGCATGCTCCCCCAGAATTTAGGCACAGGTGATTTCCATCCAGGAAATGAATCTAAGTGCCTTAGCATCACTCCAGCCCATGAGATAGGCACCCGCCTTGGGGGCTAGCCTCCCCAACAATGCCTGCATACAGATGCCTCCCACAGGGTGGCTGGAGAAAGGACCATCTGGGTGCTCCCGGTGATGCTCAGCCTGCTGACCAAGACCTGGGGGGGGACCACTTTCAGGGGGCAGCTGATACTGGGAAAAACTAGAATCTGGCTACTTAGAAGGTCTGCTACTGACTGGCCTCCAGAGTGCTTCCCGTCAGAAAATCTGGGCTGCTGATCTTCAGGTTGTTCCAAAGGTCTTGAAGATCACCATTTGGGTGGGAAGAGGTTCCAGACTCCACCGACAACCTGAATCTCATGCTTGCTACTGCTGACTTGGGTCTCTTTCTCTGTCTCTCTCTCTCTGTCTCTCTGTCTCTCTGTCTCTCTCTCTCTCTCTGAGTGTGTCTCTCTTCCTTTTCTCACTCTTTCCTTTTTTTTAAGATTTTATTTATTTATTTATTTATTTATTTATTTATTTATTTATTAGAGAAAGAGGAAGGGAGGGAGAAAGGAAGGGAGAAAAAAAACATCATCAATGTGTGGTTGCCTCTCATGCACCCCCCCACCGGGAACCTGGCCCAAAACCCAGGCATGTGCCTTAACTGGGAATTGAACTGGCAATCTTTCATTTTGTGGGACAATACCCCGCCCACTGAGCCATAGCAGTCAGGGCTCCTTCTCACCTTTTCATCACTGCTCACTCCTCATGCAGACACAAAAACACCTACTTTCCCCCCCTTGCCAAACCCACACACTTACAAAAGTAATTTCACTGAGAAATGAAGGGAGAGGAGGTGGCCCAGAGCACAGATGTTCGTCTCAGTGAGGGTGCTAAACCCTTTGCTCTTCTTCTGCTGGGGGCTAAGACGGGTCACAGGGCTCCAGCCCCATAGGAACTGCTATCCTCCCTGAGCTTCACTCACTGGGATACCTAGGAGTTGAGTGACAACTTGCAGGCTCTAGCATCAGAGGGAGGAGTTGGGGGATCGAGGTGGACTTGACGGAGTAGATGAATGACTTCTTTTTTTCAATTACAGTTGACATTCAATGTATTAGTTTCAGGTTTACAGCATAGTCATTAGACATTTATATAACTTATGAAATGATTCCCCCAATAAGCCTTGTGACTAATAATTTGTAATTCATTTGTTAGTTTTATTTTTATTGTATTTTTTCCATTACCACCTATCCCCCTTATATGCCCCTCCCCCTTGCAATCAACATATGGTTGTCCTTTTTCCTTTTATGTGATCCCTCCACCCGCTAACCCTGCCCACCAACTAACTGTCATCTGTTCTCCATCTATGAGTCTGTCCCCATCTTCCTTGTTAGTTCAGTTTGTTCATTAGATTCCACATATGAGTGAGATCACATGGTACTTGTCTTTCTCTGACTGGCTTATTTCACTTAGCATAATAATCTCCAGGTCCATCCATGCTGTCACAAAGGGTAAAAATTTCTTGTTTTTTACTGCCAAGTAGTATTCCATTGTGTAACTGTCCCGTAGTTGTTTAATCCACTCACCTACTGATGCACACTTTGGCTGCTTGCAAATCTTGGCTGTTGTAAATAACACTGCAATGAACATAGTGTTTTGGGTTTCTTCAGATATATTCCCAGCAGTGGGACTGCTGGGTCAAAAGGCAGTTCCACTTTCAGTTTTCCAAGGAAATTCCATACTGTTTTCCACAGTGGCAGTACCAATCTGCATTCCCACCAACAGTGCACTAGGGTTCCCTTTCTCCACATCCTCTCCAGCACTTGTTGTTTTTTGATTGATTAAATGATAGCCATTCTGACAGGCATGAGGTGATATCTCATTGTGGTTTTAATCTGCATCTCTTTGATGTCTAGTGATGCTGAGCATCTTTTCTTTTGTCTCTGGGCCTCTGTATGCCCTCCTTGGAGAAGTGTCTATTCAGATCTTTAGTCCATTTTTTAAATTGGATTGTTCGTCTTCCTGGTGCTGAGTCATATGAGTTCTTTATATATTTTGGAGCTCAAACCCTTGTCCAATGTATCAATGGCAAATATGTTCTCCCAAGTGGTTGGTACCCTTTTCATTTTGATGATGGTTTCTTTAGCTGTGCAGAAGCTTTTTAGTTTGATGTAGTCCCATTTGTTCATTTTTTCCTTTATTTCCCTTGCCCTGGGAGACATATCAGCAAAAATATTGCTACATGAGATGTCTGAAATTTTCCTGCCTATGTTTTCCTCTATGACTTTTATGGTGTTATGATTTATATTTAAGTCTTTTATCCATTTTGAGTTTGTTGATGGTTTCCTTTGCTGTGCAAAAAACTTTTTCATTTGCCCTGGCTAGCATGGTTCCATTGGTTGGGCTTCATCCCACAAAGAGAAAGGCCACCAGTTCGATTCCTGGTCAGGGGACGTGCCTGGATTGTGGGCCTGGTCCCCAGTTGGGGGTGTGTGGAAGACAACTGATTGATGTTTTTCTTTCACATCAATGTTTCTCCCCCTCTCTTTCTCCCTACCTTCTGTCTCAAAACAAATAAAATATTTTAAAAACTTTTTAGTTTGACATAGACCCATTTGCTTATTTTTTCTTTAGTTTCCTTTGCCTGGAGAGATGTCCAAAAAATAGTACTAAGAGCAATGTCAAAGAGTTTACTGCCTATGTTTTTTTCTAGGAGTTTTATGATTTTGAGTCTTATATTTAAGTCTTAATCCCTTTTTAGTTTATTCTACTGTATGGTGTAAGAAAATGATATAGTTTCATTTTTCTCATGTGTCTGTCCAGTTTCCGCAACACCATTTATTGAAGACTGCCTTTGTCCAGTTGTATATTCTTTCCTCCTTCATTGTAGATTGATTGACCACATAGTTGGGGGTTTATTTCTGGGCTCTCTAGTCTGTTACACTTATCTATATGTCAGTTTTTACACCAGTACCAGTCTGTTTTGATTACTATAGTCTTATTGTATAGTTTCATATCAGGGAGCGTGATACTTCCAATTTTATTTTTTTAATATTTTATTTATTTATCTTTAGAGGGGAAGGGAAGGAGAGAAGGAGAGAAATATCAATGTATGGTTGCCTCTCGTGAGTCCCCTGCTGGGAACTGGCCTGCAACCCAGGCATGTGCCCTGACTGGGAATCGAACCACGATCGTGTAGTTCGCAGGCCCGAGCTCAATCCACTGAGCTACACCAGCCAGGGCCCAATTTTATTTTTATTTTTAAAAGATGTTATTTATTTATTTTTAGAGAGGGGTAAGTGAAGGAGAGAGAGATAGAGAGAGAGATTTGTGAAACATCAATCGGTTGCCTCTCACACCTCCTCAATTGCAGATTGAACCCACAACCCCAGTAAGTGCCCTCACCAGGAATCGAACTGGCAACCTTTTGGGACGACACCCAACCAGGAGCCACACAACTCAGGGCCCCACGGGTGACTCCTTTAAAGTCCTCTGGGGATCCACACTTCAGCTGCCAGACGTAAGCATGTCAGCCTCTGTGCCCAGGAAGCCCCTGTGGCCTGCCCTCACTCATCTTCCTTCACATATTTCCTAATTCTCTTTTCTTGTCCCCTCCCAAGGGCTTTTGGGCCATGCCTTGGAAAAAAATCACACCCACGATCTTTCTTCCAGTTTCCTACTCAGGTCTTTAGTTGGTATTGTTGCTGTGGAACTTCAGACCCAGAGCCCAGCAGCGCTCCTTTTCAGTATGGTGGGTCATGACACAGCAGCAGATGACCAGCAAGCCAGTCACCAGCAGCCAGGCCCGAATAGCCCAAGGCCCCCATGCCTCCTGCTGGGGGAGCTGTGATCAGCCAGCAGTCAGGCTAGGATCCTTCCTGACTTCCAAGAGATGCACTCTGGCCTTTCTCTAAGTCTGGTACACTCACCCTGACCCTAAATGAAGCATCTGGCAGTGGAGAAGATTATTAGAAATAGCCAAGCTTGTGAAGTGGCCCAGATGCTCCCTTACGAAGCATCCCGAAGGGCTGCAGGGGGCCCTTCGGAGGCACTCCACTCCCACAGCGGCATGCCTCCAACACAAGTGCAACCACTTGTCCCTCAAGTTCATGGATTCTAGCCTTGGCATAGTCTCCCATCACCAGCTGGGAAAATACTGAATAGTGTAGTTCCCTAGAGGTGCAGAGGTAACACGGGCAGAAGGACATTTGAGAAGTCAGGCCTAGCCTCTGAACTGGCGATGCCATGGAGCAGTGGGCCGTCTCACTCTGGAAACAGGTCCAGGCCAGGCTAAGGTACTGAAGGACAGGAAGCCTGCCCAGGAAGTCTCTTGGAAAGGCTGCCTACTTGGGTCAAGTGGGATATGCCAAGATGATGCTACACAGGTTGGATGTTGTATCGTGGCTGCTGTATTTTGCTGTGTATAATGCGGTCCTGTGTGTATAATGAGCACCCACGTTTCTGACCCAAACGTTCAGGAAAAAAACCTTTCATTTTAAATTTTTTATTTTATTTATTTATATATTTCTATTTAGAAACAAAACCGATTATTTTGCATACAGATATCGTCATTGCTTTCTAGAGTTACACTTTTAATGCATAGGTATAAATAAAAGAATTAAAACACATTTACATAGATATAGAATTAGTACTACCCATGTATAATGCTTGTCTTAATTTTTCTGTGAAAATTTTGTACAAAAAACTGCGCCTTGTACATAGCAAAAATATGGTACTTCTGGGCAGATTCCACATCTTGGGAGCAACTGGCAACCCCAGAAACTGGGGCTGGGGGCTTGATTCTAGGAAGGCCAGGCAGCTGGCAGAGAGCTTCAGATACACAAGATGGTATTGGCTGGGGAGATGCGGGTAGGTCTGCAGCCAGTTACCGACTGACTGACGTCTAATAGCTGACATTTAGTAACCCCATGGGACTCACAAGGTGTTCCCACAGGCTGGGGAAGCTGAAGGCAGAAATGTGAAGAATTCCTGCCTGGGGTGAGTGCCTGCAGCAAGGACAAACCAGTACCTTTTCAGAATGTCGTTGTTCGGGCTTATAGCCAGCTACAAAGGGGATGCCCCTGGGCCAGGTGAGTCATGTGGTTGTCTGAGACATTTCTGCTCTCCCGAAACTGGACTTTGGCTACCTAGTACACAGTCATGTCACTGTGGAGGCAGTTGGCTGAGGGGTCCATATCCAAAGCTGACACAAGGACTAGAGTACTTTGTCATTAGCCAGATGGGTATGGTTCAAAAAGCTGGATGCCAGGATGAGGGAGCAGAGCCAGTAAAGCTGGTGAAGGGCCTGTGAGGGTCCCCCCCAACCCTGGCAGCCCTTCTGGGATGCTTCAGCTGGTTGTCCTGACAGTCCAAGCATCAGTCTGGTACCAGTTGCACTGTCCCCCACATACCCCCAGCCCCAGGACTTTCAGAAGGTTGTGAGGGAGGCAGAGTTGTTTCACACTGCATGGGAACAATACCAGCAAAGTTTAGAAGCCGAGGCCCTGGCAGGAAACACTCAGCCTGGCTGTCAAGGTCAGGGAGACAAAAGAGAATCCCGGCCCTGGATGGGTTGGTCAGTGGGTTAGAGCATCAACCCCCGACATGCGAAGGTTATGACTTCGATTCCCGGTTAGAGAGCACAGAAGAATCAACCAAGGGCCCTGGCTGGTGTGGCTCAGTGGATTGAGTGCCAGCCTGTGAACCAAAGGGTCTTTGGTTTGATTCCCAGTCAAGGCACATGCCTGGGTTGTGGGCCAGGTTCCCCAGTGAGGGGTACGATAGGCAAACACACATTGATGTTTCTCTCCCTCGTCCCTTCCCCTCTCTAAAAACAAATAAATAAAATCTTTAAAAAGAATCAGCCCTGGCTGGTGTAGCTCAGTAGATTGAGCGCAGGCCGGTGAACCAGAGTATCGTGGTTTGATTCCCAGTCAGGGCACATGCTTGGGTTGCAGGCCAGTTCCCAGCAGGGGCACGCACGAGAGGCAACCATACATTGATATTTCTCTCCCTCTCTCCTTCCCTTCCCCTCTAAAAATAAATAAATAAAATCTTAAAAATAGAATCAACCAAAGAATGCATAATAAGTAGAACAACAAATCGATGCTTCTCTCTCTCTCCCCTCCTTTTCTCCCTCTCTCAAATCAATCAAAAACTATGTCCTGTGAACCATGTCTTGAGGAAGCAAGGCAGAATTAAGGAGGAAGAGCTGGTCCCCATTTACTGATAAAGGAGGGCCATGAATCCTCCTGTGTCCATGTGACATATGTACGTAACCTCATTCCAAGAAGTAAGGGTGGTTATTCCTGTTTCACAGATGACAGAAGCTCAGAGAATTCAAGCGACCTTCCCAGTATACAGGATTTTAAGCCAAGTTGGGCTGACTCAAGCCCCATGCCCTTTCCACTCTTTATCTTGTCTCCTTGAGCACATCTTCTTCTGGTTCAAAGAGCCCTTGTTCTCTATGGCAACAGAAAATCTGTTTCTATCCATGAATGTATCAGGCTGTCCTACTGCACAATGCTATCAATGCAATCCTTGAATGTGAACGCTACAAGAGACCTTAGAGACTCATTCGAAAACTGAAACAACAAAAGGCTCTGAGAGGGGAAAAGGCTTGTCCCAGGGGCTAGCAAACCTGAGTCTGCCCCTTACCCTCTGCCTCAGGTCAGGGTGAAGGGGAGAGGCAACAGTGAATCCATTTCTGCAGTCTTTAGGTGAGCTCTGCCTATCCCTAGTTGCTCTCCCTTGGAGATGCTACCCTATGCAGGACAGGAGAAACCTATCCCTAATCCTTTTTCTGTTTTTATTAAAAACCATTTTATTTATTTATTTAGAAAAAGGGGCAGGGAGGGAGAAAGAGATGGAGAGGAACATCCACAAGAGAAACACCAATCAGCTGCCTCTCGCACGCCCCCTACTGGGGATATGGCCTGGTGTCCTGACCAAAAATCTGTCAATCTTCCCGTCTGCAGGACCATGCGCAACCCACTGAGCCACACCAGTCAGGACACTAGCTCTTTCTCTTGGGAAAAGGGTCAACCAGGGAAGTTATCCTCCCACCCCAACCCCTTCTCATTGTCCCCCTGACTCCGAACATAAGTTACTGTGGATAAATGGGTTTTGAGGTAAAAACAGGTAGGTCCAATTCCCGACTTCACCACTAACTAGCCTAATTATCTTGGGCAAATTCTGTTCCCCGAGCCTGTTTTCTTGCCTGTAAAACAACTGTATTGTCCTGGCTGGTGTGGCTCAGAGGATTTATTGCTGTCCTGCTAACCAAAGGGTCCTGGTTTGATTCCCAGTCAGGGTACATGCCCAGGTTGCAGGCCAGGCCCCCAACTGGGGGCTCGTGAGAGGCAATCAGTCAATGTATCTTTCACACATCAATGTTTCTCTCCCTCTTTTTCTCCCTTCCTTTCCCCTCTCTAAAAATAAATAAATCTTAAAATAACCATACTAATACCTGCCTCATAAAGACTTTGACACGAAGTGTGACACGAAGCTATAAGTATTTATTTGTCCCTTTTTTATTCACCACAAACTCCCATTTTCACCCCAGTCTTGGTAAGGAAGGCAAAAGCAGCAGCCTTGGGCAGCAGGTGCAGGATTTCTGCTAATGCTGGTGAGATGCAGACACAGTACGAGGCTAGGAGCAGGCTGAGTGCTGACTGGGTCTTGCTGTTGGGCTCCTTCCATTTTCCTCCAAACCATGAGTGTGGGCTGGACCTTGGGTACTTTTATTTCACTTCTATTTTTCTTTTGTAGAGAGGAAGAGAGAGAGAGAGACATATATCAGTTGGTTGGCTTCTCCTACACGCCCCAACCAGAGATTGAACCTGTAAACCGGAGTATGTGACCTGACTAGAAATCGAACCTTTTTGGTCTAGGGGACAATGCTCCAAGCAGCTGTACCACACTGTCCAGGGGCTTGGGTACTCTTTTTTTTTAATTAAAGAGTTTACTTATTTAGGGAGAGTGGGAGGGAGGGAGAAAGAGAGGGAGAGAAACATCAATGTGTGGTTGCCTCTCCCACACCCCACACTGGGGACCTGGCCTGCAACCCAGGCATGTGCACTGACTTGGAATTGAACTGGCGACCCCTTGGCTTACAGGCCAGCACTCAATCCACTGAGCCACACCAGCCAGGACGAGCTTGGGTACTTTTAAGTAGTCCATGCCAGAGCAAGAAGTGCTAACATACGATGGTGAAAGCAAGACCAAACAATTTTCCCTAGACAAAAGGCAGAAAAAGTACGGGCAGAGGATGAAGGCCTTTTAAAGCGCAAAGAAAAGAGAAGCATTAGCGGGCTCTTCCAACATTTTGGGGCAGCAGGAAATGAACACACTGGCCTGTAAGTTTCCTTCATTCTTTGGGTGACCAGTATAAGGAAATCCCTTCCACAGAAGGGAAATTCAAGTTCTGATACACTGACCAGCCTCTCAGCCCGTGTATCATGAGACTCCGGCTCAGAGATGAGAGGGAAGTCAGAGGCTGGGGGCCAGGCAGAATCTGGGATAAGCCCCACCACTTGGCAGGTATTGTTCTGGGTACCTCTCTCTCTTCTCATTCAATTAATGCTGAGCCTTGTGGGGAATAGAAGAGCCTCAAGTCTCACCCATGTTTTTTAAAAAATTTTATTTATTTATTTTTACAGAGGGGAAGGGAGGGAGAAAGAGAGGGAGAGAAACATCAATGTGTGGTTGCCTCTCACATGCTCCCTTACTGGGGACCTGGCCCACAACCCAGGCATTCGCCCTGACTGGGAATCAAATTGGTGACCCTTTGGTTTCCAGACCAGCACTCAATCCACTGAGCCACACCAGCCAGGGTTCACCCATATTTTTTTTCAAAAATGGTACCATGACTTCTCTGGCCCTAGCCTTCTTTTCTTTTTCAGATGAACTCTTAGAAAACCATGGTTGCTGATATCTCCCTCTCGAGGGAAAAAACACAGAGTACATCCCTAGATCTCCATCTCCAATATAATTCTCTACTCTAAGCCCAGCTCCTCTCTCACCTGCCTCCAGTCTCTGCCCCCCTCAAGGCAGCTGGGCCTCCAAGCCAGCAATAATTGTAACCACTTCTTAGCTTGAAAACCTTCAATGGCTCCACAGTGTCTGCCAGATCAATCCCAGCTTCCATCATCAGGCACCTGAGGCCCCTTGTGATCTGGCCCCTGCTGATCTGTTTTCTTATCTTGTGACTGCCTAACAAATATTCATACATATCTGGCATACCTAACTACTTACGGCGACTCCAATAACTCATGTGGGTTCCCACATCTCTTTAGTTGAACATTCTATTCTTTATTCCTGGAATTCACTTTCCACCTGGACTTTCTGGAAGAATTTGACCTGTCCTGCAAGTTGCAACTGAAATGTGATCTCTTGGGAAGGCTTCCTTTATCTCCCAATTTTCTTGGCTTGAGCCTTCTAGGCACCTGGACAGCATGCTCCTCATACTTGTCATTACTGGTCTTGCCCGAGGCCCAACTGTTCTTCGGTTGAGCCTTATTCTATACCAGATTCTCTGCTAACGTATATGTGTTATCCCATCGCATCTTCACACCACCCTGCGAGATTGGTACCATTATTATCCTCATTTTACAGCTGAGAAAACTAAGGCTTAAAGACTCTAGGTCAGGTATTGAACATCACCCAGGATACGGGATACAGTGTTGTGAAGATCCAAACCCAGGCTGACTCATAAGGCTTAACCCTGCTACTTAAGTACCCTGTCTTTACTGGGTTAAGGGGTGTAGTAACTCTGGGAGAGACTTGCTAAATTCTGGCAGGAGTGGAAATGAAATCCCTTTAGGGACATGTGACCTGATATCCTTAGAGGTTGTAGTGGCCTTTGTGGGGCAGCCCAGTGGCCAGAATCTGTGGCTTCTTCCATTTGTGACAGAGCAGGGTAGGACAGGGAGGAAACTCGTATCTTCTAAAGAGAAAATCTAGCAGTTTCAGGTACTGATGCTGCTTACTTCAACAGTTTCCAAATGCCTAGGCCGACGTCCAACAGTCCTGGGCAAGATGACATAGTCACAGGTGTCTGGGAGAAGTCCCGGGAGGAACCCGTGAAGCCAGAATTCAGGCTCCAACTGCCACCTGCTGGTCAGTCTTGGAGAAGCAAAAGCCAAGGGTGGACAGGCTGCTCCAGTGAGCTGGGAGTGGGGTGAAGGGTCCTCAAAGCTCCCTGCGACTTCCCGAGTGTTACTTCAAAATAGAACTTGCAAAAAGAAAAGCCCTTGCTGGTGTGGCTCAGTGGATTGAGCACCCATCTGCGAACCAAAGGGTCGTGGTTTTAATCCCAGTCAGGGCAAATGCCTGGGTTGCGGGCCAGGTCGATGTTTCACACATTGACGTGTCTCTCCTTTTCTTTCTCACTCCCTCCCCTCGCTCTGAAAGTAAATAAATAAAATATTTTGAAAAACCCTAGAAGAGATTCTAAGCAATAAACAGAGTGTTTGATCAGAAAAATTTGGACAAAAAAATGGATACCTCCACTATGTCTCTTAAAAAAAAAAACCACCTTAACAGTTTTATTCTAGCATTCATACCTGATCAGTTCTTCAATGAGAAGATCAGAACTATTTATGATCCAACATTTAAAAAGGATATTTAAGGTGACAATCAGTCCAACACTCTTATTTTACAATGGGAAAAACAGGCTCAGAGACAGGAAGCTACTTGTCCAAGGTTGCACAACAAAGCAGAATGGTGGAAAGAGAGTCACCTACGCCCCCAGTTTCAGTGAGATGCTAAGGGGCTCAGCAGGGGATGCAAGGCCCAGTGCCTTCACTTCTGTGAGCCTTTCCGCCTTTAACTTCATAAAATGGCTGGTAATGAGTTCAGTACGTACAGTACCCAGCCCAGTGCCTGGCACTTCATTGGTGCTGAATAAACTGGAGTTTGCCCTTTGTTGAGAGAGGGGGGTCACCTTACCTTCAAAGCCAGGGCGATCAGAGACAAAGACTGCGGCCACAGCAGGGAGCCACCCTCCACTGTCTCAGGTTCTAAACCTACAGTGAGGATTGAGCCTGGTGATATCTTGGGCGGGGGGCCAGGGAGGGGAGGGCTGAGGGTCACCATGGAGATGAGTGGGGCAGGGGCCAGACTTTCGGTTTCTATGGTGACAGCCTGAGAAGCAGAATGTGATCTGAACAAAGGTTGGGGAGCACGGAGTTCTTTCTATGGGGATGGGGAGGGGGCTCTCTGAGGCTCACCTAGGGGTGAAAGTAGTGGAATGGGAGAAATGAAGACGCTCATCTCCATGGTGACAGATGGGGGAGGGGTGGAGTCACCTAGGGAACGGCGGGAGGTGCAGCTTTCTATCGCTCATGCTAGAAGGTTGCTAGGGATTCCATTAGACCTATTTAAATGTTTTAAATATCCCTCCCACCTTGGCTGGTGTGGCTCAGTGGACTGAGTGCCGGCCTGTGAACCAGAGGCCTACCGGTTTGATTCCCACTCAGGACACAGGCCTGGGTTCCGGGCCAGGTCCCTGGTTGGGGCCTGTGCAAGAGGCAGCTGGTCGAAGTTTCTCTCGCACATCGATTTTTCGGTCCCTCTCTTTCTCCCTCCCTTTCCCTGTTTCTAAAAATAAATAAAAATGAAAAGATCTTTTAAAAATCCTCCCATATACAACAGGATGTTTTAATTTAGTGTGATAAAGTGTTTTACACAGAGAAACACAATGAACAATTAATTCTTATTACTTTTTAACCACTTTTAAATCTTGGTATCATCCCAAAATAAGATGCAGTGCAATACTTCTGACAATTTGAATATATGATATGCACTCTGACAGCATTAATAATTGGCAACTACCATAAAGACTGTCATTTTGGAGGCCATATGAAAATGGTTTACAAAGTTCAGGACCAAATTCAAATTCTGGGCATTCCCCCCCCTTTAGTCAACAATAAAGCTATGTCTTCATCCCAGCAAATGCACAGGGACAAATTTTTTTAAAGATTTTATTTATCTTTAGAAGGGAAGGGAAGGAGAGAGGGAGAGAAATATCAACGTATGGTTGCCTCTCGTGAGTCCCCCGCTGGGAACTGGCCTGCAACCCAGGCATATACCCTGATTGGGAATTGAACCTCGATCATTTGGTTCCCAGGCCCGTGCTCAATCCACTGAGCTACACCAGCCAGGGTCCAAATTTTCTTTTTTAAAAAAGATTTTATTGATTTATTTTTAGAGAGGGGGAAGGGAAGGAGAAAGAGAGGAAGAGAAATAGCAATGTGTAGTTGCCTTTCCCAAGCCCCATACTGGGGACCTGGTCCACAACCCAGGCATGTGCTCTGACTGGGAATCGAACTGGCGACCCTTTAGTTCACAGGCTGGCACTAAATCCACTGAGCCAGACCAGCAACAAATTTTGGGGGGCCTCACATTTAACTGTTTCCAGGTCTCCTCCACAAGTACTATCTTTGTTCTTTGTATCCCTGGCCAAGGCTGACCCCAGAAGTTCAGCTTAACTGAACTTAGAGTCATAAGAAATGCCAGACAAGTCAAATACCAAATGCCAGACAAGTCAAATACTAGGTAATTTTCCAGAGCCTTTTTCTCCTCAACTTCTAAGTGGAGGAGGTGGGGGTTGTAAGGGGAGGTTTATTCAAATCATCTGGGAAGCTTTGTCAAGCTACACTTGTGTTCCACTCTCCTCTCCCTCTTTTGAAGCATCATTTTATAGCTAAGGGCTTCATTCTGCCCCACGTAAAAGGTCCTGTCCATCTTTTTTAAAGCCACTCAATTTAAGATTGATGGAGTGAAAACAATTAAATTTAGAAGACACTGGCTTTGTCACAACTGGTTGGGCAAGTCAACGAACGTTTCTAGTGTCAGTTTTCCCCTCGGATTTGTGAAGTCCCTGTCCAATTTTGAAATTCTGTGACAGCATGTCATATCTAAGAAACTTTCTGAATTCCTGCCATAGAATGACTTGTCATTTCTTAGTTTTCCAACAGCCTGTGCAATGTGACATATCCCCTAGTTATATATACTGTCATATATTGCCCTCTAGTTGTTTTTACATGAAAAATGTTTTCTTCTTAACCACATTTAGTTTAAAAGCTTACTTTCCAGACCAGGACAACTTGGAGTATGTTCAAAGGTAATCAGTATGTACGTATATTGATTTGCTCAAAGCAAAGACTTCCCCAGATTATATTTTTACATCAGCACTGTGCAGTGGAAATAAAATGTAACCCACAAATGTAAGCTCGTTTTGTAAATTTAAGTTTTCAAGTTGGCACATTAAGTAAAAGGATGCAAGTGAAATTAATTTTAACATACTTAACCCAAATATACAAAATATAAGCATTTCAACAGTGTGGTCAGGGTAAACATTATTATGAAATTATCCTTATTTCGTAGTAATTTTTCCAAATCTAGTGTCTGTTTCACATTTACAGTACATCTCAAATCAAAATAGCCACATTCAAGTGCTCAATAGCGCCACGTGGCTAATGCCCACGTAATGACCAGTGCAAGTCCTGCAAAACTGGGCTGCTTTCCAAACCGATCAATTATTTTTCTATTCATATAATGTCACTGAGCTATCCAGAGGGGTGCAAATATTGGAGTCATTCTGGTAAGGGCGCTAGATTTGTCAATCACTAACGGTAACACAACATTTTGTAGGTGTTCTCTGAGAGATATGCACAGAACTGTAACTTGGCTGGGAGGTGGGACAAGGAAGGTGTCCGGGGAAAACTTGAAAGGAAGTGTGTGTGGAGGGTGAGGTGAAGGGGAAGTGATGGGAAAGGACTGGATGGGAAGATCCCAGAGCTCCAGCTGTGGCTGCATAGAAGCCAGAGGGGGGCGTTACTTGCACTTCGCGCTCGCTCGCCCAGACCTGCGGGCCCAGGGTGCAACGCGACGACTTGGAGCCCCGGCAGCCGCTGCCCCGAGCCCGGCGAGCGCGTGGCGTGCAGAAGCGTGTGGAGGGCGGGTTCCGGAAGCGAGCCGGGGCTCGCCCATTATTATGCCCCGCCCCACCCCAGCCGGGCCTCAGGACCATGGAGCTTCCCAGCACCTGCATCAGCGACGAGGAGCTAGCGGTAAAACAGCGCCAAGGGTCCCGCTCCCCTAGTAAGGGGCAGCTCGGTTGGAAATCAAAATCAACTCGGTTTCAATTTCCAACCGATTCAATGGAAAGGGTTACCAGAGCCGGCGAACAGCTGCTTCCGGCGGACCTTGGGCGCTCCGGGAACAATGGGCAACGGCCGGGGTAAGGCTCCTTCCTGTTTCGTCGGTCCTCGCGGAGCGCTTTCCCAAGGTTGCCTTTAACCCCGGAAGTGAGGTCTTCCTGCTTCCTCTCTCCCTCAAGATGGCAGCCGCCGAAGAAGAAGAGTTACTGCCGCCGCGCCTCCCTGAGCTGTTCGATACCTGCCAGCGGCTTCTGGACGAAGTGGAAGTGGCGGCGGAACCCACCGGTGCCCGGGTAGTGCAAGAGAAGGTGTTGAAAGGACTACACCTCCTGAAGCAGTCAGCCGAGATGTTATTGCAGCTTGACTTGTTCAGGTATAGGGAGAGGGTAATCGCTGACAATGAAGGTACCGTAATCATGGTTACCAGGGGTGGAGCCATTGAGCCAGAGTGGAGGGAGACCTTTAAGACTAGCGACCTTTCGTGCCTACCTCTCACTGTGATCTCGTGTGCATTGTTTGCATTTTTCATCTCTCTCCCTTGTAGTCAATATTCCACGACTCTGTTACATAGCATGGGCTGTTTGCAGAGGCATTGGGTGTGACCGCTCAGCCACGTTTCATTGGAGAAAACCGGCCGCTGTTCCCCTTGTCTTCTCCCTTTGCCTCATTCCCACCCCAACCCTCCCCTCCTCCAGGAAGCAAGGGCCACTGTTTGAATGACCAACTAGGCTTCACAGCCTCCTCTTTGCTCTTTCCAGCCATAATGAAGACTTGGAAGAGATTGCTTCCTCCGACCTGAAGTACCTGATGGTGCCAGCACTTCAAGGAGCGCTCGCTCTGAAACAAGTCAACCCCAGCAAGCGGCTAGATGATTTGCAGTGGGCTCGAGAACACTTTTTAATCTACCTAACTCAGTGCCAACACTATCACGTGGCAGAGTTTGAGTTGCCTAAAACCAAGAACAACTCAGCTGAAAGTAACACAGCTAGTTCTTCCATGGCCCATCCTAACCTCGTTGCTATGGCATCTCAAAGACAGGCTAAAATAGAGAGGTGGGTCAATAGCTATAATTTGAAAACTGCCCAATGGCAGTGCTATTGGGGGAGGGGTGCATGTTTTTTAGGGGGTGTGGACAATGGTGTATGTTACTCTCGGTTTTTTATTGGGCATAGCCCACCAGCAAACTCTACTGAGCTTTAAAGAACCCTCTGCCTTTGCTGAGATGATCACATCTAAGCATTAGACTACTTATGGTTGCTTACAGCAGCAATGTAATTTAGTAGAATGCCTTCCAATCTCTCCTATGGCACAACATAGGAATATTCATATGGTACAGTGGGGCAGATATCTCTGAAGGACACGATATCTTGTAGCTGTCATCCCTTTAGGTTCCACTGATTCACAAGCTCTGTTTTAACAGTGCTGGATCAGGTGTATAACATCCCCAACTAATCTTAGTCCCAGTGAAGCTTCATCTTGTGCCTTGAACAGGTTGCTTGCTCTCAGTTTAGTTAGGTTTTCTTTAAAAATTTTTATTTAGTTTTAGAAGGGAAGGGAGAGAGAAAGAGAGAAACATCAATGTGTGGTTGCCTCTCATGCGCTCCGCATTGGGGCACCTGGCCCACAACCTAGACATGTGCCCTAGCTGGGAATTTAACCAGTGATCCTTTGTTTTGTAGGCCGGTGCTTAATCTGCTGAGCCTCACCAGCCAGGGCCTCAGTTTAGTTTTTTTAAAGCATTTAAAGAATACTCACAGTGTCTGGGAACTATGCTAGATACTGGAGGTACAAACAGTATAAACCTTTTTATGAGTGTGGGTCATCTTTGCCTCAGAGAAGCATACAGTCTAGTGAGGAGAAGAGGCATCAAAGCAGTGTCAGCACAAAAGGATGTGGTAGAAAGATGTACACGGTACTGTGACAGACAGGAGGGGTACCAAGCTAAAGAGGGAGCAGGAGAGAGAAGCAGGCTCCCTGGAAGAGGCAACTCCTGGGATGAGTTGTTCAAGTACAAGTAGAAATATTAGCTAGAGGAAGAGGAAAGGAGGTCACTAGGCAGCAGAGGTAGCCTTAGTAACCCAGGGACATTACAGAGCTGTGCTGGGGTGGGGGTGGGGAATAACTATAAGCAATTAGGTGATGTTAGAATATGAAGGGGGTAGTGGAGAGGGGGAAGGAATGATGCTGAAGAATGTTGTAGCGTTCAGATCTAGGAGTGCTTGGGGTGCAGAGGAAGGTGAAGGAACAACCTCATTGCTAAGAATGTGGTGAAGGGGTTTGAATCCCAGCTCCACCATTCAATCACTATGACTTTGGGTAAGCTGCTTAATCTTTCAGTGCCTTAATTTCCCCAGCTGTAAAGTCGGATAACAGCAGGTCCTCTCTCATACATAAAAAGCACTCAAAGGCAGCTGTTGTTATATCTTTATAGCTGAGTACAGTCAGAAACCTGGGTTCGAGACCCAGCTTTACTTAACAAGCCATTGAACTTTGGGTAACTCATTTAACCTATCTGAGCCTCAGGTTTCCTCATATGTGAAATCTGAATAATAATGATACCTATCATAGGGTTCAGAAGCATAAATAAGATGAAGCACGTAACACTGTTAGCACAGTATCTGCCACATAGTAAATATTCTGTAAATGTTATGTTAATGTAACATTAATGTAATCAGTATAATGTTAACATATGTAAATGTTAAAATATTACATGTTAGTTCATGTTAAAGAGCTTAGACTTTGCTTGGTGATTTGGATCCACTGGATTTTTTTCTTTCCTTCCTTCCCTCCCTCCTTCCCTTCCTTCTTTCCTTTCTCTTCTCTTCTCTTCTTTTTTCTCAGTAGCCCAGCCATATTTGCATTTTCACCAGCACACCCCGGTAGCAGTCAGGCACCAGTTCGAGGGGGCAGATCTGACACCATTAGTCCACACAGATGATGAGAACCCACTGCAGCCATGCAATGGCAGAAGGCATGGGGGAATATTTACTTAGGAGGGTTGCATCTATAGAAAACTTAGTGATCAGTTGGTTGAGGGTGGTGGAATAGAAGGAAGCAGCACAAAAGATGACCATGCTCCTGACTCACTCAGGTGGATGGCTGAGGACCTCACTAAGATGGGGAATAGAGGAGGAAGAATAGAACAGGAGATGGGGAAGAGCGAATTTGGTATTGAGACACATTGCATTTAAGGTGCCTAGGAAACATCCAAGTAGAGGTGTTTGGTGGCATGACACTCAGAAGAGAGCTGAAAGTGGGTCCATTCATTTGGCAAATATTTATTGAGCCTTTCCTATGTGCCAGGGACTGTTCTAGGTCATGGAGACCCAGACAAGGTCTGTGCCCTCATGAAGCTTGTATTTTGGCAAGGAGACAGCTACTAAATAATCATGTAATTTCAGGTTGGGAGGGCTATAAAGAATAATAAAGCGTGGTTAGGGACTAGTGAGTGAGAGCGGAGGATTTTTGAGGAAATGGAATAGACTTGCAGGAAGCGGAATTCAGCATCGTATCCTTTGTAAGAAGGTGAGGGCAGCCCACTGGCATAAAAAAAGGTCATGTAAACAGTGAGCTTGATATCCAAATAATTATAATATATTCCCCCCCCCCAAAAAAAAAAAGAAGGCATGTGCCCTAAAGATAACAAATAGCATTGTGGAGAAAAAATAGGGAGCAATCACTTCTGGTTGGAGTGACGGGAGGTTTCAGAATGCAACAGCATTTGAGATGAGCCTTGAAGAACAGTTAGAAATAGAGATGACAGGTTTTCCTGGATATACAAGTCATACTCATTATAGAAAGTCAGAAAAACAAGACTTTTTTAAATTAGAATAAGCCTTAATCCTAGCACTCAGAGATAATCTTTGTTAACTTTCTGATGTATTTCCTTCTAGATATGTAGTCATTTTAGTTAATAAATTTGGAATAACACTGTAAATACAGGTTTTTAAATCTTTCTTTAACCTAACATATTGTGAGCATTTCCCTGTGTCTTGAAACCATGGTATCTTAGTAGTTACATAATATTTCATCCCATAGTTATACCATAAGTAATTAACTTAATCTTCTTTTAAATAAGTATTTTTTAAATTTATTTTTAGAGAGGGGGAGGGAGGGAGAAAGAGAGGGAGAGAACATCAATGTGTGGTTGCCTTTCATGTGCCCCCACTTGCGGACCTGGCCCGAAACCCTGGAATGTGCCCTGACTGGGAATGGAACCATCAACCCTTTGGTTTGCAGGCTGGCACTCAGTCCACTGAACCACACCAGCTAGGGCTAAACTAATCTTTTATTATCAAATACTTACACTATAATTTGGTTTTTATTTGTTTTTGCTATTCTGAGTAATGTTAATGAACAAATATCTTTAATTGCATTTGTCACTGTTTCCTTAGCATAGATTTGTGGAAGTACTAGTGACCTGATTGGAGGTTTTAAATATTTTAAGATTCTTGATGGTAACAGCATTGCATTCCACAAATCTCAGAGCATATCCCACTGCACTCACTGGTCTTGGTTAACACTTAGGAAACCCAATTGGACAGACAAAAGTATCTCATCGTTTTGATTGTCATTTCTTTGGCTAGAAAACTTGATCTTGGAACAGTTTCTTTAAATGCCTGCCAGGCGAGATATCAACATGATCTCTTTGCTAATGGCTCTCACATTTATATCAATAGCCCAGACCTCCCCTAGCCTTCAGACTCATACTTCCAACACCCTACACAGAGGATTCACAGACAGCTCAAACTTAACCTGCCCTAAATCAAACCTTTGGCTTTCTAACCCACAGACATCCTCCCACACCCAGCTCTTCACCATCTTGGTAGGTTTACCACCATTCACCTGCCTGTTTAAGCTAGAAACTGAGAAGTTAACTTCTGTTCCTTCTAGACCTCCACATCCCACCCAGCAGTGAGGCCTGCCAGTTCTAGCTACAACATGGATGGCACGTCCTTCTGTTTCTATCTGCACCATCATACCGTGGTCTAGACCACCAGCATCTTTCACCTGAAACAGCCAAAACACTAACTACACAGCCCTGCCTGGCCTGGCACCTGCCTGTCTCCAATGTCATGTATCACTCCTGTCGCTCATTAACTCCAGCCATCGTGACCTTCTTTCAGTTCTTTGAACAGACCCCGCTCCTTCCTTCTACAGATTCTTTGTGCATGTTCTCTTTGCATGGAACGCCCTTTGTTTAACTGTCTTTTGGGGCCTTGCCTTTCTCCCCTGCTAGAATGTACACTCCAGGAGGGCAGGAGCCATTTCTCGTTTGCTGCAGCGTGCCTAGCACAGGGCCTGGCGCATGGAAGGTGCTCAAGAAATATTTGTTGTTGACAAGCAGGAGGAACAAATGAGCAAAAGCCCAAGGCAGTTGGAGGTATGTACAAGGAATGGAGAACAGTCCCGTTGTCAGAAGCTTGGAGGTCTGCATGAGGAAGTGACATGTATAGAGTATGGACAAGGAAGAGACTGGCAGACAGAGAAGTTAACATGTTCTGGTAGTACTTCAACTGGGAAGAAGTAATAAAAATATAACTCCCAGAGCCATGACTTTTGCAAGAAGCATTTATACAAATAGAAAAATAATTGTTCAGATCCTTATTTGCTTTTTGTAAGTCCTCCCTCCCTTGCCCCATGACTTTACATAGTGAGGCCATGCTACATAAAACACCTCTCTCTCACCCGAAACCTGTTTCTTCACGTATCTTTTCTACTCTCAATCCCATCTTGGAGGAGTAAGTAAGTCTGGTTGGTTAACTGCACCTGCATTCTTTAAGAAGAAATAGAAGAGGGGCGTCAAACTCATTTTCACCAGGGGCCACATATCAGCCTTGAGTGTACCTTCAAAGGGCTGAGTGTAATTTTAGGGCTGTATAAATGTATCTCCTCCTTAACTGTTAAGGAGTTGAAATTACATTCGGCCCTTTGAAGACAACCACAAGGCTGATGTGGCCCCCGGTGAAAATGAGTTTGACACCCTGACATAGAAGACTAGGAGCTAGGTAAGTGATGAGTCCAATTTTAAATGCACTGAATTGAGTTCCTAAAGGGACAACTGGCTGGCCATCTCCATAGACAGGTGGAACTATGTAACTAAAATTTGTGAGACAGTTTTGTGACGGGTGCTGAAAATGTGGGTGCATTGTGAGTTTGTGTAGTTTGCTAAGGGATGATGTGTGGAGGGAAAAAAGCCTTGGGGGCAAGTTCAGGAGGAAGGGAGGGAAAGAAAAGAGCAATCAGAGGTAAGAGACTCAACAAGGCCCAGACAGACTTGTAGAAGCCCGGGGAAGAAAGAGCAAAAGTCATGTCCTTTAAGTTTCTCCCTACCTATTGCACCTCCCAGAGAGTGCGGCACTTAGTTTATGGCACTTACAATAACCGTGTTGTTCTCTAGACTTGAAATTCCTAAAAGTCATACCATGAGTAATTGCATCTTGAGTATCCCAGCTGTATCACTGTATCCTTGGTGCTCAGCCCAGTAATTGCATTATAGTAGGTACTTGAGGTGTCTCTGGGAGGGACACACAGAGTGATCATCAGAAAGATGGAAGCAATATGGCATGACAGGAAAAGCCTGGACTTGGGAGTTGGACAGACCTGGGGAGACCAGTCCAATTTTTTAAAAAGATTTTATTTTATTTTTAAACAGAGGTGAAGAGAGAGAAAGAGAGGGAGAGAAACATCAATGTGTGGTTGCTTCTCACATGCCCCCCATGGGGGACCTGGGCTGTAACCCAGCCATCTGCCCTGACTGGGAATCGAACTGGTGACCCTTTGGTTCGCAGGCCAGTGCTCAATCCATTGAGCTACACCAGCCAGGGCTAGACCAGTCTAATTTCTACCACTTCATGGGTGGGACATCGTCTAGCCCCTCCTAGCCTCAGTTTTCTTATCAGCTGACAGTATTTGTATTACCTGGCTGCTTACAAAGCACTTCTATGTATGTTGTTCCATTGGATCCTCTTAACAACCCCACGAAGCAAGTATCCCCATGTTAGAGACAAGGACATGAGCTCTGAGAATCAACTTGTCCAAGTAATAGCTAGTAAGTGCAGGGTAGGATTTAAACTCAAGTCTTTAAATTCTCAGCTTGGTTGCTGTTTCCACTGTAGCATAGAAGAAAAAGGGGTAGAACATCAGGTGTTTCTAAAATGGGGGAACGGCACCTGTAGAGTGCAAAATCGTACCTGCTAATGACCAGGGCAGGTAACTGATGGAGCAAGGCCTGGAAGACTGTGGGTGGGGACAGGATTCACAGGAAAACTGGAATGGTAAAGACATTGCCTCTCCTGCTAAAGACAGTATTAGCGCCCTGACCACTGTGGCTCAGTTGGTTGAGTGGTGTCCTGCAAAGTGAAAGGTTCCTGGTTCCATTCCTGGTTGGGACACATGGCTGGGTTGCAGGTTCAGTCTCCATGTGCCACAGAGGCAAGTGATTGAAGTTTCTCTGCTTTTTCTCCCATCCCCTCTCTCTTAAAAAACAAACAAACAAATAAACAAACCCTCCCACAAAAGACTGTTAGCTGCCCCATCTGTACAAGAGGAAAGGAGGAAAGGTGAAGTTACAGAGATTTTTTTAAAAGATTTTATTTATTTATTTTTAGACAGAGGGGACGGGAGGGAGAAAGGGAAAGAAAGAAAGAAACATCAGTTTGTGGTTGCCTCTCACATTCCCCCTACTGGAGACCTGGCCTGCAACCCAGGCGTGTGCTCTGACTGGGAATTGAACCAGCAACCCTTTGGTGTGCAGGCTGGCACTCAATCCACTGAGCCACACCAGCCAGGGCCTATGTTATATTTTTTAAAATATTTTATTCCTTTTTTTATTTTTAGAGAGGGGAAGGGAAGGAGAAAGAGAGGGAGAGAAACATCAGTGTGTTGTTTCCTCTCACATGGCCCCCACTGGGACCAGGCCTGCAACCCAGGCATGTGCCCTGACTGGGAATTGAACCTCAACTCTTTGGTTCACAGCCCTCGCTCAATCCACCTACCTACACCAGCCAGGGCTTTATTTTATATTTTAAATGCATCAGATCTCATCGCCTCCCTCACACAAGTCACTCTGTCACCTGGATTTTGGGAATGTCCTCTTAATTGATTCCCTGCTTCCCCTTTGCCTCCTAACCCCAGTAGTCTAGAGTCCACACACTCAAGCCAGTGGCCCATATAAACAAGTTTCCCTGTCACTGTCTTCCTGCCATGTGTTCTATCCCAAAGCTTTCAGCAGCTTTTCCACCACACTGCAAATGGCATGGCATCTCATATAGTGGGTCTTATTCCCTGAAGGGGTCTACAGATTATGACCCTGCTTGTCTGACCTCACTTCTGGTCATCGTGCTTTCCTTCCTGCCAGCCACACTGGCCTCCTTGTGGCTTCTCAAACATGGCAGGCCAGGCCCTCTTCCACCTAGGACCTTCATATCTGCTTCCCTTGTGCCTTAGAACAGACGCTCTTCCAGAGGCAACCAAAGTTTCGCCACCCTGAAGCTGCCTTTTTGGGGATACTGACTTTAAGCTGTTGATTAAGAAGCAAGACTGAGAACCTTTGATTTCTGCCTCCCCCACAACCCTGGTCTGCCTGCCTTTCCCACCTAAGAGATCAGATAGAGAACCTGCTTCAGGAAGGAGGTCCGAGGATGCCACCTTCACCTGATTTGAATGAAGTTCAGTAAATAGCAGGGCTTTGGGCAGGGGCCTGTTAGCCAGATCCCCCCTTGTCCCACAGTTTCTGAGTCACCCAGGGGGATTTTCCTGCTGTGTGTTCCCCTCTTCTTCAACTACATGTAAATCGCCCACTCTCACTTCTGAAATCTAATACCCTGTCCCCGCTCCTTTCTCCTTTCTCCAAAAATGTCTTATATACCCAGCATTGTTTCACTGTCTTTGGAATTTACATGCTTAATGTGAATTTCCATGCATGTGTATTACACCTTCATCTTCTTCTGTAAAAAGAAAACAAAACAGAAGACCCTTCTAGATATTGGCATGGCTTGCCTCCCTATATCTTCAAAGTCTTTGCTCAAATGTCACCTCTTCAGAGAGGTGCCGCTTGATCACCTTGTATAGGGTAGCAGCCCTATGTGTTGTACCATTGCTCTCTCCGCTTCACCTTACTTCTTCCTTCTTCGTAGCACTCATCACCACCTGAGTCCTCATCTATTTATTTCTTTTTGTCCATCGTCTCCCACTACAATGGAAGCTTTAGGAAAACAAGGGCCTTCTTTTATACACAGCTGTGTCACCGGTACTGAGAACAGTGCTTGTCATATAATAGGTAGTCAGTAAATATTTGTAGAGTGAATGACAAATGAGGTACTAGAATGCATCCTGAAAAGGTAGGCAGGGTGTTTATGAGACTTTAAATGACAATAAGATGAGTCAGAAGAGCTGGGGATGTTTTGCCCAGCACAAAAGAAGAGATGGTGGGGGGCGGGGGTGGCGTTTAAGGCTATTTCACAAGGAATTCCTGTGTCAATGGCAGGTAATTGACCCCTGAGATTCTGTGACTCTGATGCTGGGATTCCGAAATGGACATTGTGTGGTAGTAAGTCCCCAAGCTAAGAAAGGTTGATAGAAAATTACTACAACACTCCATCTGTAAAGACGATGGGACAAGTCATTCAGATCAGATTGTAGCTCTGTTTCTCCGGCTTCAGATGGCTTCAGCTGTATTTCTCAGCCCCTGCTGATCCCTTCCTTGCCTCATAGTCTTTGTAAAAACTGCCTTGCTGGCAAGTTGTGGGGTAAAGAATATAAAAACATATATTTTTGCCACAGTGGAAACTGGCTTGCTGACTGGCCTGATCACCTGCAAAGGTAAGATCTTATTGTGGCCTTCTTTCAAAGGACTACCTCTTCACTTTGAAGTTCATGGGTAATGCTTTTCCATGGCCCAGATACAAGCAGAAGAAAGAGATGGAGCACAGGCTGTCTGCCATGAAAGCTGCCGTGGAGAGCGGGGAAGCAGACGATGAGCATGTTCGTGAGTATTACCTCCTGCACCTACGGAGGTGGATCAGCATCAGCTTAGAAGAGATCGACAGCATTGACCAGGAGATCAAGATCCTGAGAGGAAAAGATGCTCCCAAAGAGGTAAGTCTTGTGACTGCCTTTATAATTCAAAAGTCAGAGATTGGAATGTTCTGAAGGATAATAAATCAAAATCCTTTTCAGTCTACATAAAACCATTGTCCTTATTAAAAGCAGTGGAATCAGCCATGGCTGGTGTGGCTCAGTGCATTGAGTGCCAGCCTGTGAACCAAAGAATCGCTGGTTGGATTCCCAGTCAGGGCACATGCCTGGGTTGTGGATCAGGTCCCCAGTAGAGGGCACGTGAGAATCAAACACACATTGACATTTCTTTCTAGCTTCTTCCCTTCTCTAACAATAACTAAATAAAATCTTAAAAATAAAAAAGATCAGTGGAAGCAGGCTGGAGGTTCTCCAGGGTAGTTTTCTCTCTAGTTGACAGCAGCATCCCCCAGTGCTGTCTACTTTGTAATTTTGCAACATGCCATGGCGGTGGGAGAGTTCTCTGAAGGAAAAATTGGTTTTGGCTCTATGGGAAGTTTTGGATGCTGAAGGAAGAAGGCACAGGGCTATATAAGCTTTTAAAATCTGCTTGAGTTGGATAAACAAAGAGGAAGAGGACTAAGATGGGGATGGAAAAGAAAAGCGGACCTGGAGGAGAGAGAGAAAAGAGGGAGATGATGATAAAACAAAAGACATAGAATATATTTCACTTGAGGAGGACTCGCAATTTACTCTTAACACTGTAATGCCCTCTCCCGCCTTTGGGTCACCTGAGTGTGAGACATGGCCAGGCCTTCTATGGACACAGCGTTGGGCACGGTGGTCAAGACGATGCAGTGACTGCAGCTTCTTCGGCTGCCTTTGACAAGATCATAACCCTGCTTTGGAGCTGATGCTTCCGAAGATTAGGCTCTGCTGCCACTTACTTTTTGGCTCTCATATGACGTGAATCAAATTGAATTTATCAGCTAGTCACCAGCGTGTGTTTCAGTCCTCAGAGAAACCTCCTCCTAATTTGATTTGTACTAATTAGCCCAGGAGCTTTTGCCTCAGGTTAACATCAACCTAGTTCCTCATGTTAAAGGATCAAAGAAAGAGCAATTAGTGTTCTGAAGCCAGGAGGCCCCTGAGCATATCTTAGCTTGTTTTTTTTAAAGATGTTATTTATTTATTTTTGGAGAGAGGGGAAGGAAGGGAAAAAGAGAGAGAGAGAAATATCATGCATGGTTGCCTCTTGTTCGCCCCCTACTGGGGACCTGGCCTGCAACCCAGGCATGTGCTCTGACTAGGAATCAAATTGGCGACCCTTTGGTTTGCAGGCTGGCACTCAATTCACTGAGCCATGTCAATCAGGGCCTTAGTGTGCTTTTTACACAGTGCAAGGCTGGACTCTTCTGGGTCCTCCACTGCGCCCCTTTTTGTTTTGTTGTTTTTTTTCCCCATGCTCTCTCATTTAGTATTGAGATTGGCCCTGGGCATGATGGAGCACCAACCAAATACCTTTTCTTTGAGCAGACTTGGTGTCGTTGTATACCCAGACAGCCAGGGTTCATTGAAACATTTCTGTACAGCTACATTGGAAAAGTATTCATTTTCCCACCACCCTTGCATTTAGCAATATCCATTTCTAAAGGACCATACGGCAGGGGTGTCAAACTCATTTTCACTGGGGGCCATATCAGCCTCACAGTTACCTTCAAAGGGCCAAATGTAATTTAAAATCCTTAACAGTTAAGGAATAGTTACAGTTATACAGTCCTGAAATTATTTTGGCCCTTTGAAGGCAACCATAGGCTGATGTGGTCCCCGGCGAAAATGAGTTTGACACCCCTGTCGTCGGGGGTTCTTGACAGTTAATAGCATAATTATGATTGGAAGGGGTCATACTTGAACTTCAGCACTGAAGGCCGGGCTGAGGAAAGGGGCTTAAAATTCAGCTCAAGGGATTTACATGGAATGTGGAAGCAGGCTTTGACATCTCCTTTGGGGAAGGCATTTTATTTTCATTTACTTTTAGAGAGACGGAAAGAGAGGGAGAGAAATATGCAAGAGATACATCCATCGGTTGCCTGTCAGACACCCCCTACTGGGTACCTGGCCCGCAATCCAGGCATGTGCCTTGACTGGGAATCGAACCAGCAACCTTTCAGTTCGCAGGCTGGCACTCAATCCACTGAGCCACACCAGCCAGGGCAGGGAGGGCATTTTAAAGCCAAGTAAACTTTCCCTTATAGTGAGATGATTTGGGGGAGAGATTTCTCTTTCTCTCAGGAAGGTACTTAGGTGTCCTCAGCAAAGCTAAGCAATCACCATCATCAGTATTCTGCTGTGTCTCAGAGACTGATATGTAGGGAGTAAGTGACTTTTGAATCCAGGGCTTTTTAAGCACCCAAAGACCTATGAGGCTGCAGAGTGGGGTGGGCAAAAGGCAGATACACTTCTGATAGTTAATTTCCTTTTTAGGCATCAGCTTCTGGCTCCACTCCTCAGGCCAGGCCTCCAATGAAACCCTTTATTCTCACTCGGAATGCCGCCCAAGCCAAGTAGGTTGTGTTGAAAAGTGGGTTGCCTTTGCAAGCCCCTTGCTTTTGTGGTTCCCTTGGCAGTGCATGGTAACAGACAGAATGGGCATTGTTAACAGGCATGGCTTCACCTGGGAGGCTGTTCTTTCACCAAAGGGTTAGTATCTCTTCCAGTACTTTCTCTCTGTCTTCAGCAGGCATTTTCTCTCACAAACTGGAGCTTCAGAAGAGTCTCAAAAGGAAACCAATGAAAATAATCAGCCACTTAGTTGAATAATTAAAAACCAAACAAAGAAAGGAATCAGATGGAGAATTGTACCTATTAAAATTGTTTCCCATCATGGCCTTCAGTGACAATTCTGCAAAGGACATGTGGGCCCATCTGAGTTCTTGAGACATTGTCCCATAGGGTGGCAGGAGAGTCTCCTTCCTCTGCATACCTTTTAGACCCACCGACTACACATACCCCTTCCGTGGCCTCCACACCAGTCCATGGGGCATTGGCCTCAGGAATTGCTTATTGGGAGATGATCTGGGCTCTTTATCATCTCATAAAAACCCTTGACTTTCATTCCCCTTCCTGGATGCCTCTCTTTACAGATCCGCTTAGGAGTTTGCACAGCTGCTCAGCAGTTGGCTGGTTAGGGGAGGGAGGATGAACCAGGCCCAGGCTTTGTCAATGAAGAGAAGACGCTTTTTACTACCATCATTTATATTGTTTTCTTAATACTTTGTGATTCTTGCAGAGTATTTGGAGCTGGTTATCCAAGTCTGGCATCTATGACAGTGAATGACTGGTATGATCAGCATCGGAAGGTGGGAGCTTTACCAGATCAGGGAATACCCAAGACAACTTCAGGTATGAAGGGCTGGGAGGAACATAGTTCCACGGCTGGACACTTAGTCCGCAGCAGTCAAATTCGGACCAAGTATTGCCGTGCTTTAGGAGCGGAGGTAGTCTGGACAGAGATTCTGAGTAACACCAACTCTCTAGGCAGTATTTTACTTCATTTATTAGTAAAATAAACAGCAGATGATTCTGGGAGGAACGGTCAGTGGACAAGTATAGTTTTTGAGGCTTTCCAAATATGGCATAAAAACACACGGTGCAGCTAAATAGCAAAACCAAAAATCCACAGAGAGCAGTTCCGCTAAACGAGGGGTGTCAAACTCATTTTCACCAGGGGCCACATCAGCCTCGCAGTTGCCTTCCAAGGGCCAAATGTAATTTTAGGACTGTATACATGTAACTACTTCTTAACTGTTAAGCGAGAGCTCGGCGCTGCTGCCAGGTAGAAACAAGGTGCCGGGCCGGATAAAAACAAGGTGGAAGGTCGAATTCAGCCCATGGGCCTTGTGTTTGCCACCTGTGTGCTATGGTATTGGCAGAGAAGGTTGGATTAGGTCAACCCCTCCTACAATTAACAATTACAAACTGGACAAACTATAAGAAAACAGCTACCTGAAGGCTCTGGGCAGCAACCAAACTGGAGGGTAGTCCACATTTACAAGAAAGGAGCAGTACTTAGAACTTCTTCAGGGCAGCAATAGCAATTTTACTTTTTGAAAGATTTTATTTCTTTTGAGAGAGGGGGGAAAGGAGGAAAAAAAGAGAGAGCAACATCAATTTGTGGTTGCCTCTCGTGCATCCCCTATTGGGGCTCTGGCCCACAACCAGGCATGTGCCCTGACTGAGAATCGAACCAGTGATGCTTTGGTTTGCAGGCCTGTGCTCAATCCACTGAGCCACACCAGCCAGGGCAGGCCAGCAATTTTGAATTACTGGATTCTTGGTGCCCAGTGTGGTCATTACATCACAGCAGATGCTTGGAGCTGCCCTGGGGAGGGAGAGGTAGCGAACAAGGTGGTCATCAGAAGGATGGAAGCAGTGTGGTATTAGCAGGAAAAGCCCAGACTGAGCTGGGGTAACCCAGTACTCCTCCCATTTGATAGAACATCATCTGCCACCTCAGAGCCTCAGTTTCCTTGTCTCAGATATTATCTCATTTGATCTTTTTCCCCCCAAAGATTTTATTTTATTTGTGTTGAGGTGGAAGAGGGTATAAGGAAAATAAATGTTAGTGGGAGAAAATAGAATAAAAAGATAAAATATCAGAACCACTATCTAAATAAAAATAAATACAAATAAAAAGATTTGTGAAAAAAGCGACAAACATTAAAGGAAGCAAGGAGAACTTGGTATATGGATAATAGGATTACCTGAAGAAGAAAACCAAAGCAAGGAAAATGAACAAAGGCTAAAAACTAATATGGGAGAAACTTTCCTTAATCTAAAGAAACCAACAAACCAAGAAAGATTTGATTTGAAAAATCATACCGTGCGCCTGAGAATTAGGACCCCAAATGAACAACAAAGGCTAATAAAAGTACTGCACTGGAAAGAAAAGGAAAAACTGCTATGGACATTTTAGCAAAAACAGCGGGTGGTTTCTAAAGGAAATTGGATCACCCTCAAACTTTTGACACTAGCAGACAAAAAAATGGAATAATAGATATTTAAGATACTCGGGGAGAAATGGGAGCCAAGGATATGTATGTGGTAAAATATGTCTTAAATGCAATAGGAAGATTACAGACATTTATCAGTATGCAGGAAGTTGGGAACTTTCGTTCCCCTGACTCCTTCCTGAAAAATTTGCTAGAGAATGAGCTTCAGACAACCAAAATGGTGAGAG
This sequence comes from Sturnira hondurensis, assembly GCF_014824575.4. NCBI lineage: Eukaryota > Metazoa > Chordata > Mammalia > Chiroptera > Phyllostomidae > Sturnira > Sturnira hondurensis. The sequence continues at coordinate 442,563 of NW_028084199.1, read as the reverse complement.
ACATTACCATAAGGACTGGTGGCAAGAATTAACTATGTACTTATGGGTAGAACTGAGACTAAATGAGGGCTAACAGGGAGAGAATAGAGTATATAATGCCTGAATGCTCAGTGCTCACATAATGTAGATTTTTTAAAAAGATTTTATTTATTTATAATTAGAGAGGGGGAGGGAGAAATGGAGAGAAACATCGATGTGAGAGAGAGACACTGATCATACCAGGCACTGAACACACAACCCAGGCATGTGCTCTGATGGGGAATGGGCGACCTTTCGCTTGGCAGGACAATAGTCAACCAACTGAGCCACATTGGCTAGGGCAGTGTAGATTTTCTTTAAATGGAGAAATGGGGAAAGCATATGCCAAAAAATGAACTGTTCTCAGATACTAGATTGGTAACAGACATTATTAGTGTTGTAATGTGTAATATTGTGTAATATGAGATAATATAAATGAGTAATTGTGAGATATTCTAATTTTACTGTCCTCTGTCCTTGACAAGTAACACTTTTTTAAAAAAAATTATTTCTTTCTAGACAGAGGATAAGGGAAGGGAAGGAAAAAGAGAGGGAGAGAAACATCAATGTATAATTACCTCTTGTGTGTCCCTGCTGGGAACTGGCCTGCAATCCAGGCATGTGCCCTGACTGGGAATCAAACTGCGACCCTTTGGTTCACAGCCCGGCGCTCGATCCACTGAGCCACACCAGCCAGGGCCCTTGTTCTCTTTTTTTTTTTATGTGTGCAGAGTAGCGCTGAGTTTCCTCAGTTTCTCGTGCCCGCTTTCTCATTTTTCTACTTTGGCAGAGGTCAGAAGAGCAGCCCAGCAACAGGATGAGCAAGAACAAAAGGAGGAAGAGGATGATGAGGAAACACTCCAGCGAGCTCGGGAGTGGGATGACTGGAAGGACACCCATCCCAGGGGCTATGGCAACCGGCAGAACATGGGCTAGTCTTCCTACAACAAGAGGGGATGACAGGGGGCGCACCTCTTCCCCTGAAAGGAAAGCTGTGCTGTCTTCCCAGTACCTAGGTTCAGGCTTCAGCTCTGTACCACAAAGGCAAAGACGCTTAATCTTGCTTTGCATTCAAATAAAGTGGCAAGCAATTAAGCGTACTTGTAGCCTAGATGATGAACCAGTGATTCTTGTTTTGGCATTCTTCCAGTCATGTATTTCAGTTTTTTCAGTGGAAAGAAGAGTACTGAGAAGTGGGCTCTGTACAGGCAATGGCTGTGTGAATTCGCCTTCAAAAATAAAGTGCTTTGTATTACAAGAGCCTGTGCAGAAATATGGATATCAAGTGTTTTATTTGTGTGGGGGGCAGGGGCAGGGGGTCTGCTCTGGGTTCCCTGGGCTTATGCGAAGCTCCAACAAAGGTTGTCTCCCTTTGATCTGAGCAGTGAATTTCCCAGCCTCAGCTGTGCAGACAAGCTGGGGCCTTCGCTCTTCCTACACCAGCACTGTGCGGTGACCCAACACTGCTCTACAAGGGGTGAGCACTGAAAGCCAGGACTTGCTCTGCTGTAAGTGATCATAACCATCTCATCTACCTGGTCTTCCCTGCCTTGGCCAGGAGAGATTAGAGAAATGGATCGGGCGCTGTGAGAGCCATCCTCGCATATGCATCTGAGGCCAGGGCTTTTACCCTCACAGAAGGATTTGCCATCTCTCTTACCCAGGGAGGAGAGGAGAGCAGCTCAGGTGAAGCATAGCTCTTAAAGGGGCCTCCACACACCATCTGGGCCCTTCTTACATGTGCTGTGCAATACCTGGCACAGTCTGAAGTGGTCACTGTGCTATGGCAGTCATTTTGCTGGTCAGTAAAGTGCTGATGACTGGATGTGGCACAGACAACACTGAAAGGTACCAACTTTCTGCAGTAGAGACGAGGCATGTCCTCAGCTCTTGGGTTGACCTTAAAAAAACAGCCATGTGTTAAAACAAAGATGTGTATGGAAAACATACTTTTGCTCTATGTGCCTTTGATACACTTGATTTTCTAAGAGGAAGATGACTCACCCTGCCTATTGTAGCCTCTGCAGTCTAGCATAGGAGAAGTGTTGGGAAAGGAGACGCAGTTCCCTTGTGGTTTTAGGGTGGGAAGTGGAGGGCTGTCAGGCGATGAGTAGGAGGTCGTGTTTAGTGGGAGATGACAGAAGACTACTGATAATATACTTGCATACTCTTTAATGAAGGACTCATCCTCTCTACAGAAGCTCCTGAAAGTGAGAGAGCACAGTTGAAATTCCCCAGGGATCTGAGAAGCAAGGTTCGTTTCTTCAGCTCTTTCAATTACTTCTGTGCTGCCTCTGGCAATGACCTGTTTCCTGCCCCTGAAGCTCCACCCTGAGTTCATTCTCAAAACGGACCAGGTTGAGGTTTACCCCTTGGCCCCAGTCTATTTAAAGATGAGCCTTCTAGAATATCCAGCTAGATTAATCCTCCTCATACCTTTGACTATCTAAAAAGCGAACAAGACAAGGTAGGTGTGAATCCTGACTTTTAAAAGTGGAAGCTGCCCTGGTTGGTGTGGCTCTGGATTGAGTGCCGGCCAGTGAAACAAAGGGTTGCTGATTCAGTTCCCAGTCAGTGCACATGTCTGGGTTGTGGGCCAGGTTAGGCCCCTTAGTAGGAGGCACGTGAGGCAACCACACATCGATGTTTCTCTCCCTATCTCCTTCCCTTCCTCTCTAAAAATAAGTAAATAGCTCTGGCTGGTATAGGTCAGTGGATCGAGCACGGGCCTGCAAACGAAAGGATCATGGTCCGATTCCCAGTCAGCACATGCCTGGGTTGCAGGCCAGTTACAGCAGGCGACGCACAAGAGGCAACCATACATTGATAATTCTCTCCATCTCTCCTTCCCTTCCCCTCTAAAGATAAATAAATAAAATCTTTTTAAGTAAATAAAAATATTTTTTAAAAGAGCAAGCTTTGTGCCCCGGCCAGTGTGGGTCAGGTGGTTAGAGCGTTGTCCCGTAAACCAAAAGGTTGTTGGTTTGATTCCCAGTCAGGGCACATGCCTGGGTTGCAGGTTCAGTCCCTAGTCAGGGCATCTGTAAGAGGTAACCGATCAATGTTTTCCTCTCTCCCTCCCTTTCCCTCTCTCTAAAATCAATCAGCATGCCCTAGAGTGAGGATTAAAAAAATTGCAAGCCATGTGACCGTGGGCAATAAAACTTCCCTGAACCGCTCCCCCTGTGTCCTAGGTGTCCATAAATGAGCTGTCCCATGGGGTTGTGAGAATTAAATGAATAATGGCAGCCATTATACCAGAATGGAGCAACTGAAGAATAAGTGCTTTCTGCTCATCTGAGCCCAATGACTGCAGTCTGTCCATGCGGAAGAGAAAGCAAATGGACAGGTGTTGGGTGTCAGTTGGGGCCCAGACACTGGACCCAACACTCTCATATAGTATTAATACAGTGAGCCCTGGCCAGTGTGGCTCAGTGGATTGAGCACTGGCCAGGGAACTAAAGGGTCACTAGTTCAATTCTCAGGGCACATGCCTGGGTTGTGGGCCAAGTCCCCAGGAGAGGCCCCACAAGAGGCAATCACACATTGATGTTTCTCTCCATCTCTTCCTCTCTCTAAAAATAAATAAATAAAATCTTTAAAACAAATACAATGATCATGCAAAAGAGGTAGCATTATCCCCATTTTACAGATGAGAAAACAGGCCCAGAGAAACTCAGTGATTTCCTCAAGTTCACACTAGTAAGAAGCTGTGCTTCTCTCATTTTCCAAGTGCTTCCCGATTGTTTTTGCTTTTAGTTATGTCTTAAGGCCACTTTAAAAGAGGCAGCAGCTTTAAAAATCCAAACTCAAACCACCACTTATACATCACTGGAGCTCTAGAAATTCCTTCTTAGCTGACTCACTAAAGAAAAGGTTATGTCAGCTGCCCCGCCACCCCACATCTCCCCCTCAGCTGGGGGAGAAGAAGACAGAGGCAGTGAGCAGCCCAGCCTCCTCCATTTTCCCACCCGCCAGAGAGACCAAAAAAGAACCACCTTCTCTACTCCCACCTCCTACCAGATCCAGGCCTTTCAGGGTCCTAGAGTGAGCAGGGTTTGGGGGACTCCAGGAAGTAACTATTCAAAGCTTTCAACAGATCTGGAATGATACTATTTCATAGTTTCCAGAATGCTTTCACATACGCTGCTTCTGTCATTTCCACAATCTGTCCAGCAGGAAATAATGTCTTCATTTTACAGAAAAGGAAACTGACTCTGGGAAATGAACTGAGGGACTGACTTCGGTCACATAGCTGATAAGTAGAGTGTAAGCCACAAAATTGGCTCTCACTAGCTCTCCCCTAGAAGTCCACTCAATTGGAAAACGAGAAGCTGAGCACTAGGTACTTTAATGTTTTTATACAGTGATTAGTGCTTTCCAGGTTGTTCCTCTCAGTACCCTGGTGAGAAAGGCCAGGGGACCTACAGCACTGATTTCAAACCCCAGGGCTCCGCCACTCCCTAGCTGGGGGCCTCTGGAGTATCCAAGCCACCTGCATCACTTCCGTCCTTTACAACAACTTGAAAGGGGGAAGTGTTTGAAATCAGTCCACCTCCGTGTCATCTGGACTGCAAAGTTGGCCTCTGCCTCATCTCAGTCTCATCGGGGCCTCCAATTTGCTCATCAATACAGGAGACGTGTGGCCACGCATCTGTGCTGGACAGCACAGCATACAGCCAGGTGCTACTGTTATCACCATCTTCTTGCAAAACAGCTGTCTCCAACACCTCCACATCATTGCCCCACAGGTTGCCTTTAACCCATTCATCCAAGGAATGGTTTACCCTGGCACAGTTTGCTCGTGTTCTGTGACAAGGAAACCTGGCTCCAACTCCCAGCTCTGCCATGAGCTTAGCTCCTCCCTGTTGCAGGCAACACATGCCCTACTTACCTCACAGGTGCCGTGGGGAACAAATGGAATCCACCTGTGGAAACACTTCACATAGTTGTAAAACAGGGCTTGATAACCCTCACTGGCATGGGTCAGTGGGTTGGGCATCATCACATAGAGCAAAAGGTTGCCAAGTTCAATTCCTGGTCAGGAATGCCTGGGTTGCTGGCCTGGTCCTCAGTTGGGGCGCATGTCAGAGGCAACTACATATTGTTGGTTCTCTCCCTCTGTTTTGTCCTCCCTTCCCCTCGGTCTAAAAATAAATAAATAAATAAATCTTTAAGTAAATAAATAAATAAAACAGGTCACAAGAACGAGGAGGAAGAGTAGCAGGCTGTTGGTGAGCAAGGGAGACAGAGGAGGGGATGCATTATTTCCTCTTCACTGTTTCACAACTTGACTTTAATTCCTGCCCCTCTAATGCTATCTCACTCTACTGTTTGTATATCATCCATCAAAAAAGTTTATGAAATGCTTTCTTTGTATCTGCCCACTAGGCCATTTCTGATAAATGTATGTGAAAGGATGGTGAACAGATTGGAGATTTCAGTTTCTTGTCCCACCCGGCACTGAATCTCTGAAAGAGAGTACAATCAGCAATGACTGGGGCCAGCCTATTCCCATGTGGTCACCCAGATAAAAATAGCAGCCACAGAGGATAGGGGCAATGTATTGAACACCTAATTTCTATTGGGAACTTTGTTCTTAATCCTCACAACAGCCTGAGGTGGATACTATTATATCCTTAATTTGTAAATGAGCAAATGGAGGCTCAAAAGAGTGATGTCTCAGATTTCAGTCAGCCTGACTGCAGTCTACTGTGTGGCCTCACACTGGAAGGTGGGTGATGCTACCTGGTGGCACACTGCTCTGGAGACACCCCTCCCCTTTCTCTAAGTTTTGGACAAGAATTGCATCAGCTTTGCCTGCCAAGTTCTTCAGGTGCACATCAGAGACCTGCTCACCAGGGAAAACTCCACTTTGAAACCTCCCTTTCCTTGGTCCTCCTATTCCTCAAGCCACAGGGAAACATTCTTGCTCCCAGAGCCAGGTGCCCCTCTGCGCTTCCAGCCCTGGCTGACCTTGATACAAGTAAATTGTTTAAAACCTCTGCTACAGCCTCTCACGTAAGGGTTTCCTACAATTTTCTAAGCCAGCTGAAGCCCCCATGGTCCAGCAGGCTTTCCCACATAACTATGAGCAGACACGGGCCATGAGCACATGATGCTTAGGGGCCAGGGGCTGGGAGGAGGGGTTTCTGCCTGAGACCCTTCAGTGACAGACAGCATCTGTGCTCCCCAGGTGCCCTTGGCCCTGGCTCAGAGACATTCTTATTGGACATCTCTTCCTGAGCACTTGTGCACTGTGGACTAGCACTAGCCCTTACCTTCCAGCTCAGCCCCCACCTATACCTGACCATCCGCCACACAGCTCCACAGGGGGAGCAAACCCAAGTCCAACTCAAGTCTCAGAATGAGCTCATCATATTCCCCACCCCTCTTTCTCCCTCACAGCTTGTTAGGTCATCCCCACCTCTTTAGTGCTCACCCTGAGAAACTTAGTATTGTTTTGGCCATTTTCCTTTTGACAAAGCAAGCATTCAGTGTGTGTGGAGTGAATTACTGCATAAATGAGTCCCGTAATGAATCACACTTCTTCATCAGGCACATTCACAATAATCCAGCCTCTTTCTTTTCATGTTCAAACAATTTCACATAAAAGAAAACTCAGAATCCCTTCACCTTCAAGCGGCAATCATTTCTCTCTCAGACCTTTCAAGCTGACACTGAAGAGAACATGTTTTCACAAAGGGCATTCAATGGAGGGGTCCGCTTTCTGTTCTGCTTTTAACATGTCATAGACTACAGAGTCCACCTTACAATAATTTTAATGAGTGCAGATTAGCTTATAATGTTGCTATGTAATGGCTTACTTAGCCAGCTCTGCATTTGGAACATTTGGATTATTTCCAGGTTTTTACTGTTTGTTCCTTGGTTCATTTAACAAAGTAAACCACATTATTTGCATAAAATAGCCCTGTAGGAGGAGGGGTATTGGGTTGTTAGGGGCCAGGAGTGGGAAGGAGACTTTCCACTGAATTCTCTATCATCCCCTTTGAATTTTGAATCACAATATTCTCACTCTTTAATATAAATATACCAAAAGTTACTAAGCATTGCCCTGGAAGCGGGGTGTAGGAGGTGGTCTATACTCCCAAACTAACTTCCTGATATGGACTCTCCGGAAAGTGTGCCTATCGTGCCTTGGGAACCCAGGGGAGAAAACTTGGTAGAGAGTCTCAGGGAATGACACGCTGAAGCCTGGGGCAGGACTTGGTCCTTCTGCTAACACACCACACTGGGCCAAGGCCCAGAAAAAGAAAGAGCACCTCTTCTTTGGGGGAGGGGGCTGTATCTGGCATGGGGCAACAGTGAAGGGAAACGAGACTTTCAAGGAAGGCATAACCCAGCGTGGACTCGGCTACAGCTGCCAGGCTCTGGGGTCTGAACTTGATCCCAGCATTGATGGGAGATTTTTGAGGGTTTGAAACAGGGATGAAGCTAAGAACTGTGTGTGACAGTGACCCTCCAGCAGAAGCATGGGGACCAAAGTATAGGAGAAAGGGACAAGGGATCAAACTAGGAGGCCAGCTGTCCTGGTCTGTCCAAGACCCTCCTGGTTTTACCATCAAAAGTCCCATGTCCTGCGCAACTCCTCAGTCCCTGGCAAACTAAGATGGTTGGTCACCTCAACCTGCCTCTATGTCCCAGGGCCCACCTGTCCTGAAAAGTGATCTAGTGATTTCCAGGAGACTTTGAAATATCCACCCAGTTATGCCCTACCCTTTACAGATCCATCCTCAAACCACCACTCCTCAGTTCACTTTCACTGATTCTAGACCTGCTGACCTGTATGTACACTTAGAGATTTGTAAGAAACACATTCCCCCTGGTTGGTGTGGCTCAATGGGCTGAGCACCCTACTGGGAAGCAAAAGGTCACCGGTTTGATTCCCAGTCAGAGCACATGCCTGTGTTGTGGGCCAGGTCCCCCAGCAGGGGGCGCATGAAGGGCAACCACACATTGATGTTTCCCTACCTTTTTTTCTCTCTCCCTTCCCCTCTCTCTAACAATAAATAAATAAATAAAATCCTTTAAAAAAACTAAAAATTAATAAAAAACCCAACATCTCCACTTACCAACTTCCGGCCTTCTTCCCCACTCCCCTCCATGAAACTGAGGCTTCAGTCAAACTGAACCAGTCCCTGTGCCAAAGCAAAACTTATAGATGTTTGTATCCACTGGACCACTACAGGAAATGTTACATTCCCTATTTCTCTGCCTGTTGGAGTCCATTGCAAATACCACCTCCCCACAGGTCTACTGAGTACTAAAGAGCGGCTCCTGCATGTTAGATACCTCCTAAGGAGCTTTTCAAACCATACCACTAACCTTCAGAGCAAATAAATATCAATAGTCCCTCTTTCAAGATGAGGAAACCAAGACTCAGAGAGGGCAAGTCTCTCGTCCAAAGTTGCACAGCTACTAGCCTTCCCTTCTGTCTTCTTTGCAATTTTCTCATGGCCCCAATCCTTGTGTTGATGATGCAGGCACTTCTTTCACTCCCTACCTGCCCCCCTGACAAAGCATACACACAATTGTCAATCTAGAACAAAACCAGACTTCTAGTAGAAACATTTGGTGAATGAAGGGACTGTGCACGTTTCTTCTATAGTACCTCAGGCTGGTGCCTGGCTATAAATAAATTCTTCACAAATGGTTTTAATCAAGCTGTAGTTGCAATACCCAACCAAATAAGAGTATGTCAGAAGAGGACAGATCAGAAGAAAAGACACTATGGCAAACCTCAGCTACCCAAAGCTTTCTGGAAATGAGTCATTCTGAGGGCTGAAGGGGAACCTTTGAATCCAGGAAGAAGAACCCTGGGGTTGCTTCTTTCTCAGAGCTCCCCTCACTTCTACCGCTCCTTCTGAGCTCCTTGGTCCCCTTGGCCTTTTTTTTCTTTATTCTTGTCCTTTCTTTGTTTCGTTTTTCTTTTCCTCTTTAAAATTTTTTAAAAGTTCTGTTCCCTCTCGCACGGCACACCCTCAGACAGAGACCTAGCCCTCAACCCAGGCATGTGCCCTGACCTGGAATTGAATGACGGTAACCTTTCGGCTTGCAGGACAATGCCCCACCCACTGAGCCACATCAATGAGGGCCTTTCTTTGTTTTTCTGTTGCTCTTTTGAAGGTTCTTAGCTTTCCAGCTTATCACAGACTCTCCATTCCCTCTAGTTTGCCAAACTGATCACAGTCTTCCTTGGACTGCCCAGCACACTCTTGGTGCCTAGTCCACTTCAGCTGGCCACAGCAGCCCTTCCTCCAACAAGCCGGCCCTGATCACTTCCGACTAGTGACTGCTGGTCTCTCATGCACCTCATGGTTCCCATGCAGGTATCTGGGCTCGCCTCTACCTGGAAGGCTGGGCTGTGAGTTTCTTGCAGGTTCGGGTTGTGTCAGCCTTAAATGCTTCTGAATGGACTTGGCAGACCTTTGCTGCTTTTTGGCCACCTTTCCTTTGGCACTGCTGACTCAGTGGCAGTGAACCTTTTGTTTTTTGGTTGGTTGGATTGTAATCAAGGAATCATGAGTGCCAGCTGTTCAGAGTTTGTCTGGTGGCCTACTTCTCTTCTTCCTGCCTTTTGTACATTCCCTGGTATTTTACAGTTGTCCATCTCGCGCAGCTCAGGCAGCATGCTCTCTGTTTGGGGAAGGGAAGGGGTGGCCAACTGGGGTCTGACCCAGCCCTGCCACTCACTCTTGCTAGAGGGACCAGGAGAGCAGACCTTCTTCCTTTGTTCCAGAAGCATCTACTTGAGTACCTACTCTCTATCAGGCCCTGAGTCATGTGTTAGGGAGACAGAAATGAACATTGGTCTGTCCTTGCCTGGCACCTGGTGTCCTGTGTGACCTTGCATCCTTTCTTGTCCTCCATTTACCGATCTGAAAGTAAAGGGGATAGAGGCTTGCTCTGTAAGGAGACTTGGAGCTCTGGACAATGTGGATCTCATTTATCCTGAACACCGCAACCCTCGTCACACCTAGGCTTTCTGTTACAAGAGTCAGGCCTACCTCTCTCTTTTTTTAATATATTTTATTGATTATACCATTACAGTTGTTGTTCTATTCCCCCCTTCATTCTCCTCCACCCTGCACACCCCCTTCCCCACCATTCCCCCCTTTAGTTTATGACCACGTGTCTTAAGTTCATTAGATTCTATATTTCCCATACTATTCTTGCCCTCCCCCTATCTATTTTCTACCTATTGTCTATGCTGTTTTCTGTACCTTCTCCCCCCTTCTCCTCCTCCCTCTCCCCTGTTGCTAACCCTCCATGTGTTCTTCATTTCTATGGTTCCACTCCTGATCTAGCTGTCCTCTTGGTTTGCTTTTGTTTTAGGTGTGGTTGTTAATAACTGTGAGTTTGCTGTCCTTTCACTGTTCATATTTTTCATCTTCTTTTTCTTATATAAGTCCCTTTAGCATTTCATATAATAAGGGCTTGGTGATGATGAACTCCTTGAACTTGACCTTATCTGAGAAGCACTTTATCTGTCCTTCCATTCTAAATGAAAGCTTTGCTGGATAAAGCAATCTTGGCTGTAGGTCTTTGGATTTCATGACTTGGAATACTTCTTTCCAGCCCCTTCTTGCCTGTAAGGTCTCTTTTGAGAAATCCGCTGACAGTCTGATGGGTACTCCTTTGTAGGTGACTGTCCCCTTATCTCTTGCTGCTTCTAGGATTCTCTCCTTCATTTTAATCTTGGGCAATGTAAGTATGATGTGCCTTGGTGTGTTCCTTCTTGGGTCCAACTTCTTTGGCACTCTCTGAGCTTCCTGGATTTCCTGGAAGTCTATTTCCTTTGCCAGACTGGGGAAGTTCTCCTTTATTATTTGTTCAAATATGTTTTCCACTTGTGGCTGTTTATTTCCCCCTTCTGGTACCCCTATAATTTGGATGTTGGAATGTTTAAAGATGTTCTGGAGGTTCCTAAGCCTCTCATTTTTTTTGAATTCTTGTTTCTTTATTCTTTTCTGGTTGGATGTTTCGTTCTTCCTTCTGGTCCATTCTATTGATCTGAGTCCCAGTTTCCTTTCCATCACTATTGGTTTCCTGTGCATTTCCCTTCATTTCAATTCGTTTAGCCTTCATATGTTCCTCTAATTTGTGACTAAAATCAACCAGTTCTGTGAGCATCCTGATAAACAGTGTTTTGAACTATGCATCTGAGAGGTTCGCTATTTCTTGGTCACTTAGAGTTATCGGCTCTGGGGCTTTGAGTTCTTCTTGAGCCATATTTTGGATTGTTCATGCCTGTTACATATGAGGAGCAGAGTCCTAGGTGTTCACCAGGGCCGGGCAACCCAGTCGCTGGGTTGTGGCGCTGTATGTGGGGGCGGGGTCAAAGGAAATCAATGGCGGTGCCCTCTGCCTCCTCCCGCCGCAGGGGCTGCACAGTCCCTCTCACTGCGCGTGAATGTGCGACCGAGGTCAGCCTGCCCCGCACCCTCACTGGGTTCGCCGCTGGGGCCTGTGCGGTCCGTCTCACTGCTCACACCTCTGCTGGTTTATCTGCGCGTGAATGTGTGACCCTGCTCAGCCTGCCCTGCACCCTCACTAAGTCCGCGTTGCCTGCCCGCCTGGGTCGCCAGGGTCGGGGGATCCTTCCTGCCCGACCCCCGCTCCACTGCTGGCTCCGCCCCTCTTACTGGTCCCAGTTGAACGGTTCATTGTTATCGGACTTCCGTATAGTTCAATTTTCTGTTCTTTGGCTGTGTCTTTGTTTACCAAACCTTTGTTGTATTCAAACTTGGTTGTGGGAGAAAGCACAGTGTTTCCGCATACGCCTCCATCTTGGCGGAAGTCCACCTGCCTCTCTTACCTCTCTTCCTCTTCCCCCGCAAATTCTGAGTAGTGTATCTCACTCTGGATATAGTCAAGTGGCCCCAAGAAGCAGCTTAAAAACTGCAGCCAACTAGGGTAAAGTAAAGAACGAGGAAGCGGAGCCCTGACTGATATACCTCAGTGTGTTGCATGTCCTCCCACTGATCAAAACAGTCGCCGTTCACAGAGTTTAATTCCAGGTCAGGGCATGTGCGTGGGTTGCGGTTCAGTCCCCAGTCAGGGTGCAAAGGAGAGGCAATCAACCAATCACTGTTTCTCTCCCTCTCTTTCTCCTTCCCTTCCCCTTCTCTATAAATAAACAAATAAATAAAATCTTTAAAAAAGAAAGGAGTTACATGTCAGGTGGCCATCTAGGGGATATTGTAGAATAAACGAAAACACAACCCTGCAAGATGCAAAAAAAAAAAAAACCCTTTTCTAAGGAGAACTCTGAAGAGTTGTATTAATCAGTTTAGTTAGGAAGCCTCACCAAAAGCCAGAGTTGGGGGTGGGTGGGTAGGAAGGAAGGCAGAGTTCTGCTAATCTTCCTGGAGAAGGCTAAGGAATCGATATCTTCCTGCACTTGTAGGACACTTGATATCATTTTATATTTTATCTTCCAAGCAACCCTTTAGGTTACAGTAAAAAAAAATTTTCCCCACTCTGGCCAGTGTGGTTCAGTGGGTTGAATGCCATCCTGTGAACCAAAGGGTCACCAGTTCCATTCCCAGGCAGGGCACACACCTGGGTTGTGGGCCAGGTCCCCAGTGGGGGCCTGTGAGAGGCAACCAATTGCTGTTCCTCTCCCTCTCTTTCTCCCTCCTTTCTTCTCTCTCTTAATTAATCAATTAATTCATTCTTTAAATGTTTTTTTCCTTTTTGAGCATTTTGTATACTGAAAGACATATGCTGGGAATACTAGCTCTTTTCCTTTAAGGCACTTAATCAAAAATTTAAGTGTGCAGATTTTTTTTGTGACTTTTGTTTGTTTGTTTGATGTCTATATCCTCAGCTAAACCATAAGTTCAGTGAAGGCAGGAATCACATCCATTGTCTTCCCCACTGAACCCTCAGCACCTACAACAGTGTCTGGCAAACAGCAGTCACTCAATAGCTAATTAAAGGACACCAATAAACCGAGAGGTCTGGGACCTTGGGACAAACTTTAATTTTGCAAAGGCTGGTATGCAGAAGCAAGTCTCTTACCCTGGAAACCTAGTACATATTCAATAAATATTAATTGAACTTAATAAATAATAACAACAGGAAACACATAAATAATGCCAACTGTGTGCCAGGCCCTGTGCCAAGCACTTTATATTCATCCACTGATTTAATCCTCAGACAACCCTATGAAGTAGGTACTATTATTATTGCCATTTTACAGATAGGTGAAATTGAGGCTCAGAGGTTCACCAGTTTGTAAGTGGCAGAGCTGAGATTTGAACCCCAGCTATCTGGCTCTAAAGTCCATGCCCCTAACCACTACACTGCCTCCCAACAAGAGTGGTCACACTGAGATCTAAAGAGATGAACAATTTCCAAAACTGTCATGGCAAAAACATGGTGGAGCTAGGACGGGAACCCAGGTCTGCTCTCTGTACAGTGCTCTACCCACTCTATTGTATCAGCTGCTGATACTGAGACCCTGAAAACAGAGGCACAAGGAGGGATTTGAGAAGGATAGATAGCCATGCAGGAAAGGGCCCTGGTCAGCTAGGTGGCTCTCAGCAGAAGACAGGAGGAGGCAGATGGCAGCCACTAGGGCAGAAACAGAGGTGGTACCAGGTCCCTTTTCTCAAGCAGTGAGAGGTAACAGGTTGATTTCAGAGGTCTTACTTCAGGCTTACGCCATTCTTTTTCCTGAAGTAATTTATAAGGGAACCCCACCCCACCCCCACACACACAGCTAGAACCACCCCAAGGCCATTTCTGCCTCATTGCAATCAGAGACACTCGGAGAAAGGCTATATGTATATTAGGGAGTTTAGAGACTAGGATCTGAAACCCGAGGTGTGTAGGAAGTTGGGGCGGGGCAGAGAAATGGAATCCTGGAGGGAAGTCAAGCTCAGGTCTCAAACTTCCAGCAGCTGAAGGGATTCAGTGATAAGAGATTAAAGCAAAGCACCTGTAAGCACCTCAGCTTTAGAGGCACTGGCCTCCTGTTTGAGCTTCTTGACACAAAAGAACAGCTTCACGATCATGGCCTTCCTCTTCCGACTGAATCTTCAGGAGGGCCTCCAAACCCTCTCTGTTCTGCAGTGGATCCCAGTCTACGCAATTATGGGTGAGTGAGCCCCAGGAGCTGGAGAGTACAAGGAAACAGACTAAGAAAGAGGCCAGGAATATCCAGATGAGGGGGGCTCCCAGGAGCTCATTCGATCAGTCCCTTCCCTATGGGAAGGGCTGTGAGGGCGTCCTCACTCAAGACAATGGCTACTGTTGAGTTCACTGGATTTCTCTCCTCCCGATGGAGGGGCATGAAGGCCAGGAGTGAGCCTGTGGTTGTTCTAGGTTTTGTTTTTTGAATTCTCATTCGAGTGAGACAGAAAGGGGGAGAGAGAAAAAAAATCATCAATGTGTTGCTTTCTGCATGTGCCCCAAGGGGGGATCAAGCCCACAACCCAGGTGTGTGCCCTGACTGGGAATTGAACCAATGGCTTTTTGCTTACAGCACACTTCCACCAAGGAGCCACGTTGATCACGGCGGGCTGTTCTAGTTTACAAGACCAGTGCTCTAACCCCTGAGCTATAGAGCCTTCTGTTCTAGTTTAAAGATCACCCCAGCCTTCTCAGGACTGCTCCTTCTAGTTCACTGTCGTATTCAGGAACTGAGGCAAAGGTGGTGTGGCTTGCTGAGTTGGTGTTATTGGGTAGGTATAAAGTGATTTCACAGTATGAGGAAGTGGTGAGAGAATCCTGGAAAATCTCGGGGCTCCTGAGGAACTCATTTGACAGAATTTTGAGAAAAGGCTAGTCGTCGAATGGACACCCAGCCAGAAACCAGGGCTTTATGAGAGCCAGTTAAGGGGCAAACTTGGAAACTGGATGGGGAGAAATGTCATCCTGAAGGACGGGGCAAGTAGGAGGTAGCCTATTCCAATCTAGGGACGGCTGCATGACCCCTTCCAGCAGAGGTTCTTAACCAGGACCTTGAATTTGGGGTCAGGGGCAAATTTGAACTTGGATGGGGAAAAAATGCCCTTTTATTTTCACTAATTTCAGATGGAAATGACGGGTGTAGGCAACAACCCATACACGTGTTAGCAGTACATGGGAATCCATCGGTGACATCACAGGGATGTGCCTGTCGTCACCAGCCAGTTGCTGCAGGCATCTTGACATTTTGTTTATGGCTCATGACTACTTCCAAGTTCTTACAGTTCTGAAAGCTCCCATTAGGTCCACTTATTTAATGAATAAATTAAGAAGCCCATGTTACTATGTCACATTTTCACCTGTTTTGATAACTGTGTTTTAATATGTTGAGTTTCCTTTGTAAATCTGTATTTATTTTGTGCATTAAAAAATACTCTTCAGATAAGGGTCCATAGGCTTCACTGGACTGTCAAAGGGGCTCATCACCCCCAAAAGGTAAAGGCTTCTTCAGCCTCATTGAAATCAAATCACAATGAGCTCTCAGTCTGTCCTTGGCTTGAATCTAATAGTAAGAGAAGAAAGCGATTTTTCTGTAAATTCATTTGTTTCTAGTCCTTCCTATTTTCATGTTTTCTTTGGTGTTTATTTTTTTGAAAAAGATATTTTCTTTATATTTACAGAGAGGGGAAGAAAGAGAGAGGGAGAGAAACATCGATTGGTTGCCTCTTGCCCCATGGGGAACCTGACCAGGAATCTAACCAGTTCGATTGTAGACCTTCCAGTTTGTAGAATGATGCCCAACCCACCAAGTCACACTGGTCAGGGCTTCTTTTTTTCTATTTATTTATTTATTTATTTATTTATTTATTTATTTATTTATTTATTTATTTATTTTAGACAGACAGGAAGGGAGGGAAAAAGAGAGGGAGATAAACATGAATGAGTGAGAGATACATTAATTGGTTGCCTCTCACATGCCCCCAACTGGGGACCTGGCCTGCAACCCCAGCACATGCTCTGACCAAGAACCAAACAGGTGACCTTTAAGTCTGCAGGCTGGCACTCAGTCCACTGAACCACACCAGCCAGGGCTGGTCAGGGCTTCTTCGTGTTTATCTTAACTCTTCAAAACAACTCCCTTGACAAGTTCTAGCCCTGAGCTAGGAATGTGAGGGGCCTAGGAGTGTCCTAAGAGACTTGGCATCATGATGGCAGCCACCATTTCAAGTCTGGATTCCAGAAAGAGTTGACAAAGATGGGGCAGACAGAGTGGGGCAAAGAGGCCAAGAGAGAAAAAGCTGTGTGAGTTGATCATTTTAGGTGTGGGGTCTGGCCCACCCCAGAAAGCTTTTCTGTGATATTTGAACACAACTGTCCAGATTGTTCTGGCTCTTCTGGAGGACTCTCCCATGTTCTCATTTTTCTCCCCATAAATGATTTCTCCTTAAGTATTTTTCTCTCTCTTCATTTTCCTCTCTCAAAAGGACACTGTCTCTGGACAGGGATGGGGTAGAAAGTACATCTAACAATGAATATGGAAGGGTCCAAGAAGGTGAGAGTTAGCCTTCTTGTCGTGCCCACCCCCAATCTCACCAGCTGCCAGTTGCCCTAAAAGAGCTGGAGGAGTGGAGTGAGAATGTCAGGGACAAATGATCGATTGATGTGTCTTAAGTAAAAACACTAATAATAAATGTGAATGTTTTCTTTCACTTGCATTTTTTTTTAATTTTTTTATCTTCACCTGAGTACATTTTTTTCCCATTGCTTTTTAGAGAGAGAGGAAAGGAGAAAGGGAGAGAGAGAAACATCAATGCAAGAGAAGCATCTATTGGTTGCCCCTCATGTACACCCACACCGGGGATTGAACCTGTAAACTAAGTAGGTGCCCTGACAGGGAATGGAACCCACAATCTTTCAGATATGGGATGATACTCCAACCAATGGAGCCACACTGACCAGGGCTCACCCTGCATTTTGAAAAGCTTTTAAAAATTGTGGAACCCCTGGCTGGTGTGGCTCAGTGGATTGAGCACTGGCCTGCGAACCAAAGATTGCTGGTTCAATTCCCAGTCAGGGCACATGCCTGGGTTGCAGGCCAAGTCCCCAGGAGGAGGCACGTGAGAGGCAGCTACACACTGATGTTTCTTTCCCTCTCTTTCTCTCTCCCTTTTCCTCTCTCTAAAAATAAACAAGTAAAATCCTAAAAAAAATCTTTAAAACTTGTGGTAAAATGTCATAACAGAAAATACACCACCTTAACCATTTTTTAAAAGATTTTATTTATTTATTTAAAGGGGGGAAGGGAGGGAGAAAAAGAAGGAGAGAAACACCGATGTATGAGAGATACATCGGTTGGTTGCCTTTCACGTGACCCCAGCTGGGGATCTGGCCCGCAACCCAGACATGTGCCCTGACTGGAAATCAAACCTGTAACCTTTTGGTTTGCAGGCTGGCACTCAATCCACTGAGCCACACCAACGAGGGCTTTCTTGACTTCTTTTTAATTGATTATCTTTATCATTGTATTTGTCTTCCTCTGCTAGTTTAAGTGTTACATGTTTTGTTTCTATTCTTTTAGCAATTGTGTTAGAAATTCCAACATGAATCCTGTGTCTTGGAGATTACCAAGGTAGTTACAGCATCTAACAGTTGTGATGCCCACAGAGGTACCTAAGATATTCAGATCAGTTCAGCAGTTATAGAGCAAATACTAATGATAAGACCTTGGCTCTCTACGCTAAGACTACAACAATGCACTGACTCTTCTGATCTGTAGTCAGAAGTATCATCCATTGTGCCACTGGCTCGATACTTAGAACAATGCGTTGTAAGTACATGGTCCCTACTATCGAGTAACAGAGATCAACCAACCAATCATTCATTCCACCAATTTATGCATTTCAGGTGTTACTGTGGGACGTATACACAAGTCACTGCAATGCAGGACAGACTGGTTAGTGGCAGAAAGATCCACAACAAAGTGATATTAAGGTTTCAGAAAAGAAATGAATACATACACTCAGTAGAGAGGATCAGGGAAGGCAGGAAGGGGAGCAGTATGGCATGGTGAACAGGATGTGGGTTCCGGAGTTAACCCAACCTGGATAAGACAATTAGCTGTGTGACTTTAGACATGGACTGTAATTCCTTTAACATCAGTATCCTCATCCTCTAGCCTGGTGCACAGCAAATGCTCCATGCAAAGAAAAATGTGTCCTTTCTTCCTTCCTCCCTCCCTTTCCTCTTTCCTTCCTTCCTAACTTCCTTCCTCCTTTTTCTCACTGTCTTTCCTTCATTCCTTTTGTCTTGCTTAGAGCCTCTTTCAGTGCTTCTCCCTCCTAAACGATATTCAGAATCATGGCTGATTACTGAGCATTAACGGAAGGGGTGGGCAAGGAAATAGGGAAAAGGGAGACAAAACAAGGTAAAGGGACAAGAAGGAAGGAAGAAGTGAGAAGAAAGGAATGTAAAAAGTGTTTGGTCGATCTCTGACTGATGTGGCTTAATGGGTTGGGTGTCATCCTGCAAACCGAAAGGTTGCCAGTTTGATTCCTGGTCAGGTTGTGGGCCATCCCTGGTCTGGGTGTGCTATGAGAGGCAACTGATCAATGTTTCCCTCCCTCTTTTTCCCCGTCCATTCCCCTCTCTCTAAAAAGAAAGAAATAAAATATTTTTCAAATAAGTAAGTAAGTAAATAAATAAATAAAATCTTTAAAAAAACTGGCTCAGGGAGGTATGAAATACAAATATTGATGACCCTTAGAATTAAGGAATGGCCCAGAGAGTCCCTCTGAGGGCCAGCTTCCAGAGAATGGGTCTCCAACTGTCTCTTCTTTTCTGGGCTTGTATCACCATCTACCTAAATATCCTGTTTCCTAGCCCTCTACCCTCTATTCTCTACCCTCTCCAATTTACTCCACTGCCTGCTCCCAGGAGAGTCTTTCAAAAGCATCTTTGATTACAGCCCTCTGCTCCTCAAAACTAGTCAGTGGTGTCCCATCACCCACTTGACAAAGCACCAATGGGTTAGCCTGTGCATTCAAGGCCCTCCTCCATTCTCTGGCTCTAACTCTTTATCAGCTATGACGCTTGTCCTCCCAGCAATCTCTTCACAAAATGAACGTGATCACTTCTCAGCCTTTTGGCTAAGATCAAGTGTAGTACAAAATGAATAAGAATGGTTCTTTCCTGCTGCTTCACCTCTGCTCTATTTTCCCCATTGGAAATACCCTGATCGTTCTTCCTGGACTATCTACAAACAAGCCCTCCTTTGAGATATTGCTCAAGTCATAGCTTCTCTGCAGTGTGTTCCAGACAACCTCAGACTACATCAGCCCTGAAAACCCAGAGCACTTTGTAGAAACAGGTTGGGTAGCAGCCCTTATAGTATTTGTCTCCTTTATTTAATGAACTCCATGAGAACAGGAGAACATGTCTTGTTATTATTATAGTTCTCATAATACCAGGCTCAACAGAAAGTTGATAGTTCTTCCAGATTTCTTCTTCCTCAGTAAGGCCATTTAAGACTACTTCTTGTTCTTTTTCTCTCTCTCCTGTTTCTTCATGTGTAAAATGAGGATGATAAAATTACCCATCTCTCAGGGTCATAAGGGGATCAAATGAAATAATGTATGTTACTGCTGAATAGAGTGCTTCATAATAAAAAAATGCTGGGTGCATGGTATTAATTATCATATTTACATTGCTTCCATCATTTCCATATTTATTCTCTTCACACTTCTCCTTCCAGTCCCCAAGCCTATCCCCATGGCCTCTAGCACAGAGATTTCACGTGAGGTGCACTCATTCAGTGTTTGTTGAATGATTACTTCCACAGGTTGTTAGATTCATGGTTACTTTACATCCAATAAGTAACCAACAAAGGCACAGAAATTCATCTTTGACAAGATCCAGCTCTTGGATTATTAAAGGCTGGGTCTGCCTTTTACACTGGAAATAACTGGTTGCCTATAGCATCACACACATGTGCACACTCTGGAATCTCAGAAGGCCTTTCCTTGTTTAAAATAAGGACATTGGCAGTTT
The DNA here is from genome assembly GCF_014824575.4 of Sturnira hondurensis. Taxonomy (NCBI): domain Eukaryota; kingdom Metazoa; phylum Chordata; class Mammalia; order Chiroptera; family Phyllostomidae; genus Sturnira; species Sturnira hondurensis. The sequence continues at coordinate 422,559 of NW_028084199.1, read as the reverse complement.
CTCTTACTGTTTTCACCTTCTGCCACTGGTGAATTTTGAAGTCAAACTTCCACTTGTGCTACAATTTAATGTAACAGATTTTATTTATTTATTTATTTATTTTTAGAGAGAAGGAAAAGGAGAGAGAGAGAAACATCAATGTGTGGTTGCCTCTCTCACACCCTCAACCCACAACCCAGGCATGTGCCCTGACCAGGAATCGAATCAGCAATCTTTTGATCTGCAGGCCAGCACTCAATCCACTGAGTCAAACCAGCCAGGGCATAATGTACAGATTTTATCATCAGTTACCTCCCCATGCTTGGCACTGTGCTAAAGGCTGTTTTCAAGAAGCTCCTTGGCCAGTAGGGAAAGACATGTGAGGTACAAACTACACAAAGAGCAAAATCAAACAGGCCAAGTTGAAGCATAAGTAATGTGCTGTGGGTACGTGGAAGAGGAAGCCTGAGATTCTGACCAGACAATTGACAAAGATATCACCAAAGAGGTATCTGTGAGCTAAGCCTTAAAGGTTGAGAAAATTTTGATAGGCAGAAAGTTGGGGAGAAGGTAGTCTGAATAAGGAACAGCATCCCCAAAGTCATAAAGATGTGAAGTTGCATGGTGGGTTGAGGGAATGGGGAGTAAATGAAGATGATTGAGCCCCTATTTCCCATACTTCAGCCATTTGCATCCCACCTTCTGATTCTTTCTGGGGCTGAGTACCACCTATGCTATCATTACTAACATTTTCCCCAAATTGACTCATTTCTGTAATCTAAATTAATGTATTTTAACAAGAAACTATATCACTATCATGAACTCACTTTTATTCACTGCGCATTAAAATAAGCTTTTATAGCCCTGGCTGGTGTAGCTCAGTGGATTGAGCGCGGGCCTGCAAACCAGACGATCGCGGTTCGATTCCCAGTCAGGGCACATGCTTCGGTTGCAGGCCAGTTTCCGGCAGGAGCCAGTTCCCTGCAGGAGCCAGTTCCCTGCAGGGGGTGCACGAGAAGCAACCATACATTGATGTTTCTTTCCTCTCTCCTTCCCTTCCCCTCTAAAAAGATAAATAAATAAAATATTTTTTTAAAAAAAAAAAAGCTTTTATACATACATCACCTCACATCATCATCCAGTGTCCTTACAGTGGAATGGGACCACACTTTGAGAAATACTGGGCTAAAGCATAAGGAACATGAGTGTGGGTACCGAAAGATGAGGCTAGGAATGTTGGGGCAAAGCTAGTCCATGGAGGGCCTTAAATGCCAGCCTATCCCTGACTGGTGTGGCTCAGTGGATTGGGCTTTGTCCTGCGGACTGAAGATTGCTGGTTCAATTCCCAGTCAGGGCATGTACCTGGGTTGAGGCCTGGTCCCCAGTTGGAGTGTATGTGAGAGGCAACCAATCAATGTTTCTCTCACACATCAATGTTTCTCTCCCTCTCTCCCTCCCCTCTACTCTCTCTAAAAATACATAAATAAAATCTTTAAAACATATGCCACATTAACACATTCAGGCTTGATTCTTTCAGCAGTGGAACATATTGAGGATTTCAGAAGAGGCAAACAATGTTATGACTTGTGCTTTAAACCATGATCTGGCAGTGGCACACCAAATGGACTGGATAGGAAGAGACCAGCAGGCAAAGAGAAGACACACAACTGCAGTCCAGGCCAGCGGAGATCAAGTCCTGGACCAAAGAAGTAGCAGTGGAGACAGAGGCAGGAGGATGGATTGGAGGAATGTGTTTTGGAAAGGGAGAGAAGTCAACAATAGCTCCAAAATATTGAAACTGTGACATTTCTCCTGAGGTCTGGAAGATGAATAGGAACTACTCAGGCAAAGAATCTTTTAGGTAAAAGGGACAACATGCACAGAAGGCCAGAAGCTAGAGAACAGAATGAGTTGAAGGAATGGACAGAAATACAGTATCGTGGAATGCAGAGAACAGGGGGTGGACGGGGCTCCATCATAGAGAGCCTTTGAAACAAAGATAACAAGACTGAACCTGATCCTTAGAGTCATGGGAAGCCATGTTAGTTGTTGAATTACTCCATTAGCATTTATTCCCACAGATTCTTATATCTATAGTTAATTTAGATCCACTAAGTAATCACAAAGCCACAGAAATGCCTCTTTGATGAGCCTGCCATGTTTTTGGTTATATGCTGCCAAGGGCCAGAGTCGGGTTTGCATTCAACGTGCTGGCTGCATCATGGCTCAGATGGAATCAGAAAGCCTGTCTAGAAAACAGGAGCAGCCATCCAGAGGAGAGATAACAGTGGTTTGGAGCAGGTAGTAGCATGGAGGTGGGGAATGAAATCACTCAAAAGATGTTTGGAAGACAGAACTGACAGGAAGCAGTAATTAGAATTGAATGGTTAAGGGTATACAGTCTCTGGACTAAGACAATCTGAGTTCTCAACTCTGGCTTCCCCACCAGGTAGCTGTGTGACCTCAGGTGGTTATTTTTTTTTAATTTTTATTTATTTATTTTAGAGAGAAAGGAAGGGAGGGAGAAAGAGAAGTAGAGAAACATTGGTTGCCTGTTACATGTGCCCCAACTGGGGACCTAACCCAGAACCTAGATATGTGCCCTGATCAAGGATCAAACCAGCAACCTTTTGCTTTGTGGGATGACACCCAACCAATGTGGGCCAGGGCTCAGGTGCTTATTAAACATTTCTTAACCTGAGTTGCTCATTCACAAAATGTGAGTGGTTATTGCCCTAATGGGGTCTTTACAAAAACTAAAATATGCATATAAAACAGTTTTACATAATGAGTATACAATAAATATTGGCTATTACTATATAGGGAAAGTGAGCAAGTGAGATGATTTGAAGAGAGGACAAACTTGGATTCATATTGGTACCATCTTTGACTTAAGCTAGTACTCACTAGTAATTTGAGGCTGCACAGGTTTAAGAAAGTCAGAACCAGAAATAAAGAGGGACATTACATAATGATAAAAGGGTCAATTTCCCAAGAAGACATAACTTTTAACTCTATATGAACCTAACAATAGAGCTATAAAATATATGAAGCAAGCACTGACAGGACTAAAAAGAAAAACAGGCAAATTAGCTATTGTATTTGGAGACTGCCTCAGAAACTACAAACAGCCCTGACTGGTGTTTGCTCAACAGGTTGGGCATTGTCCTGCAAAGTGAAAAATCACTGACTCCATTCCAATCAGGGCACATGCCTGGGTTGTGGGTTCAGTCCCTGGATGGGGGTGTGCAAGAGACAACCAATCAATGTTTCTTTCCCCCTCTTTCCCTCTTGCTAAATATAAATAAAATCTGGGAGAAACCCCCACAAACAACCAAAACTCACCCTATATAGAATAGATAACCTCTAACTAAAATTTAATTTTGGAAAGTGAAAAAGCTTCCAAAATTGAATTCGGCAAGCCCAAATGGTTTTGATGGCAAATTCTAGCAAATATTTTAAAGAAGATATATCACAGCTCTGGCTGGTATGACTCAGTGGTTGAGTGCTGGCCTGCAAATTGCCAGTTGAATTCCAAGTTAGGGCAAATGCCTGGGTCCCCAGGAGAGGGGATGTGCCAAAGGCAACAACACATTGATGTTTCTCTCCTTCTTTCTCCCTCCCTTCCCCTCTCTAAAAAAAATAAATAAAAATAAATAAATAAATCTTTAAAAAATAAAGAAAGAATATATATCACAAAGTCTACACATTCTTATCCAGAAAATGACAGAGGAAGAAACACTTGCCAAGTCACTGATGAGGCCAAACCCTGCTGATACCAAAGCCAAACAAAAACAGTACAGATAGAGGTGGGTTTGGCTGGGGTGGGGGGTAAATGCAGACAACTGTAATTGAACAACAATAAAATAATTTAGAAAACAGTATAAATAAAAGCTATGAGCCAATACTCTTCATGAATATAAATGCAAAAATCCTTAACAAAATACAAGCAAATCAAATCCAGTAATATATTACAAAGCATACTTCTTATTTTATTTTATTTTTTTAAAAAGATTTTATTTATTTATATTTTAAAGAGGGGAAGGGAGAAAGAAAGAGAAGAAGAGAAACATCAATTTGTGGTTGCCTCTCACATGCCCCCACTGGGGACCCAGCCCACAACCCAGACATGTGCTCTGACTGGGAATCGAACTGGCAACCCTTTGATTCACAGGCTGGCGCTCAACTGAGTGCCATCTACTCACAGGCTGAGCCACACCAGCCACAGCTAATTTTTATTTTATTTTTTAAAATTTAAATCATTTTTAGTTTTCAATTACAGTTGACATACAATGTTAGTTTCAGGTGTACACCCCAGTGATTTAGACATTATATAACTTTACTAAGTAATCATTCTGATAAATCTCATACTCTGGCACCATACAGAATTATTAGAATATTTTTGACTATACTGCCTATGCTCTACTTGACATCCCCATGACTATTCTGTAACTACCAATCTGTACTTCTTTTTTAAAAAAAAAATTTTAGATTATTTATTTATCTTTAGAGGGGAAGGAGAGAGGGAGAGAAACATCAGTGTATGGTTGCCTTTCGTGCATCCCCTGCTGGGAGTTGGCCTGCAGGGAACCAGCCTGCAACCCAGGCATGTGCCCTGACTGGGAATCAAACCGAGATCCTCTGGTTCGCAGGCTCATGCTCAATCCACTGAGCTATGCCAGCCAGGGCCAATCTGTACTTCTTAAGCCCTTCACCTTTTTTGCTCATCCTCCCAACCTCTCTCCTGTCTGACAATCATCAAAATGTTCTCTGTATCTATGAAGCTATTTCTGTTCTGCTTCATTTGTTTTTTTAAGATTAACTTGTTAATAGATATGTGTTTATTGCCATTATATTCATATTTTTTATTTTTTCTTCTTTTTAAAAAGACCCTTTAACATTTCTTTTAATACTGGTTTGGTGGTGATAGAGTCCTTTAGCTTTTTGTTGTCTGAGAAGCCCTTTTTATGTCCTTTGATTCTAAATAATAGCTTTGCAGAGTAGAGGAATCTTGGTTAGAGGTCCCTGTTTTTCATCACTTTGAATATTTCCTGCCACTCTCTTCTGGCCTGCAAAGATTCTTTTGAGAAGCCAGCTGACAGCCTTATGGGAGATGCCTTGTAGGTAACTACTTTTCTGTTGCTGCTTCTAAGGTTCTCTCTTTGTCTTTAACCTTTGGCATTTTAATTATGATGTGTCTTGGTGTGAGCCTCTTTGGGTTCATCTTGTTTGGGACACTTTGTACTTCCTGGACTTGTTTGTCTATTTCCTTCACCAGGTTAGGGAAGTTTTCTGTCACTTTTTCAAATAGGTTTTCAATTTCTTGTTCTCTCTCTTCTCCTTATGGCACCACTATGATGCACATATTGGTATACTTGAAGTTGTCCCCAAGTCTCCTTACACTATCTTCATTTATTTTTTTTCTTTTTTGCTGTTCTGTTTGGGTGTTTTCTGCTTCCTTATATTCCAAATTGCTGATTTGATTCTTGGCTTCATCTACTCTATTGTTGATTCCCTGTAAATTTTTCTTCTTTTTAGTTAATGTATCCTTTATTTACACCTGATTCACTTTTGTGGTTTCCATGTCATTTTTCTATGCTGTTGAAGTTCTAAGTTTAACTACTTTTCCCCTGAGTTCACTGAGAATCCTTATAACCACTATTTGGAATGTTGCATCTAGTAGATTGCTTGTCTCCATTTTACTTAGTTATTTTTCTGGAGTTCTGTTCTGTTTTTTTCTTTGTCTCCTCGTTTTGGTAGGCTCCCTGTGTTTGTTTCTACACATTAGGTAGAACTGCTATGTCTCCCAGGCTTGGCAGAGTGGCCTAATGTAGTCGGTATCCTGTAGGGTCCAGTGGCACAGGACCACTGATCTCCACTTGCACCCCTGGCACTGTGTGGGCTGTGTATACCCTCCTGTTGTAGTTGAGCTGTAATTGCTGTTGGCACATCAATGGGATGCAACCCTCAGTTATAATCAGATACAAGCACTGCCTCCTACCACTGTGGAGAATCAGCTGTGCAAGGGCCCACCCCACAGAACAGGACTTACTACAGTGGGGCTCTGCTGCTTGCTGAGGTGTTTGAATGGTGCTTCAATGTGGTCTGAAGCTGTCCACTGGATGAACTGCCTTAGAAGCCTCCCAGGAGATGCAGGCTGGGGTCAGCCACAATCTGTGTTCTGCTGTGGACCACCTAGCTTGAGCTACAAAGTTATCAGCAGATGGCTGTTCCTTTTGCTGGACTTTAAGGTGCCCAGGAGAGTCCAAGCTGTGAAACATGGCCAGCTGATGCTAGTGCTGGACCTTGGGCCACTTAATGGAAGATACAGGGGGCTTGCTGAGGCCAAACGCTGCTTGTTTGAAAGATTTTAGGAAAGTCTGAAGCATTAACCAAGATAGGCCATTCACATAGTAAAGGTAGTGGAAATACCCTGGGTAGACCTGCAAGTTGGGTGGGTTGGTTATCATGGAAACACTAGGGTGGTGCCAACAGTGATAGCCAGATTGGTGGAGACTCAGCTATGGTGCCTTCCTGCTGGCTCTGTTGGGGGAGGGCTTATCAAAGCAACAATGGCCTCTTCCAGCACTTTTATCTGGGAGAAAGCCACCCCCCAGCTCCCACCCTGATGACAGACACTTCAGTTACTCCCTGTATGTCCCTCGTGCCTTTCAAGCTGCTATCCTAGTGCTGGAACTCAGAGGAAATGAGTCCAAGCAAGTCCATGTGCAGGCCCTTTAAAAGGAACTGCCTGGGACTCTAGAAGCTTCCTTCTTCCTCAGCCTCAATCCCTGCTGGTTTTTACAGCCAGAAGTTACGGGGGCTTCTATTACTGGCACTGTAACCCTGGGCAGTGGGGGGAGGCTGGTGTGGGACTGGGACCTCTTGCTCCTCAAAGGTGATCTCCACAACCAAGATATTCCTTCAGATTTGTATCTGCCACACATGGGTGCGGAACCAGCCTGGTACACATCTCTGTCCCTCCTATCAGTCTGGATGTGGCTTCCTCTTTAAATCCATAGCTGTAGGACTTCTGTTCAGCTAGATTTCAGGCAATTCTCAGTGATGGTTGTTCTGTACCTTAGTTGTAAAGGTACCTTAGTACCTTTTTGATATGGTTGTGGGAGGATGTGAGCATCACCTTTACCTACGCTGCCATGTTGACTGGAAGTCCTGGCCAGTTGATTTTTGACAAAGATGCAAAGCAATTCAATGGAGAAGGGATGGTCTTTTCAACAAATGATGTGGGAACAATCAGATATTCATATGTAGTAAATAAACCTTGATGAAAACTTCACTTAATAAAAACTTCATTTTATTAAGAAATCAATTCACTCCCTGGCTGGTGTAGCTCAATGGATTGAGCGTGGGCCTGTGAACCAGATGATCACGGTTCGATTCCCAGTCAGGGCACATGCCTGGGTGCAGGCCAGTTCTCAGCAGGGGATGCACAGGAGGCAGCCATACATTGATATTTCTCTCCCTCTCTCCTTCCCTTCCCCTCTAAAGATAAATGAATAAAATCTTTAAAAAAATTTTTTCAAAGAAATTAACTCATGATGGGTGTCGAGGAAATGTCAGAGACTATATTATCCTTCTGTCAGATATAAAGCAGGCCCAATAGGCAGCATGTAACTAGTGAGGCTACTGAGATCCTTGCCCAATAACAACAAAAATGACCACTGCATTTACACATGAATCATGTCACATGATAATTTGAATGACAGTGATGCACAGGCATTTTCATGGTAGACCCTGAAACCTCCCAAATTGCACTCAGCCATCTTAACATCCTTACTTGTATCTACTTCTCCTGCTTATCCCTAGTGGTCAGGACCTGCCACCACATGGCTCCCCTCAAAGTCTTGGGGACCTTCACTTGGGAGTGCAGGTCAGGGTAGAATTGTATCCATCTCTCTGTTACTGCTTTTCAATCTTGTTATGACATTGCTTGAAAATGCATCTTCCCTCAAGTATGTTCTTTTTTAATTTTTCAAGTTGTTGCTTGCAAATTAAAAAAAATAAACAAAAACAGAACACTAAAAAAGAAGAGAAAAAATTAAGTCAAAATGGGTCACAGACCTAAATGTAAACATAAAACCTAAAACTTTTAGTAAAAAACATAGGAGAAACCCTTCATAACCCCAGGTTAGGTAAAGAGTTCTTAGATTTGACATCAAAAGCACAATATGTTAAAAAAAAAAGATAAATTGGACTTCATCAACATTAAAAATCTTTTGCTCTAAGAAAGACCCTGTTAAAAGAATGAAGAAATAAATATGGAAGGAAATGTTTACAAAGCACATATCCAACAAAAGACTTGCATCCAGAATATATAAAGTACCCTGAAAACCAACAGTAAAGCAATAGTGATAAAACAAACAAGCCAATTGAAATATGGGCCAAATATCTGAACAAACACTTTACCAAAGAGGATATACAGAAGGCAGATAAACACTGTTAAGCATCATTAAGTATTAGGGAAATGCAAGTTCCAACTATGATGACCTACAACACTACACATCTAGTAGAACGGCTTAACCATCTTCAATACAAACTAAATTAGAAGCTCATTGTATGTGAACTTCCCCCTTGATAATCCACTCCAAGAATCCTCATTTGAACATGGACAAGATGTTGGAAGCATGTCCTGGTATCAAGGCCATAATATCCAAGGAAGAGTCACACATATATGCACACAAATGTTGTTTTTTCATTATTCTTGCCTCAGATCTTCTTGCTTTTCTATTTTAATTTTTTTAAGATTTATTTTATTTTTAGACAGAGGGGAAGGGAGGGAGAAAGAGGGGGAGAGAAACATCTACGTGTGGTTGCCTCTTATGCACCCTCTGCTGGGGACCTGGCTCACAATCCAGGCATGTGCTCTGACTGGGAATCAAACCTGCGACCTTTTGGTCCACAGGCCAGTGCTCAATCCACTGAGCCATACCAGCCAGGGCAGATCTTCTTGCTCTTTGTCAAGGAACTCCTTGTTCCTTGAACTTTAGCTCTTCCATGTTTGGCTTCTGTTTCTTCTAGTTGTTAAAATCCTACTTCTGTTACCATGAGTGACAATGATGACACTCACACAGGTTAGGTCTAATGGAAAGTTTAGGGTCTCCTAGGTGCTGCACCTGCACTTCAAATAGATTCCACAAGGGGCATGGTATTCACTGAGGTACTGCTCTTTTAGATTACCTTTAGGACTTGTGGATAGCTAAAAGAAATGAAATGTAAAGTGCACAATTAATCCATCCATGCTTTTTATTGTTTTTTGAGTTTCAATGAATACTTCTATTATTTATTTAATAGACCTCCAACTTTATCTCCCTCCCTCCCTACAACTAGAATTTTATCTTGTTTTCATGCCGAGTAGCAAAACAATGACAATACTAATCAGGTAAGCTACTCCAAGAAGAGGATTAAGCTAACAGGTTAACAGGCAAAATATAAATATATGCACTCTAGCATGCACAGTGGTTTAGCCACTAGGAAATACAAATGGGATCCTGAAGAATGTGGTCAGATCCAGGGTGCAGTGAAGGTGTGCTGCTGTGCAGCTGTGTTACGTGTTCCTGGGCTGCATCTCTTGGCCACTATCTGGATCTTGCCAGGGGGGAAGACTGTAGCCAATACCAACTAGAGATTTGGAAAGCATTGAGTGGAGTTAGAGGATGCACACAGGAACCAAAAGGCAGCAAAAGTACTAAACATTGCTGAGAGCATCCACCCCAGGAAGGATTTTACCTTCCAGGAGCTCCAAACTGGCAGTACCCCCAGGGCTGACATGGCTGACTTTGTCTTCCATCTCGAACAGCAGGTGGCAGTGTCTCCACCACCTATGATGGTGATGTAGCCACTGGAAGTGGCTTTCACCACCTTGTCCATGAGGCCTTTGTTCTCTCAGCCACAAGCTTCCCATTCAAATATGCCCACAGGTCCATTCCACACAGTCTGCTTGGCCCTAGCTACAGCCTTGGCCTATTTCTTGCTGCTCTCAGGACCACAGTCCAAACCCAAGCCAGCAGGTACGCCAGCAGGTATGCCAGCAGCCACAGTGGCTTGGCCAGTCTTGTCATTCTCATCAAACTTGTCAGCAATGACAAAATCACCCAGCAAAGTAATCTTCACACCATTCTCCTCAGCTTTGGACATCAGATCTTTGACGATCTTGGCTCCCTCTTCATCAAACAGAGAAGTGCCAATCTCCATGTTGTTGCGCACCTTAAGGAAGGTAAAAGCCATTCCACCACCAATAATCATCTCATTGACTTTGTCCAACATGTTTTTGATCAGCTGGATCTTGTCTCCAACTTTAGCTCCACCCAGGATGTCTAGGAAGGGTTGCTCTGGGCTTTCCAAGGCTTTGCCAAAGTACTTCAGTTCCTTCTTCATCAAAGAACTTCTAGCTTTCTGTGGCCAACTGACTCCCACCACAGAGATATGGGCTCAGTGAGAGGTGCCAAACACATCGTTGACATAAACATCCCCTAGCTTGGAAAATGAGGCTCAGAAAGCTTCTATTTTAGTTGGTTTGGCTTCAACCTTGTTCCCAGAAGCATCTTTTCCCTTCCCTTATTCTTCCACATGAAAGTGAAGGTTCTCCAGCAGGATGACAGAGCTGGCAGCTTGGGTCAGCACAAGGTTTCTCCAGGGCCCACACAGTCCTTAAGAACAGAACATCCTCACTCAACAGAGATTTGAGCTCTACAGCAGCTGGCTCCTAGGAGTACTTGTCAGGCATGGGGACACCATCAGGCCAACCCAGGTGGCTCATGTGAATAACTCTCCATTGTCCAAGCAAAATTTGATGCTTGGAATTGCAGCCTTGATACACTGGTTGCTTGTTATCTGGTTGTTCTTCATAGGAACCTTGAAATCCACTCTCATGATGACCCACTTCCCCTTCACGTCCAGCTTATCCAAAGTCAGCTTGTTAGAAAGCAACATCTTGGCAATACAGAAGCAGCAAAAGGCCAAAGGATCGCACAGGGAGGGAGACAGCAGCAACAGTGCCCATCCGTGCTTTTTAAATAACATCTCATTTAAATAACATAAATGCTGACTAAACACTAATCATTTAAGTTCAGCTATTTTTGAAAAGAGAAAACATTTATTCAGTCCATCTATAGATATTTGTTAAACATCTACTGTGTACAAGGCTTTATTCTAAATTTTGGGGATACAAACAAAATGTATTTAAAGCAAAATATAAAAGAAATGATACACTTCAACTACTTTTAACTAAGAATTATCCCTGTTTAACTTTATCTGAATTTTCTTCTGAAGTTTACCCAGCAAATTGACACTCACTTAAAAAAAGATTTTATTTATTTATTGTTTATGGGAAAAGAAGGAGAAAAGAGGGAGAGGCAGAGTCAATGGGTGGTTGTCTCTCGGACTCCCCAGCTGGGGACCTGGCCCACAACCCAGGCATGTGCCCTGACTGGGAATCAAACCAGCAACATTTTGGTTTGCAGGCTAGTGCTCAATCCACTGAGCAATAGCAGCCAAGGATTGACTCTCATCTTTTATGAGGGTCAGAGGTAGCAGGACTTTCATTCATGGCAGACTTCCCATAAAATTTCTCCCACCACTGTCTCCTATTTAATCAGCATGCTTACAACAACCATCTCAGCTAGCTCTTGTAAAGGGAAATCAGCCCATCACTAAAGTTTCTTCTACTCCATAAATGTTTTTAAAGAAATGCCCAATCTGTCTTTTTCCTGCTATTTTCACCTAAAAATATAAGAGGCAAATCTGCTAGTAAGTAACCCTTGATTTTCTTCCCCTTCTCTGAAATTTTTTCTACCATCCATGATGTTGTTACCTGGTCAAACAAGTCATTCCCTTCAGTGGGTCTTTTTAAAACAAAATTACAATATGTGTACTTAGCCCCTTTCTCATGAATCTATAATTTATTTATTTATTTTTAAGACTTTACTTATTTTTACACACAGGAGAAGGGAGGGAGAGAGGGAGAGAAACACGAAAGTGTGTTTGCCTCTCACACCTGCCTCTGGGGACCTGGCCCACAACCCAGGCACTTGCCCTGACTGGGAATCGAACCAATGACCCTTTGGTTTGCAGGCTGCATTCAATCCATTGAGCCACACCAGACAGAGCTAAATACAGATTTTAAAGTGGAATTCAATTCCCACTGTTGTTAAAATGTATCACATTTGCAGTTCACAGCCTACTGTGGCCCTTTGCTAAAAGAGATAATTTTTTCTCCTTGTGAATCGAAGAGATGTGTTGACTGGGCCAAAATTGAATGTAGTAAAACAGGTTCTAAAGTGTTTTCTCATTTGTTTGTTTCTCAGCAACAAATGGCCTATGCACTGCAGGCAGCCCCTCTCTGCCGGGATGTGCCAACTGAGCAGTTCCACAAAGGAAGGAGGGTCAAGCTTCTAGAAAGGACTTCTGAAGTCCAAGGATGGAGATGGCAGCCACTGGCCCACAGTGCTATGCTTTTTCACTTGCCAAGCAGTGCTGCCTTTTGATCTTGGCTGAGGGCTTAGTCTGAGAGCATCATGGTTCTGCTGTTTCCTCAGTTAAGATCCGAGCCATCCAGGGGACTCATATTCAGGGACTCAGCAGTCAGCCTGGACCATAGTAGAACTAGGTGGGGATTTAGAGAGAGGGATACAATGGACCTCACACCAGCCTTGACCTGCTCCTTCAGTATAGAGCAAAGGTCAGAGCTCTAAGAGGTGTATTAAACTCGTAACAAAGATTATGTATTTTTAGAAATATATTACTTTTATCATTATAAAAATAAAAAACAATTTTTTATATCTTGAAGAGAACTGAAGAGCATTAACCCTTTGTGTCCCCTCAGGAGTTCTTCCCATTATCTGTTTAATCTTTCTGATGTTCACTAAATTCTGGGCCCTGTCTGTGCTCGCCTTAGCCTGGCTCGCCTATGATTGGGAAACCCACAGTCAAGGTAAGAGACATGGGAAGAGTGGTGGTCCCTGTCTGTGCCAACAATGTAACCACAGAGAGGGATGTGGAGGGAGAGAATGGAGGAGAGGCAGAGGGGGAAAGGGTGGGGAGAGGAAAGGGATACGTAAAGGAGCGGGTAGTGAAGAGGGGGAGGGAGAGGGAAGTGCAAAGGATGGTTAGAGGGAAGGTGGAGAGAGAGGGGAGCAAACTTCAGTCAAGGAACAGAGGTCTCTGCCAGACCACCCAGAAAGAATTTTTTAAAGATTTTATTAGTTTTAGAGAGAGGGGAAGGGAGAGAGAAAGAGGGAGAGAAACATCAGTGTGTGGTTGCCTCTCATGTGCACCCTTCTGGGGACCGGGCTCCCAACCCAGGCATGTGCCCTGACTGGGAATCGAACCAGGGACCCTTTGGTTCACAGGCCTGTGCTCAATCCACTGAGCCACACCAGCCAGGGCAGAATTTAAAGGTTGAGGTTTCTGTGTAGGTAGCCCACCTCACACTCTTTGCCTATCCCCTTTCTGGCTGACCCCAGAAGTGCAGGGACTTCCTATGTTTTCTTGGGAGTTGGATTCAGGGACAGTACCTACAGCTCTGTACCCTTGTGTGACCTGAGGACTGTAGCAAGAACTCTTCACCTCTGGGAATGGTAAAAGAATTGGCAACATCTCACCTGCTCTTCCCTTTCCTTCTGTACCCGCAGGTGGTAGGCGTTCAGCTTGGGTACGAAAATGGACCCTCTGGAAGTATTTCCAAAATTACTTCCCAATAAAGGTGACTACCCCTTTGTCTGGGTGTCCTCGGGCCCTGTTGCTCAGATTCTTCCCTTTCCACTCAGCTTCACGTTTTCGAAGGCTTTGGTGGCCAGTACTGAAAGTCAAGGTTCAGAAGCGTAATGCAGAATAGTGGCCCAGGATAGATGGGGAGGTGAGGAGATGGATGGATGGAGAGCAGCATTTCCTCACAGTGAAAAATGCAGGTCAACATCTCTGAGCATCATAACCCCTGATAACATCCCAAATGCACAGGAATTTGGGCTCCCCAAGGGAAACACAGGTTACCTGCTGGGATCTGAGTCCACATGTCCTCTCAATTCCTTCTTCCTATCCACTGTTCTGATTCAATCTCCCTCCAACAGCTGGTGAAGACTCATGACCTCTCTCCCAAACACAACTATATCATTGTCAACCACCCCCATGGCATTTTCTCTTATGGGGTCTTCATCAACTTTGCCACTGAGGCCACTGGCTTTGCTAAGATTTTCCCAGGCATCACTCCTTCTCTAGGGACCTTGGAAGGGATCTTCTGGTGGCCAGTTGTGCGAGACTATGTGATGTCAATGGGTGAGTACGGGGAATAATCCTATCCTCTGACCTACCTCAGGGTTCCAACCTCAATAAGCCCTGAGAGACAGTCCAATTCTTACTCCTTGCTGGAAGAGGACAGTAGAAAATGACTCCACAACACACTGGACCAGTAACAGGGGTATGTGGCTAAGCATCAGATTCTGTCTAAGATCTGAGAGGCAGCAGGGTAAGTTACGGGCATTCATAAGAGTTGCCAAAAATATATTTGGAGAAGAAAGGAAAAGGCTGGAGTTCAGAATCAAAGCCAAATATCAAACCCAAATGACGGGGAAGTCAGTAATGAAAGGAGCAGCTCAATTAAACTTTGCCAGACTCTTTCTTGGATATTAGTTGGCTTCTTTTGGCCAGTCATTTATAAAGCAACTCTCATCCCAAGGTGTCTTAAAGTTATTGTAAAGTCTTTCATACTAGCTGGTCCATGACCTTCACTCTCTTGGGAATCCCTTCAAACTTCTATAAGATGTCAAAGGATAAAGGATAAACATCCATCACAATCTAGGACAACCACCCCACTTCAGGCTTTAAGCTAGGGTACAGTGACAAGTATCCTTTTCTGTGGATAAATATCCATCCTTGTAGACACCAGAAAAAAACTAAAGCCAAATATTAACAGGTAAGATACATTTATCTGGAGCGACCAGATAAGAACACTAGAGTCCCAAAGGATGGTTCTGCTCCCCTCTGAGGTTAGCGTGAACCTGGAGCTGCGGGCTCTCTCAATGACTGAGGCCTGGAGGCAATTTCTGCCACCCCAGGAGAGTACAGAAGGTAAAGTCAGGGAAAAGATGGGAAGCAGAAGTGAGGAAAGAGTTTGTGAGTGGTTTTTTAAATTTTCTTAAAAAATTATTCATTTATTTTAGAGAGAAGGGAAGGGAGGTAGAAAGAGGGAGACAAACACCGATCGGTTACCTCTCACATGTGCCCCAACTGGGGACCAGGCCCTCAATCCAGACATATGCTCTGACTAGGAATTGAACTGATGACCTTTCACTCTGTGGGAGGTCATCCAACCAGCTGAGCCACACTGGTGGTGAGGGCTGTGACTGTTGTTGAGCAGAGGGATGTTATCTTTATTCCATGGTTCATCTACATTTCAATTTGGCTTGGTCAGGCTCCTGGGCCTGCCTACTCTCCAGAAACCCAAGCCAATAGCTCCCCTTCAGCAGGTACTCTAGGGAGGAAGCAGGCTGGTTGTGGCTAGTTCTGATCAGCCCTGGGGAGAGGACTCTGGTGAGTCTCCAGTGCTTTTAGCCTGGAGAAAGTGAAAGATGGCTGTGGTTCATGGGTAAAGAGGGAAGGAATGTGCTTAAATGCTCTTGAACTAAGAGGAAGTAGGCAGAGGAACTCAATGTCTCCCCAACTGTAGTAGCACAGACTCCCAATGCAAGCAGTTGACCCTAAGGACAGACCTCAGACTAGGGGTAACCCAGGATATGGAGGTCAAAGACAGAAAAGAGAAACACTAGTCAGGAAACAGAATTATCTCTACCATTAAAAGCCCAGAAGAAGCCCTTACCTTATCCTCATGCATCAAGTTTGTTGACTTTTTGATTTCACAGGTGTGTGCCCCGTGAGCAAGTTGGCCTTGAAATACTTGCTAACTCAGAAAGGCTCAGGCAATGCCGTGGTTATTGTGGTGGGCGGAGCTGCTGAAGCCCTCATGAGCCAGCCAGCCGTTTCTACCATCTTCCTTAAACAGCGTAAAGGTTTTGTGAAGTTGGCACTGAAGACAGGGTGGGTCTCTAGGTTCTGGTGCCCTATTGTCTGAGTGCCATAGGTCCTCTATCCCACCTCTCCAGAATGGTGTCCTTCCTTGGAAACTTGTACAGGGGGCTCCCTTTTGACTCTGATTAATTCTCTCTACTTCCTCACGCTGTCCCTTAAGGGTGTTCGGGCCTCCAGACACATTTTGGTGGGTACTTTTTTTACCTGAAGTTGGGGAAAGGACAATAGAAGAAGACCCATTAGTCTGGTAGACAGGCTGGGGGTATGGAGAAGAGCAGATTCACTCTATATAAACCTATTAACTGAGAGGTCTAGAGAACCTACCCAGGGCAAGGAAGGCATTGGGCTTGATACCATTGGGATTGCAAAGACAAATGAGGTATGATTCCTGCTCCCAGAGAGCATATAATCTGGTTTGAGGAATATAATGCATTCATTCAGCAGTTATTGAACACCTGCTGTGTGTCAGACATAGTACTAGGTATTGAGGATATAAAAATAGGTAACACCTGGTCTCACCTTTAAGGAACTCAGTCCAATAGGGAAGACAGACATATAATCATAAAATATATCCAGAAGAAAACCACTTACCATCTCAACTACCACCTGAGTTTAAACTACCATCGGCTCTCCCCTGGATTATTACATTGGTCTCCCAAGGTCTCTCTCTGCTTCTATCCTTGTCTCCCCCACATCCAAGAATCTATTCTCAACTGTAGCCAGAATGATCCTATTTTTCTATTGAATTTATTGGGGATGACATTGGTTCACAAAACCATACAGTTTTCAAGTGTAAAACTCAACAAAACATCTGCACAGTGCCTTGCGCACCCATTGCCTCAAGCAAAGCCAACTCTTTCTGTCCCCATTTATCCCCTC
This sequence comes from Sturnira hondurensis, assembly GCF_014824575.4. Lineage (NCBI taxonomy): Eukaryota > Metazoa > Chordata > Mammalia > Chiroptera > Phyllostomidae > Sturnira > Sturnira hondurensis. The sequence goes on along the minus strand of NW_028084199.1, from coordinate 405,663 downwards.
TTTGCCCACCTCCACCACTCCCCACCTCCTTTCCCTTTGGCTATCAACACACTGTTGTCTGTGTCCATTTGAAAGAATATATATATGTGTGTGTATATATATATATATGTGTGTGTGTGTATGTGTGTGTGTGTGTGTATAATAGAATATATAATATATAAAAGAATATATAATATATGTATTCTTTTTGCTTAATCCCTTCAACTACTTTCATTCAGCCCCCCAACACGCTTCCCCTCTGACAGCTGTCATTCTGTTCCATGTATCTATGCCTATGTTCCTATTTTTTCATAAGTTCATTTTGTTCATTAGATTCCACATAGAAGTGAGATCATATGCTGTTTGTCTTTCACTGACTTATTTCACTTTGCATAATAATCTCCAGGTCCATCCATGCTATTGCAAAAAGTAAGAGTTTCTTCTTTTTAATGGCTGTGTAGTATGCCATTGTGTCAATGTATCACAACTTTTTTCTAAATTTTATTTTTTAAATATATTTTATTGATTATACTATTACAGTTGTCCCATTTCCCCCCTTCACTCCCCTCCACCCTGCACACCCCCTTCACCCACATTCCCCCCCTGCTTTAGTTCATGACCATGGGTTGTACATATTAGTTCTTTGCCTTCTACATTTTCTATACTACTCTTACCCCCCCTTTCTGTTTTCCACCTACCATCTATGCTACTTATTCTCTGTACCTTTTCCCCCTCTCTCCCCCTCCCACTTCCCTGTTGATAAACTTCCATATGATCACCATTTCTGTGGTTCTGTTCCTGTTCTAGTTGTTTGCTTAGTTTGTTTTTGTTTTTGTTTTAGGCGTGGTTGTTAAGGATTGTAAGTTTGCTGTCATTTTACTGTTCATATTTTTTATTTTTTTTCTTTGATAAATCCCTTTAACATTTCATGTAATAAGGGCTTGGTGATGATGAACTCCTTGAACTTGACCTTATCTGAAAAGCACTTTATCTGCCTTTCCATTGTAAATGAAAGCTTTGCTGGATAGAGCAATCTTGGATGTAGGTCCTTGCCTTTCATGGCTTGGAATACTTCTTTTTTTTTTAAGGCATTTTAATTTTTTTAACTTTTTTTTCTTTCTTTTTATTTTTAGAGAGAGGGGAAGGGAAGGAGAAAGAGAGGGAGAGAAACATCAATGTGTGGTTGCTTCTCACACGGCACTCACTGGGGACCGGGCTCCCAACCCAGGCATATTCCCTGACTGGGAAGCGAACTGTGGCCCTTTGGTTCACAGCTCACGCTCAGTCCACTGAGCTACACCAGCCAGGGCTGGAATACATCTTTCCAGCCCCCTCTTGCCTGTAAGGTCTCTTTTGAGAAATCCGCTGACAGCTTTATGGGAACTCCTTTGTAGGTAACTGTCTCCTTTTCTCTGGCTGCTTCTAGGATTCTCTCCTTCATTTTAATCTTGGGCAATGTAAGTATGCTACGCCTTGGTGTGTTCCTCTTTGGGTCCACCTTCTTTGGGACTCTCTGAGCTTCCTGGATTTCCTGGAAGTCTATTTCCTTTGCCAGATTGGGGAAGTTCTCATTTATTATTTGTTCAAATACCTTTTCTACTTGCTGCTCTTCCTCTTATCCTTCTTGTACCCCTATAATTCAGATGTTGGAACGTTTAAAGATGTCCCGGAGGTTCCTAAGCCTCTCCTCATTTTTTGAATTCTTGTTTTTTTGTTTTTTAAAGATTTCTTTATTAATATTTACTTCTCTTTAAAGGGGAAGGGAAGGAGAGAGGGAGAGAAACATCAATGTATGGTTGCCTCTCGTGTATCCCCCGCTGGGAACTGGCCTGCAACCCAGGCATATGCCCTGACTGGGAATCGAACCGTGATCCTTTGGTTCGCAGGCCCGCACTCAATCCACCAAGCCACACCAGCCAGGGCTGAATTCTTGTTTCTTCATTCTTTTCTGTTTGGTTGTTTCTTTCTTCCTTCTGGTCCATTCCATTGATTTGAGTCCCAGTTTCCTTCCCATTACTCTTGCTTTGCTGTACATTTTCCTTTAATTCACTTAGTGTAGCCTTCATTTTTTCATCTAATTTGTGACCAAATTCAACCAATTCTGTGAGCATCCTGATTACCGATGTTTTGAACTGTGCATCTGATAGGTTGGCTATCTCTTCGTCACTTAGTTGTATTTTTTTCTGGAGCTTTGATCTGTTCTTTTGTTTGGGCCATTTTTTTTTTGTCTTGACACACCTGTTACATAGTGAGGGGCAGAGCCTAGGTGTTCACCCAGGCAGGGTAACCCACCTCCCTGTGTTGTGATGCTGTATGTGGGGAGGGGTCTGAGAGGGAACAATGGCACTTGCCCCACTCTCTGCCAGATTTCAGTCACTTCCTCTGCTTCCCACGAGCAATTTGGGCCCTTCTGGTGCTGATTCCCATGGGTTTTTGTATATTCTAGGACGCTGTGGATCTCTCCAGCGAACTCTCCTGTGAGGCTGGGAATTTCTCCCACTGCTTTCTCAACCCCCACAGGTGTTTTCAATCTGTGGTTCAAGGCTCTATTTCCCTGCACCGGGGCACTGGGTTGCACAGTCTGTCCCACTCCCCAGTAGTTTCTCCCAGTTTCTTTTCACATGAATTTGGGACTGCCTGGTCCACCAGCTGCTGCCTTGCCAGCCAGCCACCGCCTTGCCGCAAGTCCTTTCCACCCGGCTGCCCATCTCCACCCCTCCTACCGGTCTGGGTGAATGTTTCTTCTTTAACTCCTTGGTTGTTGGACTTCCATATAGTTTGATTTTCTGTCAGTTCTGGTTGTTTTTTGTTTTTAAATTGTTTTGTCCTTCTTTTGGTTGTGTGAGGAGGCACAGTGTGTCTACCTCCACCTCCATCTTGGCCAGAAGTCCTTTTTTTCTAAATTTTATAATCACCGTTCTTCAAATCATTTGCATTTTGATTATCCCAATTACCCTTAACATTTCTTTAAATTTCTAAATTTCCAACCACATTAAAATGGAAACTCAGAAAAGACTAAACATATAAAGCTTCTTGAAGAAATCATAGAGGATATTTTTATGAACTCTAGGAGTAGGGAAAGATTTCTCAGAGAGGTGTGTCACAGCTTTTTTTATCTACTCATCTACTGATGGACATTTGGGCTGCTTTTAAACCTTGCCCATTGTAGATAACACTTCAATGAACACAGAGGTGTATATAATCTTCAAACTGGTGTTTTGGGGTTCTTAGAATATATTCCCAGAAGTGGGACCTCTGGATCAGAAAGAAGTTCCATTTTTAGTTTTGTGAGTAAACTCCATACTGTTTCCCACAGTGGCTGCACTAGTCTGCATTCCCACCAACAGTGCATGAGGGTTCCCTTTTCTCCACATCCTTGCTAGCACTTGTTGTTTGTTGATTTATTGATGATGGCCATTCTGACAGGTGTGAGGTGATATTTCACTGGGGTTTTAGTTTGCATTATGCAAACTAAATGATGTACCTTTTCATCATTAGGTGGTTAATGATGTTGAGCATTTTTTCATGTCTATTGGCCTTCTGTATGACCTCTTTGCAGAAGTGTTTATTCAGGTTCTTTGCCCATTTTTAAATTGGGTTGTTTGTCTTCTTGGTGTTGAGTTGTATAAGTTCTTTATGTATTTCGGAAATTAACTCTTTATCAGATGTATTATTGGCAAATATGTTCTCCCATTCCGTGGATTCCCTCTTCATTTTGATGATGATTTCTTTTGCTGTGCAAAAGCCTTTTAGTTAGATGTAGTCCCATTTATTTATTTTTTTCTTTGTTTCCCTTGCCTCAGGAGACAATCGGCAAAAAATATTGCTCTGAGAGATGTCTGAGATTTTACTGCCTATGTGTTCTTCTAGGATTTTATGACTTCATGCCTTACATTTAAGTCTTTAATTCATTTTGAGTTTATTCTGGTATGCAGTGTAAGTTGATGATCTAGTTTCATATTTTTGCATGTATCTGTGCAATTTTTCCAATACCATTTGTTGAAGAGACTGTCTTTATTGTATGCTCTTGCCTCCTTTGTCAAATATTAATTGACTATAATGGTATGGGTTGATTTCTAGGTTCTCTGTTCTGTTCCATTGATCTATATGCCTGTTCTTATGCCAGTACTAGGCTGTTTTTATTACTATGGCCTTGTAGTACAGTTTGAAATCACATCATGTGATACCTCCAACGTTGTCCTTCTTTGTAAAGATTACTGAGGCTATTTGGGGTCTTTTGTGGTTCCATGTAAATTTTTGGAATATTTATTCTAGTTCTATGAAATACGCCATTGGTATTTTAATAGAAATTATATTGAAACTGTAGATTGCTTTGGGTAGTATGGACATTTTAATTATGTTAATTTTTCCTATCCATGAACATTGTATATGCTTCCACTTATTTGTATCTTTCTCAGTTTCTTTCTTCAGCATCTTATAGTTTTCCAAGTACAGGTCTTTTACCTCCTTGGTTAAATTTATTCTTAGGGACTTTATTTTGTTGTTGTCACTGCTGTTGCAATGGTAAACAGGATTGTTTTCTTAGTTTGTCTTTGTGATAGTTCATTATTGATGTATGAGAGTGCCACCAATTTCTGAATGTTAACTTTTGTATTCTGCTACTTTGCTGAATTCATTTATTAGATTTGTAGTTTTTTGGTGATGTCTTCAGGGTTTTCTATGTACAATATCATGTTGTCTGCAAATAATAACAGTTTTACCTCATTTTTTCTAATTTGCATGCCTTTTATTTCTTTTTCTTTTCTGATTGCTGTGGCTAGGAATTCCAGTACTATGTTGAATTAGAGTGGTGAGAGTGAATGGACATCCCTGTCTTGTTCCTGATGTTAAGAGAAACACTGGTAGTTTTTGCTCACTGAGTATGATCTGTGCTGCATGTTTGTCATATATGGTCTTTATTATGTTGAGGTATGTTCCCTCTATCAGTATGATCTTATTAAACATGGGTGAAATCATGTCATTACTCGAAATGCTCCAATGACTCCCATTTCACTCCAAGCAAAAGCTAAAATCTTTATAAGGGCCTTGAGGACCCTACATAATATGGCCATTGGCCACCTCTGTAACCTCATCACTCACTGCTCTCCTCCTTGCTCATTCCCTTAAAGCTATACTGGCCTCCTTGTTGTCCCTCTAACAAGCCACGTGTTCCTGCCTTATGGCCTGTGCCCTAGCTATCCCTCTTCTCAGTTTGATCTATCCTGACTGTCCTGCTCTCTCTTTTCCTTTGCATGTATCATGTTCTTTTCTTTAAGATTTTATTTGTTTTACTTTTAGAGAGGGGAAGGGAGGGAGAAAGAGAGGGAGAGAAACATCAATGTGTGGTTGCCTCTCACCTGCCCCCTACTGGGGACCTGGCCCACAACCCAGGCATGTGTCCCAACTGGGAATTGAACCAGCAACCCTTTGGTTCGCAGGCTGGTGCTCAATCCACTGAGCCACAGCAGCCAGGGCTCATTTTCTTATATATCATCAATTTTATTTATCTACCTGTTTTTGTTTGTTTGTTATTATTATTTATTGTCTGTCTTCCCTAAAGGTAAACTCCATGATTACATAGATTTTAAAAAATCCGTTGTGTTCACTGATGTATCCCCAGGGCTTAAAACAGTACTGAAATGTAGGAAGAACTTAATAAATACTTGTTGAATGAATGATGTATTATAATGGAGATATGTGCAAAGTTCTATGAGAGCACCAATTAATGGAAAGATTTTCACTCAAACAGGAAGTTACATCAGTGGGTGATATTTAAATTGTTAATTAAAATATTTGTAGGATTTTCCAATGAAACCAAAAGGCAGAAACAATTCAGGGGACCTACCACATATGTGGCATTATTCCAGGCCCTAGGGACTCATAGATAAATGAAACAGTTCCCAACTTTGATCAGCTTGACAGATAACTGAGGAATCAGACAGGTAGGGAGATGACTGTATTAGAGTTAAGATAGTGTTAGTGTAGGAGAAAAATAAGCATTAGGCAAGGGATACCTAATCCACATTGTGGGGGAGAAAATTAGAGGTCAAAGTTTCTTTAAGAGGATGAAGGGCTGGGAATATAAGACAGAAAACTGTACTTGAACAAGAATTAAATAAAAAATAAAATTAAAAAAAGAGGATGAAATCAGAGCTGAATATTGAAGGGCAAAATAGAATTAGCCACATGAAAATAGAAAGAAGGCATTTCTGGCAGAGGGAGCAGAATGCCCAGAAACACACATACAAGAGAGAACTGGGCACAGTTAACACAGCTTAGCATAGCAGATGGCAAAGAAAGGGTTGGGCGAGGGGAAGCTAGCCTGGTAGGTAGGGCTAGAATACAAAGCCCATATTAAGCAGCATGGTACAAAGTGAGGAGCTCTGGAAGAGTTTTAAAGAGAGGAATGACGTGTCCAGATATGCAGGTTAGGAAGATTACTCTGGATGCTAGGTGCAATAAAGGCAGTTAAGTTGTCCAAGATTGATTTCTTTTGATCACGGGAAAATGTGTAGCAGTTCTTCATAAAGAGTTCATAAAGGGTGGGGCATGGCAAGAATGAGACATAAGCTGGAGATGCTTGGGTGCTTGGGTTCTTGTCCTACACTGGGGAGATTTAGAGGTTTCCCATCTTGGTGAGGGCTTCAGTGGGGGAAGTTTCCTGGAAAAATGCATACTTCTGCCCCTCTCTTTGCAGAGCATACCTTGTCCCTTCATATTCCTTCGGAGAGAATGATGTTTACAAGCAAGAGGTATTCCCTGAGGGCACATGGATAAGGCTCTTCCAAAAAATATGCAAAAAAATCATAGGACTAAATCTTTGTGTCTTCCATGGTCGAGGCCTCACTCGAGAATCCTGGGGCTTCCTGCCTTTCAATCGGCCTATTACCACTGTTGGTAAGCTTTCAGTATCTCTGAACCACACTGTTTCTGGATTCCCGCCACCTCCAAGTCACACATCAAGTCCCAGGAGACCCATGGTACACATCTGGGACAGGCAATGAGAATTCCATTAGGTGTGGTGGAGGGCATGGTGGGGAGGACAATTGAACAGATAAGAATTATGGCCATTCACCAGTGGGAGAGAGTTCAACACCTGCCATGAGGGCATCATTCACTTACACTCCTTGGGCACTCCCCTGAGTTTGTCCTCATTCTGTTGTACATGTGTGACATTAGGTATTTGGAGAATATGGAACACGATGAGGTTAGAGTGGAGAGGGAAAAACAAAGGAAGGGGAGGGGACCCACACACTGAGTTTCAGTGTATGGCTCCCTCTAAGGGATGAGTAATTTGAATTGGGAGGGAAACCTGATGCTTATCTCTTCTTCCACATAGTTGGGGAGCCCCTGCCAATCCCCAAGATTGAGAATCCAGATGTGAAGACAGTAGACCAATACCATGCACTCTACATCAGTGCCCTGCGCAAGTTGTTTGACCAGCACAAAGTTCAGTATGGCCTTCCTGAGACCCAGGATCTGACAATCATGTAACAGAAGCTGAGTTCCCTTCTTCTTAAACCCCAAAGCATTGAAAGATTCAAGTAAGGCCATATGGGTAGAAGAATTTGGGGAGGGGAAGGTGTGTAATAGGAGACAAACCAAGCTACAAAGTACTTAATGAGTCAAATTTGGGGGAAGAAACCAGAGGAACATGGGAAGACTGGACAACAATCCAATTGAGCAAGCAGTCTTGTGAGTTCACAGGTGTTTTTTTGCCCCCTGACCCCAGCTAATTCTCAGAGCAGAGGAATGAGAATCCAAAGAACACCGTGCCACTTCCTCCTGATCCTCAATGACACCATCACCATTTAGGTTTAGACTTAGAAGCCTTGTTGAGAACAGGGATGGTCTGTTTCCTCCTAGACCCTTTCCGTACAATTTGGGGACCACTACAAGATAAACTGGGGACCTGAACTGTGGTTTGCTGATGCAAGCCCTCAGTTGTGACACATTTCTATACTGGCAAAAACTTTTGCATGCAGTTATGCTGTTTGTTTTTAAAATTAAAATAAAGATCTGGGTATTTAAAAACAAGTATGACTATTTCCTATTTACTCTGTGGTTCACTATTGTACTTCCCTCAAACCCGGCCAGAAAGCTGGTCTGTAGAGAGCAGCTTTTCATCTGCCCTTTATAGTGTCCCTGACAGAAAGTGTAAGGGAGTGGAATCATAACTACTACACAGTGTAGGAAATAGGAGCAGAACTATGGGAACTGACAAGTACCCACCAAGGAGTCCATCTCTCTTGATACCACATGAACTACCCTGGGTCAGAAGGGAGGGAGCCACAAGACCATGCACCAGCTGTGAATTGACTTTATGTCATTACCTACTGTGTACCAAGAACTATGCTATTACTTTCAAAACCTTTGTCTCAATGTTAACTGAAGCCCTGCAAGATTGGCATCATCTTCATTTCACAGTAGCTAAAACTTATAGAGGTTAAGTAACTGGCATATAGCTTTGGATGGAGCTAGCATCCAAACCCAAGTCTTACTCATTTTAATTCAAAGTTCTTTCTAATGCACCAATCACCACACTTTCTATTTCTCATTTCCTGGAGAATTCAGCTTCATTTTTCCCAGTGAGGTCACATGGCACCCCACTTAAATTAGTTCTTAAATGTGGGCAAAAATGACATGAATTCTATTCAGAGTGGTCCCAGTTTAGGCTTTGGAGAAATAACTTATCAATGAAAAAAAACTTTCTATAGTAATAGAATGGAATTGAGAGTCCAGAAGCAAATGAATCCATTTATGCTCAATTGCTTTTTGCTGAGGGTACCAAGATAATTAAATGGAGGGAAAGAATACTCTTCAATAAATGATGAAGAGGCAACTGCATATTCACATGGAAAAGGGTGAAGTTGGAAGCCTATCATACCATACACAAAAATGAACTCAAAATGGATCAAATACCTAAAGTGAAAACTAAACCTATACCACTCTTAGAAGAAAACATAGGGTAAAGTTTGCTGGCCTTAGATTTAGCAATGGTTTCTTATCTATGACATCAGAAGTACAAATGACAAAAAGAAAATGGGAAGTTGGACTTCATTGAAATGAAACACTTTTGTGCTTCAAAGGACACTATCAAGAAAGTGAAAAAACACAGAATAAGAGAAATTTGCAAATCATGTATCTGATAAGAGAATAGTATCCAGAATATAGAAAGAACATTTACAACTCAATGACAAAAAAGATCCAGTTAAAAATGGGCAAGAGCTAAGTAGTATTTCACTGGGGAGATATATATTTTTTAAATAAAATATTGTATATATATTGTATATAATATAACATAATTATATATTGGGAAAACTCAACATCGTGAAGAGAGTGTTTCCAAATTAAATCAAATGTTTAATGTGCTTCCATTTAAAATTCTCATAGTGTTTTGGTACTTGAGAAAGTTATTCCAAAATTCATCTAAAAGAATAAATGGTCAAAAATACCCAGGCAATTTTTGAAAATTATGAGTAATGAGAAGGAACTAGCACAACTAGATGTTAAAACACAATATAAATATATGAACATTAAAACAGAATAGGATTGTACAAAAAATAGATACACAGGTCAATGGGATAGAACCCAGAACCCAGAAATAGAGATAGATAAATTTATTATACCTACATCTTAGAGATCTATTCATATATATACAGCCATACCTTGGAGATATCGCAGGTTCAGTTGCAGACCACCACAATAAAGTGAATCACATATTTTTTTGGTTCCTAGTGCATATAAAAATGTATTTACTTTATATAGTCATCTATTAAGTGTGCAATAGCATTATGTCTAAACATGTACATAACTTAATTCAAAATACTTCATTGCTTAACAATGCTAACCATCATCTGAGCCTTCAGCAAGTCCTAATCTTTTTGCTGGTGGAAGGTCTGGCCTCAATGTTGATGAAAATACAGTATCTGCTAAGTGCTATAAAAAGCAAAGTGCAATAAAACAAGGTATGCCTGTACTGAACACAGTATAAAAGAAACCTCACAAGCCCTGGCTGGCGTAGCTCAGTGGATTGAGCGCGGGCCTGTGAACCAGACGATTGCGGTTCGATTCCCAGTCAGGGCATATGCCTGGGTTGCAGGCTGGTTCCTTGCAGGCTAACTACCAGCAGGGGATGCACAAAAGGCAACCATACATTGATGTTTCTCTCCCTCTCTCCTTCCCCTCTAAAGATAAATAAATAAATAAAATCTTAAAAAAAAAGAAACCTCACAAATAAATGGGGAGAGGTAGATTGTTTAATAAATGATATTATAGTGTAAATATGCATCTGAGGGGAAGAAGTATAATGTCACTTCATACAGTATACCTGAATACAATTTATTCTTGTATTATCATATATTAATGTATTATTTTCCATATGAACTACTATAAGTCTACTTATGTCCCACCCTGTATTTTTTAAAATATTTTATTTATTTATTTTTAGAGAAAGAGGAGGGAGGGAGAAAGAGGGAGAGAGAGAGAAACATCAACTGGTTGCCTCTTGCATGCAACCCAAGTAGGGGTCTGGCCTGCAACCCAGGCATGTGCCCTGCCTGGGAATAGAACCAGCAACCTTTTGCTTTGCAGGACAACAGCCAATCTACTGAGTCACGTGGGTCAAGGTTATATATTATAATTAGAATAAAGAGTTTTATTTAAAGCCTCAAACCATAAAAAAATAGCAGAAGAAAATGTAGGGAACCTCAGAAAATGGGCTATGGGTTTAGTCTCTCTATTTAAAGGTCCCCCAGGTCTCTTCCACCAGGAAGACTATTTTTGGCCCCAGTGCTTTCAAGGCCAAAGCTAGACCCCAATACAATGGCACAACACTATTGTGTGAGTGTGCAGCAAAATCGGTGGCCAAGGTCCCTCAGAATTTGTTGAGCCAGAGAGTTGGGTGGGGCCTCTGCATGGGCATCCCCAAAAGGCTTCCCAAAGCACTGCAGATCCAAGCTCCCTTCCATCTTGTGGCTGTGTAACCCAACAAGAAAGTATCAAGACTCCCATCACACAAAAGCCCTGAACCAGATGGTTTTACAGGAGAATTCTACAAAGCATTTAAGGAAGCGCTAACCCCTATTCTTCACAGACTATTCCAAAAAATCCAAAATGATGGGAAACTCCCAAACTCTTTATATGAAGCCAGCATCATCCTAATTCCAAAACCAGATAGAGACACAACAAAGAAAGAAAACTTCAGGCCAATATCGTTGATGAACATAGATGCTAAAATCCTCAACAAAATATTGGCAAATCACATCCGACAACACATCAAAAAGATCATACACCACGACCAAGTGGGATTCATCCCAGGGATGCAAGGATGGTTCAATATCTGCAAATCAGTAATTGTAATACATCACATAAACAAAAGCAAAGACAAAAACCACATGATCATATCAATAGACACAGAAAAACCTTTTGATAAGGTACAACACCCATTTATGATAAAAGCACTCAGCAAAGTGGGAATAGAGGGAGCATTCCTCAATATAATAAAGGCCATATATGAAAGACCTACAGCCAACATTATACTCAATGGGCAAAAACTAAAATCTTTTCCACTAAGATCAGGAACAAGACAAGGTTTTCCACTTTCACCACTTCTATTTAATATAGTATTGGAAGTTTTAGCCTCAGCGATCAGGCAAGAAAAGGAAATAAAAGGCATTCAAATAGGAAAGGAGGAAACAAAACTGTCATTGTTTGCAGATGACATGTTAGTGTACATAAAAAATCCTATAGCCTCTACCAAAAAACTGCTCGAACTAATAAATGAATTTGGCAAAACAGCAGGTTACAAAGTCAATATCCGGAAATCAAAAGCATTTTTGTATACTAACAATGAATCAGCAGAAGCAGAAATCAAGAAAAAAATCCCACTCAATATAGCAAAAACAAAAATAAAATATCTGGGAATGAACCTAACCAAGGGGTAAAAGACCTGTATACAGAAAACTACACAACACTGAAGAAAGAAATCAAGGAAGACACAAACAAATGGAAACATATACCGTGTTCATGGATTGGAAGAATTAACATCATCAAAATGTCCATACCCAAAGCGATTTACAGATTCAATGCAATACCTATTAAAGTACCAATGGCATATTTCACAGACATAGAACAAACACTTCAAAAATTTATATGGAACCATAAAAGACCCTGAATAGCAGCCGCAATTTTGAGAAAGAAGAACAAAGTAGGAGGGATCACAATACCTGATATCAAACAGTATTACAAGGTTACTGTAATCAAAACAGCCTGGTACTGGCATAAAAACAGGCACATAGACCAATGGAACAGAACAGAGAGCCCAGAATTAAACCCAACTCTCTACAGTCAACTAATATTCAACAAAGGGGGCAGTAACATAAAATGGGATAAAGATAGCCTCTTCAACAAATGGTGTTGGGAGAACTGGACAGCTATGTGCAAAAAAAAAAATGAAACTTGAGCACCAACTTACACCATACACCAAAATAAATTCAAGGTGGATAAAAGACTTAAATATAAGCTGTGGCACCATTAAAGTCCTAGAGGAGAACATTGGCAGGGAAATCTCAGATATTTCACACAACAGCATTTTTACTGATATGTCCCCTAGAGCAAGGAATATAAAGGAAAGAATAAACAAGTGGGATCTCATCAAAATAAAAAACTTCTGCGTGGCTAAAGAATACAGCATTAAAGTAAAAAGACAACCAACTGTATGGGAAAACATATTTGCCAATGATACCTCAGACAATGGTTTAATATCCAAAATATACAAAGAACTCACATGACTTCACTCTAAGAAGATAACTAACTCAATTAAAAAATGGGGAAAGGACTTGAACAGACACTTCTCCAAGGAGGACATACAGAGGATCCAGAGACACATGAAAAGATGTTCCATATTGCTTGCTATCAGAGGGATGCAAATTAAAACCACAATGAGCACTTTAGACCAGTGAGAATGGCTATCATAAACAAAGCAATAAACAACAAATGTTGGAAAGGGTGTGGGGAAAAGGGGACTCTAGTCCACTGTTGGTGGGATTGCAGACTGGTACAACCACTATGGAAAACAGTATGGAATTTTCTAAGAAAACTAAAATTGGACCTGCCTTTTGACCCAGCAATTCCACTGCTAGGATTGTATCCTAAGAATCCTAAAACACCAATCCCAAAGAACCTATGCACCCCGATGTTCATAGCAGCACAATTTACAATAGCCAAGAGTTGGAAGCAACCTAGGTGCCCGTCAGTAAATGAATGGATCAAAAAACTATGGTACATATACACAATGGAATTCTATGCAGCAGAAAGAAGGAACTCCTACCTTTTGCAACAGCATGGACAAACTGGAAAGCATTATGCTGAGTGAAATAAGCCAGGTGTTGAAGGACAAATACCCTATGATCTCACCTTTAACAGGAAGCTAAACACCAAAACAAACAAGCAAGCAAAATATAAGCAAGGACACTGAAATAGAGAACAGGGGACAGCGACCAGAGGGGAGAAGGGAGGGAATTTCAGGGGAAATAGAGGAGGGGTTTAGAGGAACAAATATAAAGGATACATGGACAACAACTAAGAAGGGTGGAAATGGGAGGGGGGGCATAAGGGGGGGTGGGATGAGATGGGAGTAATAGACAGAAGACTGTACTTGAAAAATAAATAAATTTAAAAAATAAAATAAATAAAACTTGAAGCCCAACATAAAATTTCAATTAAATCATCAGATAGAAAGAAAGAAAGAAAGAAAGAAAGAAAGAAAGAAAGAAAGAAAGAAAGAAAGAAAGAAAGAAAGAAAGAAAGAAAGAAAGAAAGAAAATAAAAGAAAGTATCAAGAGGTACAATGGAGCCCTGGCTGGTGTGGTTCAGTGGATTGAGTGCTGGTCTGCAAACCAAAGGGTTGCAGGTTCTATTCTCAGTCAGGGCACATGCCTGGGTTGCTGGACCAGGTGCCCAGTAGGGGGCGGGCAAGAGGCAACCACACATTGATGTTTCTCTCCCTCTCTTTCTCCCTCCCTTCCCTTCTCTCAAAAAAAAAAAGAATGAATAATTTTTTTTAAATAGGTACAATGAAGAGAGGTTAGAGAGAAAACAGATGAGGGGGAGGTTTCCTTGTTAGGGGAGAAAGAAGCCCTTAGGTCCAAGACTGTCATAGGGAACTCATCCTTTCTGAGCTCCACAAAGGAACCACCACAGTATCAAGGCATAATATCTGAGGCGAATTAATATCTCATAATTTTTGAGCCCTAAGCTCTGGATCTCAGGACCTGGTGGAGGTTTTTTCAATAACTAGTATTCCTCGTTTCCCCAGTAACTGAAAGCAAAGTGAGCTTAGGGATGGCCTCAGACAGGGAACTGGTGAGTCAGAAAACAGAGCAGTTAAGATGATAGCTGGAGGGGGACTCCGCCCTCCTGACAACCCAACTAGCTGGAGGTAAGCCAGAGGACACAGCCCAAAAGCATCTGTGCAAACAGGTCCTCCCTGAAGACAAGCAGAGTCAGGGAGATGCCTCAGTTCTTATTGTCAAGATTTCTCACACCATATGGCATATGCAGGTCATTACAGCACCTAGTGTTTGTACAGGATTAGCAGTTGAGCAAAAGTGTCAGACTGAATTGCTATCTGTAACTCGGCGCTTTCAAGCTGTCACGTCACTATTTTGTCATTATTTTAGTGAGTATTTGTGATATTCTTACTATGTGACAGGCATTATTCCAGATATTTGGGTTGTAGCACTTAATAAAACAAAGACCCTCCCCTCACAGAGCTTGTATTCTAGTTGGGGAAGGCTGATTAGCAAGCAAACAAGCAACACCACCAGATAGTGGTAAGTGCCATGAAAAAAAATAAAGTCAACAGTGGATCAATGTGTGATGGGGAGTCCAATTTCAGGGGCAACTTACCCTGGAAAGGTGGTATTTGAACAGACATTGCAATGAAGGAAGGCAGCCAGTCATGTTAACAGTGGGGGTACATTAGTCCTAGCGGAGGGACCAGCAAGGACAAAATTTCTGAAGAGAGAATCTAGTTGGCAGCTTCAGAGAACAGCAAGATTGCCTGGTAACTTTGCTAGAATGGAGTGAACAGGGGGAATGGAAGATGAGGTTGAGGCAGGAGAGTTAGAATAGGGAAGGAAGGCCTCAAGCTCTAGCCCTCCCCTTCTCTGTCTTGGCTGGGGCATCACAGACATGACCTTCACTGATGACCTGTTCTGCCACTTCTCCCTCTCCAATTACCTCTAATTGGGAAAACCAAAAAAATCCCTATCAAGAGAGGAGAGACAAGGATGAGCCATGTGGGCAGTAACCCCACCAGCGTCAGAAGCAGAGGACCACCCTGTCCCCAACACTTGCCTACATTTGCCAGATCTTTCTACCCAGACCCCATAAGACAACTCATTCTCTGATGATGCCCACTCTGTCTTCTCAAGTGCATACTATCACTTTAATAAGTTTACTGTTCTTTGGTAAGTCTTTTCATTCTGCACTTGAATTCCTTCTTGGGCTGCAACAAGAACCTGGGTGGAGTTGAGGCCTCCCTTGGCCTCCCAGAAGTGCTGCCTGGCATCAAGGCAAGAAGGTAGAGAAGTGCTAGATCAAGTGGGACCCCATCAACCCCTGTGATGGCTTTCGATTTTCATCTCAGTGAGATGAGGAGTTGTTGGAATGTTTAAAAAGAATTTATGGAAAATTTTAAACATACACAAAACTAGAGTGAATAGTATAATGAACCTCTATAAACTTATCACCTAAGATCGACAATTATCAAGATGCTGTCACTTCTTTCATCTGTTCTAACTTTTCCTTTCTTTTTAGATGAACTGTTTTTTTCATTCTTACCCAAGGATATGTTTATTCATTTTGGAGAGAAAGGAAGGGGCCTCCCCCACATACACCAATCAGGGGCCGAACATGAAACCTAGATATGTGCCCTGACCAAGGATTGAACGCACAACCTTCTGGTGTATGGGACAGTGCCCCAACCAACTGAGCCACATAGCCAGGGCTCAGCTGAAGTGTTTTAAAACAAATTTTGCCCTTATGTTTCTCATGTCAAAAAAAAGGGACCATTTTCTTATATAACAATAAAACCATTATCACACCTAAAAAAATCGACTATAATTCCTTAGTATCATTTAACACTTAGTCCACAGTCAATTTCCCTCATACCCTTCAAATATTTTTGCCAGTTGATTTATGATAGCCCATAAATTATTTTAATCTAGAACAGTCCTCCCTCTCCCCTCCCCCATTTTAAAAATACTATTCCCTTCTTTAAGAAACTTGATCATTATCCTGTAAAAAGCCCCATATTCTGAGTTTGTCTGTTTAACTCCTCATGGTGGCAAACTTGTTTCTTTATTCCTCCGACTTCCTATAAACTGGGAGTTAGCCCAGAGGCTTGTTTAGATTCAGGTTCAACTTTGGAGGTAAAAGTATTTTATACGTCAATATAGGTAGATATTTTATATTGTGGCTATCCCCTTTTCTAGTACTTCTAAGATTGATCCAAAAAGTGTGGGTAGTGGTGGCCTGATTTTTTCATTGTGACAGTCCACATAGACCTTTCGCCTCATGGTTTTAGCAGCCAATGACAACCATTGCATGACACAATTATTTCATAAGAGGATCTACAATGTTTTTCTATTTCTTTCAGGTCATCCACACTTACTAGGTCACATAATGCAGTATACAGATAAGCCTCACTTCCAACTCTACCCCTTCTACTCTGTTTCTTCCTTCTCTCTACAGGTAAGCATGTTTTTTAATTTAGGATTTTTTCCTTCTAGAGTTATTTTTGCAACAAGAAGCATTTTTATTCATACATTTACATGTATACATATATATTTGTATCCCCCCTTCTTGACAGAAGTTGCATTACTGTATATGCTATTCTGCATATACCTTTTTTCACTTAAATATATCCTGGAACTCACTCCATATCTGTGTCTCCAGATTTCCTTCATTATTGGAGGAAGATCTTCCTCATCATCGGCATTGAGTAAGAGGACGACAAAATCTGACTTACAATTTAGAAGTCTTCCACTAGCTGGTTTGTAAAAAAAAGAGAGAGAGAGAGATTTTTTAAAGGGTAAATATCAAAGCAGAGAGATCATTAAGAGGCTGCTACAATAATCTAAGGAGATGTGGTTATGAGCCATCTTAAATCATGCAAATCATCCCCAAACTCTAGAAATGGAGGGACTTGGGCCCCTGACAACTTTACCGAGCACAACAGCTCAGACATCTTGTGGTGTCTGAAAGAGAGAGAAATAGATCTTTATCTTATGTAAGCTACATTTTATTTTTATCACCTCTTGGCCTTTTGGCTAAGATCAACCATAAGCTATATTGTATTTTGGATCTCTGTCACATGCACTGAATCTACATCCTAGCTAATGCAAATCATTCTAGTTCTAACATGTTCTGATTATTACCAATAGAAGTCAGGACAAGTAGCTTCTTGTGTTGACTCTCTTGGTCACATGACCTTGAGCAAAGAAGAAATGAGAGTGTGTTCCTGGCAGAGAGAATAGCATGGGTGAGGTTTAATAGGCTGTGTTACTTGGCCTTTATCTCCTAAGCAACAGAGAGCCCCTGAATGTGACAAGAATTTTCAAAAGATTAAGTGAGTAGCAGTATAGAAGGGAAAAGAAACCAGAGACCAGGAGATCAGAATAGGATTCCAGGCTTAGGAACCCAACCCAGTTGCTTCTACCCAATGGGTAGTCATTGATAGCTCAAGAGAACCTATTTCTTCAATGACTTACCACAGCTAACTCTACCACCACCCCTCTAACTCCAGTTCTTACTATATATATTCTCTACTTGTTGCTGACTGCACTTCAGCCGCACTGACCTGCTTGCTGTTCCTTGAATATATTCCTTGAACAAGTATGCTCAAGTATGCATACAAGTATGCCAGAGGGTCTTTGTACTTGTTGCTCCCTCGGTATGAAATGCTTCTTGCCCTGGATAGCCACATGTTTTCCCTAACGGATCTACCTAAAATGGCATCCCACTTCCCGTTCCCTTTATTCTGGTTTATTTTACTTCAGAGAATGAATCACCACTTTGCATTATATTATATATATTTATTTGTTTTTGTTGCCTTCCTCTTTAGATTATAAGCATCATGAAGATAGGGACTTTGTCTACTTTAGTGCTGTAACACCATAAAACTAGAATACTACATAGCTGGCACAGGATAAGTATTTGTTGAATGAATGAATGAGATATAGAATGGATTTTATTAAGTCCTTCTACTTGTACTTCAAAGAGTCTTGGCTAATGAAAATGTGAGGCAACAGAGGTGAGGAGGAGAGAGCTAGAATGGAAAATAGCCCTGAGACTAGACACACAGGAAGGAACTTGAAGAGGATCTTAGAAGCTTAGCTGAGGCCCATTTACAAACTTTAAAGCACTTGGATTAACTTCTGTGGAGATTTTAAAGTTTTCTGTAACTAACTAAATCTGCTATTTTTGTGTCTGTGTCTTTTCTCCAAAGTTATGAAAATTTTTAAAGAACAACAATTTTTTTAACTTTTGGAAGAAAATATAGGAAAATATCTTAATAACCTCAGAGATGTGAAGAATTTATTAAATAACATACAAAAATATAAAGCTTAAAGGGAAGGATTGAAAATTCAACCACATTAAAATGAACAGTAAAATGACAATGAACTCACAACTATCAATAAATGAACCTTAAAAAAAGAAAAAAAAACTAAGCAAACAACTAGAAGAGGAACAGAATCAGAGAAATGGACATCACATGGAGGGTTTTCGGTGGGGAGGGAGAAGGGAGGAATAACAGGGAAAAGGTACAGGGAAGAAGAAGCATAATTGGCAGGCATTAAATAGATGGGGAGAGGTAAAAAATGGTATAGGAAACAGAACTCAAAGAACTTATATGTACAACCCATAGACATGAACTAAAGGGAGGGGAATGCTGGAGGGTTGGGGGGTGCAAGGTGGAGGGGTGATAAAGGGAGAGAATTTGGGAAAACTGTAATAGCATCATTAATAAAATATACTTTAAAAGGAAAAAAATGAAGAACTTAAAAAATCTCTTAAGAAAGTAAAAAGACAATCTATAAAGTAGGAGAAAGATCATTCATTTGACAAGTATTATTGAGCACCTACTACACGCCAGGCACTATTAATCATTCTTAGGATAAACCAGTGAACAAATCAAAACAAAATCCCTGCTCTTAAGAAGCATTGTATTGAAAATGTGTGTGTTTACCACATGTCAGGTACCATTATAAGTACTTTACATATATTAACTCATTTAATTGGCTCAACGACTCTATTAGGAGTTAGGTACTCCTCAGATGAGAAAAATGAAGTTCAAAAAGGTTATGGAAATTAAGACACAGAGAGATTAATTGCCAGAGATCACACAGTTAATAAGGGATTTGAACCCAAGCAGTCTGGCTCCAGAGACATGTTTTTTTCTACCCTACTGCAAACAGGTACCTTGACATTCATAGATTCTAACTCACAAGGATTAGTATATGGACTTTATCAAGAGCTCCTACAAATCATTGTGAAAAAATAATCAGTAGAAAAATGAGTAAAAGGCATAAATAGGTATTTTGCAGAAGAAATATGGCCCATAAACACGTGAACCAAAGTTCAACTTCTTTCATAATTAGGGAAATACAAATTAAAACTGCAAGAAGATAGTATTCAACACTAAACTGATTGGCAACAATTTTAAAAGTCATCCCTGGCTGCTGTGACTCAGTGGATTGCGCACCGGCCTGTGAACCAAAGGGTTGCCAGTTTGATTCCCAGTCAGGACATATGCCTGGATTGCCAGCTGGGTCTCCAGTGGGGTCCACGTGAGAGGCAACCACACATTGATGTTTCTCTCCCTCTCTATCTCCCTCACTTCCCCTCTCTCTGAAAATTAATAAATAAAATCTTTAAAAAAATTTTTAGTCAGTTCAAGCCAAATGTTAGGATATGGAGCAATGTGAACTCATGCCTGGTGAAAGCACATGATACAATCACACCAGAAAACAGTCTAGCATGTCCTAGTAAAACTGAATTTACACAGAACCTATGACTTAGCAGTTTCACTCCTAGGTATGTGTCCTAAAGAAACTTTTACACATGAGCACCAGAAGACATGTGTAAGAATGCCCAAGTCCTAGCAGTATGGTTCACAATAGCACAAATGAGCTGGAAACAACTCCAATGTCCATCAGTAAGAACATGGATGAAGAAGTCATGCTATATCCACACATTTTCATACAACAGAATACAAAAATAAGAGGTACATATGTCAACAAAGATAAATCTCAAAATGTTAGTGTTGAGTGAAAAATATCAAGTCTTGGTACATATACATGTACCTACTTTCATATACAGAGATAAAATATTGATAATTGTTGAATTGAAGAGGTAGATGATATATAAGTATGTATGTATTAGGCTGTTCTTTCAACTTTTCTACATGTTTCAATTTTTTACAAGAAAAAGTTGGAACAACTAACTTTGAAGGCCTTTAGAAAGAGTATGTCTTCTCTAGTTCATCACCATCCCCACTATTCCCTATTCATACCTCTCAGCCTGTTCCCTCATTTCTAATACCTCTGGTTCCTAGAGACATTGTTGTTTGCAACCTATGGCCATGCTCATCAGTCTCAGTCCCTCCTAGATCTCCCTGTCTCCTGCCCTGTAAACGGATCATAGTGTAGGGACATGACAGGTGTTTTTCTCATTCCCATAGGCCCAATAAACCATATATGAACTTCCGCTGTTTGGAACAGACAGTATGAGCTGACGTAATTCCTCATGACCATGCGGTGGAGAAGGAAGCCCTCTTCACCCACCTTCCAGCAGCTATAGCAACGTCGGCAAGTGTACTATACCTTCTAAGATAAGGGTGGGGCCTTTATCCCACAAGATAAGATGAAGAATTTTATGATTCTTTATAACTCTTGTAGTCTCTCTGGCACCATAGGTGAAAAGGGTGGGAAAGTAAGATCTGGGAACATCAAGGGACCAGTGGGGTTAAAACCACTGTATCAGGGATATAATAGATAAAGAAAATGGCAGTTACCTGTGCTTGGACATGAGAGTGAAAAAGAATCCATTGAGGGTGCATAGGCACAGAGAGTTGGCAGCTGATAAATCCTTCCTATTCAGACTGACCACTTTTCAGTTGCTCAGAGTCCAATGACAACAGGGAGACTGAAGCAGCTTCCCAGTTAGCATTTGCTGAGCCATATTCAGTGGTATGACAGGTGCTTTCTTTGCAAACTCTGGTTTTCACTCCCACAGCTATCACATTGTACTAAACAAATCCTCAATCCCTGCCACCCCCAGCTTGGCTATTTCTGTACATACCACACAGCATGGATTTATCCAATTGTTTAGCAGGAAAAAACAGGCTTAGAAGGAACAGGCAGATAGCCAGAGGCAGGCAGTGTCCATTGAGGGAAAGCTGAGGTTGGCCAGTGACACTGCATGACAGTCTGGACCAGGGTGCTGAAGCAGGTGGGGAAATGACAAGACTCCTGTCTAATTGTTCTAATCACCTGAACAGAGAGATCAAGATCACTTGCTTTTCCGATCTCTACCTACTTTAGACCAAGGACTAGACCTGGGTGGTATCTACTGGCTGTGTCTCCTTTAAGAATATGGCCTTGCCTTTTGGTTTATTCTTGACTTGACCTCCACACCTTGCTGAGTTCCTAGATCTCAGAACTTCAATTTGTGGTTAATATCTAGATCTTCCCATGGCCAGGCATTGGCTTAGGGGAATACTGATGCCTGTCCTTACTTCTCTGTGACTTGCTCTGGCTGTTTGCTGCCCCATCCTATAGTCACAGAACTCACTTGAGGATTTGATGCTGCCTGATAAATCCTTAGCAGGCCAGGGACTGAACATAAGGCAAAGGAGGACTCGGTTACCAAAACTGTAGCATCAAGCAGATACCTGCAGGCCTCTGAGAAGGAAATAAAAGCCAAGGCCAGACAATTAGCTTTTAAATTATGACCCATGGGGCAAAGACAGTACTTCACATGTGTAGTGTTAAAGAAGAAAACTCCTACTCGAAAAAGGTGTACCAATATAGATAGATAGAGAAGAGGACATCCATAAAACAATGATGAGTGTGTGTCATCAACCAAGCAGTATGATTAATACAATTCTGTGATGCCATGTTTAAAAAAGAAAGAAAGAAAACAAAGGATTGGTGTACTTAACATGAAGTTCTCACATTCCCAAGTTTCATAATTTCTTTTGCCTATCACTCCATTTTCTTTGATATACACTTTAGGTTGGCCAGGGCTACCCACATACCAAGAAAATCCTTGGCCTAGGAAATTGCAATCACTGTCACCTTTAGTTTAGATGACAACTGATGAATTGTTTTTCTCTAAAATAAAGCAATATGAAAGAATATAAACCAGTATGGTGACAAAACAGATTTCTGACCCTAGTTTTTCCAGGGCAAAGTCTGATCTCGGTGATCCAAAGCTAACAAGTCTCATTTTCCACACTTACATTTCAATGTTCCCTCAACTTGAGCTAAGGTGAATCTATGCAGTAGCACTCCCAGGTTTAGTAGAATTTGAGGGGCCTTCATGAAACCTGTCTCTGGACCTGTTTGGAGAAAAGGTTCAAATGCTCTTTTCAGTCTCAGTCATTTCCTTGGAGAGAGGGTCCAATTCTGCTGACAGGGTTACCTGGTCCCTGGACCCTACCCAGGTTAGTGGAGGCTTGAGGAAGTGTCCTACTGTTTGTACCAGTAAATCCTAAAATCTTCTGGAAGAGAGGAAATTGAGCAGTGCCACAGAAAGGGCTATGGGTGAGGGTTTCTGATCAGTGACCTTTCACTGACCATTAAAGACCTAGAAATCTGAACAGGTGGTGGAAGGAGCATGTCTAAAAATTAGTGCTTCCTCCATAAGAGGAGATTGGTTAAGCGAATCATGGCATATCCATACAATGAAATACTCTGTATAATCTTATAGAAGAAAATTGACATAAAAATATTCATGATATACTATTAGGTGAAAAAGTAGGTCACAAAGCAGTATAAAGAATGGAGATTCCAGCCCTGGCTGGCGTGGCTAAGTGGATTGAACACCGGCCTGTGAACCAAATGGTTTCGGGTTTGATTCCCAGTCAGGGCACATGCCTGGGTTGTGGACTGGGCCCTCAGTAGGGCGGCACGCAAGAGCCAACCACACATTGATGGTCCTCTCCCTCTCTTCCCCTCTCTCTAAAAATAAATGAATAAAATATTTTTAAAAGAATGAGATTTCATTTTGGTTAATAAATTATACATATGTACAAATTATACATAATAACTAGCATTTACTGAGATTCAAATATGAGCATATGTATAAGGAAAGCACTTTACTCATATAAAGCATATGAGTAAAGTGCTTTACATTAATTACTTTATCCTCATGACAACCCTATGATGTAGGGAGCTATTACATTCATCCTTCTGCAGATGAGGAAGCTGAGGCACTAAAAAGTTAAGTAATTTGCCATCATTCACTTGTGGCAAAGCTGAAATACAGACCTAGATGTGTTGACGTCAAGAGTCCAAACTCTTCACAGTGAAGTATATCTATGTCTATATTTATACAGAAGAAAAAGTGAAGAAAGAGAGATACCAGGATGGTGACAGTTGACAGTTAACAGTGGTTATTTCTGAGTGGTGAGATTGTGGTTGACTTTTGTTCCTGTTATGCTTTCCTAACTAGTCTGACATGTTTATAATTTATATGGATTATTTTTGTAATCAGGAAAAACAATAAATTGATTTCCATTTTGAAAAAAGCAAATAAGCCATTGCTTCCAACCAGTAGGCAACAGATTGCTGACAAGTAGGGGGAGTAACTTCATTACCAGGGTTCTGGAAATTTCTACATGGCCCAAGCATTGTCTAGAATGAATACATAATATGCTTCTACATATGTTTTTTTCAAATGTCATGATGTATACAGTCATGGTGTGCCTCCATAGCTCTTCAGTTTGCTATATATTTAATCAATCAATGAATTTAAAAAATACAACTATTATCATGTGGAAGTCCATGATATTTCTAGCATTAAAATACAAAAGGAAGGGATGGATGGGATCGGCTGCCAGGAGAAGAGAAAATGTATGGTTAGATTAACTCTCTGTAGCTTGAGTGTCTTCTCAACAGCTTACTTCCTTTTTTATGGGGAGGGAGGGGCAGGAGGAAATAGAGGGAATAAAAACCTGAAAAAGCACATATTATTGAAAGTTAACCCAGGAGCAGTCCTGGAGAAGACAATTTACAAAGAGAGAGAAGGTGGCGAGGGAGTTGATATATATTGGCAGAAAATTGTATCATGAAGACAGAATGCTCATCTCCCCTGTATTGCCAGGAGTCCATCTCCAACATCAACCACAGGGATGTTAACAGTTAAGTAGGGCAGAGATGCTGCAATAACTGAGTGCTGACATTTGCTGGAGGGCCAGGCTGGTACCCAATCAGCAGAAACACCAGAGGTGGGGCGGGCCTCTAGGTGTAAGGGAGGGTTGCAAAGATAATAAGAAGAGTCCAAAGATAATAAGAGGAGAGTCTTCTTATTTTTGGCAAAATAAGAAGAGCTTTGTCTTTTGCCAAACTGACTCAAAGGTCAGCACCTGCATTCCTTTCTCTCATTCTTCTTCTCCTCTTTTGTATTGTGTCCCTTTCCCTGTAATTCTGTGCATCCTCTTGTCCCCTACTGGAGTCTCTGGGACACATTCCTCCGTGAGTTTCCTATGATCACGTTACCCATAAGAAACCATCTTGATCACTGACCTCAAATTAAGATTTCCACTTACCAAGGGCCTAGGACTTTCTAGGCATTAGGGGCAGGTGCACTGACAATAAGATGTGGTCCACACTCTTTTAGAAGCATACAGTCTTCAGGTGTGAAAAGTAAAAGCAAACAGACCAAAAAACCACCCAAAAAAACAAAACTAAACAAAACAGAAAACAACTCCCACAACCCAATGTGCTTCAGTGAGCATAAAGTTACGACAAGGTAAGAGACAGAAGTCAGAGAGGGAGGAATGGGTCTTTGTTCCCCCCTCCCACTCTGGCTATATATGGGACTCAACTCTGAACCAGGTTCCACACTCCCAATCACTGCTCATGGGAACTGGTGCTGAATCCAGGAAGACTGGCCTACTCCAACTGAGAAGATTCTTCAGTAGGTCAATGGCATGGTGAACAAAAGAGTGCAGGAAGGGGAACTGTTCTGTATTAAAAGCCAATAAAGATCTTATCAAAGAGCTGAAACCTGGGTTTGATTCAGTCTTTAGACCCAACTGCCAATCTACTGGAAATACTACCCGGGAACCTGTTGAAGTGCACCATGAGCATGCAGTAAGCAAAGTCTGGGCTGTGGGAAATGCTCCAGGTCAAACACCATAGGTTCTCCAGCAGATGTTATCAGGGAAGGAAAGTATTAAGGAGGAACCTGTACATCAAAACAGACTTATCCCTGGCTGGCATAGCT
Source organism: Sturnira hondurensis (assembly GCF_014824575.4). Lineage (NCBI taxonomy): Eukaryota > Metazoa > Chordata > Mammalia > Chiroptera > Phyllostomidae > Sturnira > Sturnira hondurensis. Next base: position 380,163 of record NW_028084199.1, on the reverse strand, counting down.
CAGTGGTTGAGTGCCAACCTGTGAACCAAGGGGCTGCTGGTTTGATTCCAAGTCAAGGCACATGCTTGGGCTGTGGGCCAAGTCCCCAGTAGGAGGTGCACAAGAGGCAACCACACACTGGTGTTTCTCTCCCTCTCTTTCTTCTTCCTTTCCCCTCTCTCTAGAAACAAACAAACAAACAAACAAATCTTTAAAAAACAACAGACTTAAACTCTTCCAAGTGTCACAGTCATAAAACACAAGGAAAGACCCAGGAACTGTCACAGATTGGAGAAAACTAAGGAGACATGATACCTGAATACAGTGTAGGACTTGATGGAATTCTGAAACAGATAATGAACATTAGTAGGAAAAACTAGTGCAATCTGAATCATCTGGAGTGAACAAAGTCTGGAATGAACAGTAATGTGCCAGTACTACTTCCTTAGCTCTGATAGCTCTACTATGGTTATTGAAGATGTCAACAAGGGAAAGCCAGGTGAAGGGTATAGGGAACTCTCCATATTATCTTTGCAACCCTCCCATATGTTTAAAGTTCTTCCAAAGTAAAAGGTTTAAAAAAGAGAAAATTCAAGAAACATCTTAATTTTTTTCATGGGCAAGACTAAACCATAGGCAAGTGCTTTTGGGTAATCATAGAAAGGCCAGGGAAGTCCTGACTGGTGTGGCTTAGTGGATTGAGTGTGGGCCTGCAAACCAGAGTCACTGGTTTGATTCCCAGTCAGGGCATCTGGCTGAGTTGCAGGCCAGGTCCCCAGTGGGGGGTGCGCAAGAGGCAACCACACATCGATGTTTCTCTCCCTCTCTTTCTCCCTTCCTTCCCCTCTCTCTAAAAATAAATAAATAGCATCTCAAAAAAGGGAAAGGCTGGGGAAAAATTACTCTAAATGTCAGGATAATGCAGGGTGATGGTAGTTTGGGAAGAGGAAGAGAATTGTCATTGAAATGGGGCACGGGGAGAGGCTTGTGGGGTGAGTGGAAAAGTTTTATTTCTTGACTTTGTGGTGGCTGCAAGGTGTTTCTCTTACAGCAATTCATTAAGTCTTAGGTAGTTTTGTATATCTGAGTTTTATTTTACAACAAAAAAAATTAGAGAGAGGAGGTGGGGGAGAGAGTTACAGAGAGACTTAAGAGACATAGCATCCAGTTATAACCAGTGGATTTATTTGAATCCTGATTTAAATTAATCAACTATGAAGAGATATTTGAATATGGACTGGCTCTTAGATGTTATTAGAGAATTGGTAAACTTGTTAAGGGTGGTAGTGGCATTGTTGTTATGGAAGGAAAATTCATATTTTTGTTGATACATAGCAAAACATTTAGGGATGAAATGACATGTCTTATAATTGCTTAAAAATACTCCAAGAAAAAACAAAGAGTGGGGAAATGGGTGAAACAAGTAGGTCAAAATATTAATAGCTTGACGATGAACGCAAAGGTAAAATTGTGTTGCTTTTTCTAGTTTCGTGTGTGTGTGGAAATTTTTATAATAGCAAGTTAAAAGAGGCAGACAGCCTCAAACCCAACTGCCTCAGGTCAACATTCTGTGCCAACAGAGACTTACTCCCAAGGGCTCCCCACCCCCACAAACCTCCAGCGCTCCCTTCCCACCAGCCATCTCCTTGAGGTCACAAAGCCCATAGTCTTTGGAGCAGCCTGTGAGAGATGTTTCCCTTCTCTGGATCTCTGGGTCACCAGGACTAGATGGCAGTCCTTGTCAACTTCCTCCATCCTGGTGTCCCAGTAATCCCAGAAGAGAGAGTCAAAGGGCAAATGGGTAGGGTCCATGGCTCAGGCTCTGAAGTACCTGCCCCTGAAGTGGGTGGGAGGTGTGGGACAGAACAAGAAGGGAAGAGAGCAGGTGAAAAGCCTCCTGGTCACCAGTGAGTGAGTTTCTGGAGGCTGGTGTCACCTGTGCTTGGAACACTGTTCGGGGATCTTCACCTCTGTCAGTCTCCTGGGCATCATGCCTTGTTTCAAGCAGCCTAAGCACTTCCAGAGTCTCATAATTCTGCACTGGCCCTTGTGCTACCTTGTCATATGTGAGTACCGGCTGAAGGGTGCACAGCAAGAAGCCAGAGTCAGGGACTGGGGCAGAGCTGGGGTGGTTTGTGAGCTCATAACAAGTTTCGCCTCTAGCCTTTCATCATTTTAGATAGCACTACAGAGGACAGGCAAGGAGTCTTGAGCTCCCTGAGTGCCCTGGGGAAGGAAAAGCTAGAGTCTCAGGGGATAGTAAGTAAGGACAGGCAGGGGAATAGGACAAGGGCATGATGGCTCATTTTAGCTACTTGGTCAGCCTCACTATCTGGAGATGGGAAATGAGGCCCAGGGAATAGGCATGATAGGTTCATGATCATAAGGAAACAGGGAGTAAGACAGAGGAAGGATTAGTATTACAGACTTAGAAAATATAGCCTGTGTCTGAACCATAGTTCTCCCCTCTGGAAGGCATGGGTGGTAGCATAGCGGGGTAGCATGGGGGGATACAGAGATAGTGGAAGTAATGGTGAAGGGCAAAAGGACAAGAATGGTAGAAGGATACAGATGCTCTGTGAGTAGGGTTTGGGGATTTATGGGCAGTGTACGGGCAAGGGAGGGCGGGCTAGTGGTTCACCAGGGTTCCAGGATGATGGACAGGAGGGAGACGAAAGGAACCAGGTGATTCGCAAATGGGAGCAGGAGGAAAAAGCTGGTGGCAGGCATGGTGCAGGAGTAGAGGGATGATGGGTGAGCAGGGAGGCAGGTGGACCGCAGAGGCAGGTAGGTGAAGAAACAGGACTGGTGTATGGTAGATGATAGAGGAAATGTTTGAAGGACAAATAGACATGGGTAGTGGATAGGAAGGAGCTGAACTGTGCAGAAAGCCAGGACCAGAAGCTTGGGTAGTTTGGAGGGCTCTTAATAGGGCTGGACAAGAGTGGTAAGTGGTCTATTAAGTGGTCAAGCCCTGATGGCAGCACAAATTTGATCTGCTTTGCTCCCTCATCAGTTTGGATCATGAACCCATTGTTTATTTACCTGCTATTTACATCGTTATGGCCACTACCAATCCTTTACTTTGTCTGGTATATCCTGGACTGGAAGACCCCAGAACAAGGTAAGACTCATGGACCTAGAAAGAATAAGACTTAAGAATGTTCCATCTTAACCTGTAGCTAGGGAGTTGAACTCACGGTACCATAGGCCTTTTGTCCAGTTTCTCAGGGTCACAGGAGCTGGGCCAGTCAGGACCATCCTGGCGTCTCCTCCTTTTCCATCTCTCTAGCAGAGCCATGGTCCCTCCATGCTGGCAGGGAAGCCCTGGGTGAGTGGGAGGAATGGGATTGGCACACACAGACACTATCCTTACTGATATTCCTGTCTCAGGTGGACGGCGATCTGCCTGGGTAAGGAACTGGTCTATCTGGACTCATATCAGGGACTATTTCCCCATCACGGTAAGTGTGTCTTCCTTGGAGTCCCTTCACAGTTCCCCAAATACTAGGAATTTATGCCAAATGACCAGGGTTGTCCATAAAGGTAATGAGCATTCCAGACAAGTTTCAATGCAGACTAGACATAATTTTTTTAAAAATTCTTGTTTGTTTGTTTGTTTGTTTATTAGAGAGAGGGGGAAGAAGGGAGAAAGAGAAGGAGAGAAACACCCATGTGTGGTTGTCTCTTATGTGCCCCCTGCTGGGGACCTGGCCAGCAACCTAGGCATTTGCCATGACTGGGAATCAAACCAGCGACCCTTTGGTTCACAGGCTGGCACTCAATCCACTGAGCCACACCAGCCAGGACTAGGCACACTCTATGATCCAGCATTGCTCCTAGGCACTCATGCTAGGACACTTTGGATGTTCTTGGAATGACCTAGCAGATAACATAGGCAGAAACGCAAATGCAGTTCTGTTCAGTTTAATGAACACAGACTGAAAGTAAATTTTATGCCACATGTTTGGGATACAGAACGTGAGTAGAATACCATCCTCTGCCATCAAAGAACTCACATCTAATGGGGAGGATAGGCAAGTGTATACAGGGTCGAGCAGAAGTAAGGCCTGCTTGAGTGTGGTTGGGAGGGTAATAATATGGGTGTAATAATTTATAGTTTTAATTTGAACATTTCACATAAAATGTCCTATGGTGTGCTTGAGTGTGCTATTGTTATGTTACAGAATGACATGCTTATGATTTTGTAAGAAAAGATTTTGTAACAAAAAAGAGTGTTATTTGTGCCAGGCCCTGTGTTTATGGTTCAGTACAAGATCTACAAGTAGTTCAGAGGATGGGTAAGGAAAGGCTTCATGGACATGGTAATATGCAAGCAGAGCTTTCAAAGTTCAATAAAAGTTCCTTAGGTGGGCACTGAAATGGGGTCTGGGGGTGGGGAGAAGATACCAGGGAAAGGTTCTAGAAATGTACTGCTACACGGATCCTCCAAGCACACTTCAGAGTAGGCAACAAACACTGTCCTGATTTTGAGATCAGAGCTTGCCGACCTTTTTCACTTAAGAGCACTCTGAGAAAATGATGCCACTCATGGAGTGCACTGATGACTCCTTGCAGCCATAGGCAAGAGACCCAGGAGTTCAGCTGCCCCAGACTCTATGTAGTTTTTCAGGGGCCGAGGAGACCTATACCTCAGCCCCCCGAAAACCCACCTGTGGCCTATCTGTGAAAAAGCTCTGCTTAGAGAGCACTCTGATTTCTGCAGTGTGTCCACCTTTGCTTGACCATGTGGTCTCATTCCACCTCCTCTGTCGATTTTCTCCATGGCTACAGATCGTGAAGACTAAAGACTTGTCTCCTGAGCAAAACTACCTCATGGGGGTTCACCCACATGGCCTCTTGACCTATGGTGCCTTCTGCAACTTCTGCACTGAGGCCACAGGCTTCTTGAAGATCTTCCCAGGCATCACACCCCACTTGGCCACGCTGTCCTACTTCTTCAAGATCCCCTTGATTAGGGAATACCTCATGGCCAAAGGTGCTTCTGTGGCAGGAGATTAATATCAATAAAGGAAAAGAAAAGGGGTGGTATTATAGCTGGAATCCAGAAAGTCCTCTGGTTATCCCACAGGAAACCTTCCTGCTGTACTTTCAACCCAGTGCCTCCTGCAAAGTGGAGATACTGCCTCAAAGTGAAATGTGTTGTATTTTCTCACAGCCTTCTCTTCTCCACACCCCTTGTCCCACCTCATCCCCTCTACTCCTGAGACCCATGGGAACAGAGGATACACCAACAGGCCAGTGAGAAGTAGAGCAGAGGGTGTTCCCTCTCAGTCTTTTCTCCTCTGCCTATTATTTTATTCCTGTCTCTGCTCCTTGATTCGTTTCAGGTGTCTGCTCTGTGAGTCAGCCAGCCATTGACTACCTGCTGAGCCACGGCACTGGCAACCTTGTGGGTATTGTTGTGGGAGGGGTGGGCGAGGCCCTGCAAAGTGTGCCCAACACCACCACCCTCATCATCCAGAAGCGCAAGGGGTTTGTGCGCACTGCCCTCCAGCATGGGTAGGTGTTCCTCCCAGGTCAGGGGTGGGTGACCTTCTCTAAACAGCATGCCCTGGTAGGTGATGCCAAGATAAATGAGACATGACTCTTGCCCTCATTGAACCAACTAGTGACTAGGGGAGAAACTATAGGATTTCAAAAAGATTTAAGTCAACTGCTCCTTCTGAGCTAACTGGACCAGTTCCCAGCAAGCCAAACTACAAAGCCAGATTCATTATCAGGGGAATTGGCTAGAGCTGCCCTAGTATATAGTGGACTCCTATATTATCAATATCAACATCTACATCTGTCTGTGAATGCTAAGTGCAAGAGGCATTACGGTATGGTCAGTATGCACTAGGATCTGGAGTCAGGGGCCTGATTTAAAATCCTGGCTCCATGACTTACCATGCACTCTGGGACAGGTTCCTCAACCATCCTGACACTTCATGTGTTCATCCTTATAATGTTGCCACTAATAATTACACTTGCTTCATTGGGTTATTGTGGGATTTAAATGAATTTCTGTGCATAAAACACCTACCATGTGCCTGACACACAGTTAGCCACTAACGACTTAGGAGTAAGGAGAGACAGTAAGGAGGAGGAGGCCAAGGTTGGAGCTGTGGGCTGTCCCATCAGCTCAGCAGGCCGGCTCATTGGATACAGGGACAGCTGTCCTACTACAGACTCAGAAAGGAGAGAAGCATTTCCTCTAAGGACCTTGCCTTAGTTGTCTGTTGATCAGTCAGAGCAAATGTAGGGGAGAGAGTGCTGCACGCAGAGGGAGGAGTCCTGGAGGCCAGTCCAGGTCCTGTCACTCATTGACTGCCTGAGTCTGGAAGATGAGAAAAGGACTCACCCCCTCCGTGTCCTCTCCTGTCTCCACTGTGAGGAACCAGTAAGGTCACATATATCAGGGTGCTGGGAGATTGTTATTAGTAACTCTCACCGGAAGACCTAAGGAGCCTCATTCCCTATTTAAGACCCTGTCAGGCTGGATTCCCGTGGCCTATGAGAGAGGAATGATTTTTGCTGTGCTAATCCCAAGACCCAAGAACAGAATACCCCATGCATAGTCCCTGTGGGTGTGGGGGTGCATCATACACACACATTCGTGCAAAATTATTGTCATCTCTGTGCCCCCTACTAGTAGGAACAGAGTCAGCTATTCCTCTCCCTGACGCTTCCTGAAAGCTGTGAGTGAGTCTCTGGGGATCCCTGCCCAAACTCTTCTTCCTTTGCTGCACCCCCATATCTTGCCCCTGTGATCCTGGCCCAGAGAGAGCAATTTTACTGACTTTGAACTGTTCAGGACAAGAAACACAAAATAAGGGAGCCCTGTATAATGCAAGAAGAAATTCTTTATGCCACAGGGACTTTGTAATGGATGGGGTCCTGGCCATGAACACATGTTATTCCTGGGTGGTTCCCATCTGGCCTGTGTTTGGGAAATAAATTGGGTCTTTCTTACAGGACTCATCTAGTCCCTACCTTCACTTTTGGAGAAACTGACGTATTCAATCAGGTGGTGTTCCATCAGGACAGCAAGATGTTTAAGTTCCAGAGCTGGTTCCGCCATATCTTTGGTTTCTATTTTTGTGTCTTCTATGGACGAGGCTTCCCTAAAGGTTCTACTGGGCTCCTGCCATACCCGCTGCCTATCACCACTGTGGGTGAGTGCTGCTTTTAGCCCAAGGCCACCTCAGCTCTTTCTCGGCTTCCACCTCAGCCCTGCCCACCCTGCCCCCAACAAAGAAGAGGGCAAGTGGTAGGGGAGATGCTGGGAGTTGATTTGGGACCTGAAAGGATCAGGTCCAGGGTGGGAAGTGGAAAGAAAAGAGAAGAAGGTTAATGGAACACAAGAGTTTATTGCTCACTCTTTCTCCTTTGGCATCTCCCATGGCATCTCCCATGGCAGTCGGGGAGCCTCTGCCAGTGCCCAAGATTGAGAAGCCGAGCCAGGAGGTGGTGGACAAGTACCATGCACTCTATATGGAAGCCCTGCAGAAACTGTTTGACCAGCACAAGACCAAGTATGGCTTATCAGAGACCCAAAAGCTGCTTTTCTTGTGATTGAAGAGGCTGTGTGCCCAAGAGAGAGTTCTTGAGCCCTGGCTGATGTGGCTCAGTGGCTTGGGCATTGTGCCACAAAGGGAAAGGTTGCCAGTTGGATTCCTGGTGCGGGCACATGCCTGGGCTGCAGGCTGGGTGTTCAGTTGGAGCATGTGCAGAAGGCAGCCAATTGAAGTTTCTCTCTTTCACCTCGATGTTTCTCTCCCTCCTTTCCCTTCTTTCTAAAAACATAAAAAATAAATGAGAGCAAAAACAAAAACAAAAAGAGAGAGTGCCTGGAAGAGGAGACTCATTTGCTACTACCCAAAAGGGGGAGAAGGGAGGTGAAGAAAGGATAGTGCGTGGTTGGACACAGCATCAGGAATTCCTTCCTTGCCACAGAGCCCTTGTAGTTGCTGTCCCTGAGGGTCTTCACTCAGAGGGAGCCTGAGGCCCCTCAGGCCCAGACAGGCATGCTCCCTGCCAGCCTCCCTACTGGCATCTCCTCTCTGAACCAAGCAGGCCAGGTCCTGGAGGGCTCAAAAGATAGCCAAACAGCCCAAGTACCTGCCACTCTAGTTGCTGTTCTTGCTATGTTAGCACATTTAAAAATTGACATCTATTTTGCATACCATAAATTTAACTCATTTAAAGTGTAAAATTCAGTAGAATTGAGTATAGGCACAGCATTGTGTAACCACAACCACTCTCTGATTTTAGAGCATTTTTCAGGACCCCCTCAAAGAAACCCAGTTCACATTACCAGTCATTCCCCATTCCCCCATGTCCCCAGACCCTGGCAACAACGAATCCATTTTCTGTCTCTTTGGATTTGCCAATTCTGGACATGTCATATACGTGGAAGCGTAGAATAGGTGGTCTTTTATGGACCACCTATTAGGTAGAATGGCTTCTTTCTCTTAGCCTAATGTTTTCCAGGTTCATCCGATTTCTTTTTATGGCTGAATAATATTTCATTGTATGTGTACATCACATTTTTTATTCATTCACCAGTTGATGGATTTGGCAGTTGTTTCCACTTTTTGGTTATTATGAATAATGCTGCTGTAAACATTCATGCACAATTTTTTGTGAGGTAAGTTTGCTGTCTCCAAATACAAAGGCTTACCTTAGTTCATCCCACTCAGCTAACAAGCAGGCCTTTCAGATAGATCAAAGGCATCTTACTTAGGTTTTCTTTTCAGTTGACAGGTATTCCACATAGGTCACTTTGTCCTCATGGTGGTGTTGGTCTTCTAACACCATCATCTCAAGATATTTGCTACCTTCCTGGGAGTTCTACTATGGGGGTTCCACTTTATATCTATATTTTAAATGCTTACTAAGCTGTGTTTTAAAAAATTTTAAGCTGTACTCTGAGAGTTTTCAAAGAGTAAATAAAAACACAGATATCTCTTTTATTTTTTATTTTTTTTCAACCTATTGGGGTGACATTGGTTTATAAATTATATAGGTTTGGGGGGTATAATTCTACGATACATCACCTATATAGTGTGGTGTGTGTTCACCACCTCAAGTCAAGTCTCCTTCTGTCACCATTTTCTCCCCCTTTACCCTCTTCTACTTCCTCCCACCCCACAGATGTCTCTTGTTTCACAAGGCAATCAACAAAAGACCCATTTAAAAATGTGAAAAGGAAAATTTTTTAAATAAAATAAAATAATAAAAAATGTAAAGGAGCAAATGTTAAAAGGCTATCTGGAAACTCATGCAACTCAATAGCAAAACAAACAAACAAATCATTCAATTTAAAAATGGGGCAGAGGACCTGAATAGACATTTTTGTAAAGAAAGCTGTGAAACAGCCAGCTGCTGCTAGTGCCGGGCCTGGGGCCACTTAATGAGAGGTATGAGGGGGCTCACTGAGGCCAGATGCTGCTTGTTTGAGAGATTTTTAGGAAAGTCTGAAGCATGAGCCAAGATAGGCCATTCAAATGGTAAAGGAACTGGAAGCAGCTTGGGTGGGCTCATGTGTTGGGTGGGAAGAGGTCTCAGGAAAGCACCACAGGGCTGGGCAAATAGTGTGAGCCAGGTTTGATGGCGCCTGCTTGCCATCTCTGTAGAGGGAAGGTTCATCAAAACAACAATAGCCTCTGCCAGCACTTCTGTCTGGGAGAAAGATGCCCCCCTCACCACTCTTGCCCTGATGCAGGACATTTCAGCACTGGAGTTCAGAGGGAGTGAGTCTGAGTAAGTCTGTGTTTGGGCTCTTTAAGAGGAATTGCCTGGGCCTCCAGAAGTTTTTGTCTTCCTCAGCCTCAATCCCCACTGGTTTTTACAGCCAGAAGTTATGGAGACTTCTCTTCCCAGCACAGGAACCCAGGAATAGGATAGGTGTGGGTTCCCAGCACAGGAACCCAGCCTGGTGTGGGGCTGGGACCCCTTGCTCCTCAGAGGTGGACCTCTGCAGCTGAGGTATCCCTCCTGATTTTTTTTTGCAACACGTTAGTGTGTGACCTGCATTTTAAGCGTTTCTGCCTCTCCTACCAGTATCCAGTTGGCTTCTTCTTTATATCCTTAGTTATAGGAATTCTGTTCAGCTAGATTTCAGGTGACTCTGGATTATGGTTGTTCTGTGGTTTAGTTGTCATTTTGATGTGGTTGTGGGAGGATGCGAATACTGCATTTACCTATGCTGCCATCTTGAGCAAAAGTCCCTTGCGTTCTTATTACCATCAACTACTTGCTCCTCAAACATTCACTCCTCTATGTCTTTTCTCCCCACCCTCCCCGTCTCCCCTACAATGCAACCTCGTATCCTCCATCACTCTCCTTCTCCTTCTGAATATTTTTAAGATACTCTAAGGTTTTGTTCCATACTGTGGTTATTACAGTGACTTTATATGTGCTGATCATCAAGGGAACTAATCAGTAGAACTTAGAGAATGTGAAGGCAGGAAAGAATATTTACGAAGAGCAGCCAGGAGGGTGACCCTAGGGGGCCAAATAGCCAGGGGTCCATCTGAGGTGATCACAGGGGGCAGAAAGTGAGCAGAGCACTTGAGTGGTATCCAGAAGGCAGACCTACAGAGGGAGGAGCTGTACTTAGTCACTGTCCTTGGGCCCAGGCTATCAGCCAGGAAGTTCAGTGCCTCCTCATACATCATAAAGGCCAGCAAAGACCCTTATCTGGCCTATCTTTGATCACTCCTTACCTCCTTACCATGGTATAAAGTAATACACTGGACTACTTCATGTTTTCTGAACATTTTTACTTTTCTTTTTTCCTTTGAAACATGTTTTCTCTACATGGTAAAGCCTATTCATCTTTAAGCCCACATAAAATATCATCTTCTCAAGTGAAGCCTTCACCAGGCAGAATTAACACCCCCTTCCTCCATTCTTTCATAATCTTTTGCTGGCTCTTTTATTGTACTTAACATATTATATTACAGAATAATTATTTTCTTCTACTTGTTTAAAAGCCTCTTGAGAATAAAAACTATAACTTACTTGTCACAACATTCCAAATGTTTAAAGCAGCGCCTGGCATGTGAGAGCTACTTAATATATGCGTATTTCCAGGAAAGAAAGAAGGGGTTTTGTAGAAGAAAGGTACTAAAAAGATAACGTAAGGGCTTGTGAATCAAAAGTATTCTATTCAGTGAAAGTCTAATAAGCTAAATAAGATAGCACAAAAATGCATAAGTGAAAGACTGAAAAAAGAAGTCTGAGGAGACCTAACTGGTGTGGCTCAGTGCATTGGGCATCATGCTGTGAACTGAAAGGTCACTAATTTGATTCCCAGTCAGGGCACATGCCTGGGTTGTGGGCCAGGTCCCCAGTTGGGGGTGTGTGAAAGGCAACCGATCAATGTTTCACTCTCACATTGATGTTTCTCTCCCTCTCTTTCTCCCTCCCTTCCTCTCTCTCTAAAAATAAGTAAATAAAATCTTCAAAAGAAGTTTACTAAACACAGAGTAGAACTTTGGAATTTACAGATTTCATATAGCTTCAACTATCACTACACTGAAGCCCCATGAGCACAGGGGCTATGAGTGTCTCACTCGTCTCTGTTTCCCAACCCCTTAGCCCAGTGCCTGGCTAATTACAGCTGCTTAAGAAGTGACTGTTGAGCCCTGGCTGGTGTGGTTCAATGGACTGAGTGCTGGCCTGTGAACCAAAGGGTTGCTGGTTCAATTCCCAGTCAGGGAACATGCCTGAGTTGTGGGCCAGGTCCCCAGTAGGGGGTGCTTGAGAGTCAACCACACATTGATGTTTCTCTCCTTGTCTCCCTCCCTTCCCCTCTCTCCAAAAATAAATAAATAAAATCTTTTTAAAAACAAATGACTGCTGAACAAATGAATCCAGAAGGTCCATGACATGTGGACAATTTCTAATTCTGCTAAAACAAGTGACTTAGCTAGTGAATGAACTAAAATGTATGAAAATGTAAACTTGTCTTTGGCACCCACTACTCATGGTTAACTGCATGAAAGGCGTGAAGGAGAAGCTTGAAATTTTCAGTTATATCTTTACTGCATTTGTGCATGGAAATCATATGGTCTCTGGATGCATGCTTTGTGATGTATTCCAAGAGTCTGCTGTATAATGTGATTGGAGACCTCAATACTCTGCTATCAGAATATGACAAATCAAGTAAAAAACTGATTTTTAAAAGCATGGAGCTGAATAACACAATAACTAATGTAGATTAGCCTGTCAAGTGATAAGAACATAATGAATAGGACAACGAATTACATTTTTTGAAGCGCACATGAATCATTCAAAACTATTATTTGTGTATTTAAATACCAAATGCTCTTACTAAGTAAAAGACAGAAATTCGACATACTATAGTACACAGTACAGTAAACTTAGAAATAAATAATAAATGTTAGAATTAGACTCCCCAGTTGAATAGGAATTAAAAATCTTCTCCTGACAAACAGGCCCAGAAAATAAATTTAGAGGCAATAATAGCATATGTTACAGAAAACAAACAAAATGAAAATACAGCAAGGAAGTTCTCAAAAAACAAAAGGACGTGGACATGTCAAAGGGACACACAAGAGCAACCAGGAAAAGCTCTCAAAGGCCAAATCTGGAACAATTTAAGCAATAAAATAAATAATGTAATATTGAATTACTATTCAAAGTATACAGTAAGTACACATGAGTCCATACTGACATAAATAAATGATCAAAGAAATGAATAAATGGTGAGACAAATCTTCCTTGCAGAAGAATTACAAATAACGTATGTAGATACTCTCCCCTCCAGTAGGTGGAGCTTAATCCTCTCCCCACCTCCAAGTGTGGACTAGATTTAGTGACTCAGTTTCAAAGAATAGAGTGTGGAAAGTGAAAAACTGTAACTTTAGAGTGGAAAAACCAGGCAAACACAACCTAAAGCAACCGATCAAGGTTAACATCACAAGCAATAAGCCATGTTGGTGTCATATAATGAGAAGGGCACTTCACCTTGGTGGCATTCTTCTCCAAACCCATAAGCCCAGTCTATGAGAAAAACACCTGAAAAGCCCAAACTGAGGAACATTGTGCCAAATACCCAACCAGTCCTCCTCAAAATCACTAAAGTCATGAAAATAAGAAAATATTAAGAAACTATTACACGCAAAACAGAAACTAAAAAGATATGATGACTAATGGCAGTGTGGTACCCTGGATGCTAGTAGAAAAACTGGTGAAATCCCAGTAAAGGATGGAGTCTCATTAGTAGTAATGTACCAATGCCAATTTCTAATTTTTAAAAAATCTTTACCCAAAGATATTTTTGTTGATTTTAGAGAAAGAGGAGGTGAGAGAGTAAGAGTGAGAACCATCTATGTTCTAGGAGAGAGAAGCATGGATCAGTTGCCTCTCATATGTGCCTTGACCAGGGATCAAACCTGCAACCTTTTGGTGTATGGGACAATGCTTCAACTAAAAAAGCCACCCAGCCAGGGCTCAATTAGTTAGTTTTGACAAATGTACTGTGGTTATAGAAGATGCTAACATTAGGGGAAACCTAGTGAGGGGTATATGAGAACTCTGTGTATCATCTTAGCAGTCTTTCTATAAATGTAAAATTATTCCAAAATAAGTAATTTAGTTTTAAAAGTGTATAAGTTGATGCCAAACTGATGTTGAGAGGAAAACTCATCACTTTTAAATGTTTGTATTAATAATTAGAAAAAGAGAGAGCAATTAATTGTACCTGTACCTCAAAAGTTTAAGAAGTGAAAGGAGAGGCCCTGGCTGGTGTAGCTCAGTGGATTGAGCACGGGCCTGTGAACCAGAGTATGGCGGTTTGACTCCCAGTCAGGGCACATGCCTGGGTTCCCAGCAGGGGACACATGAGAAGCAACCATACATTAATATTTCTCTCCCTCTCTCCTTCCCTTCCCCTCTAAAGATAAATAAACAAAACCTTAAAAAAAAGAAGTTAAAGGAGAGAGAATTCACTAATTAATTAGAATATAGGGGTGGGTAAAAGTTCGCTTACAGTTGTTTGTATGGAAAATAATACAATAATTAATAACAATAAAAGAATAAACGCTGTGTTTCATGTACTCACAACTGTAAACTTACTTTTGCCAACCACTGTATATAAATTAGAATATATATATATATATATATATATATATATATATATATGAATCCCAGGTATGTGTGTATAAATAAAAAATAAAAACAGATATATTTATATAAATAGATATAAATATATAAAATAAATACCAGGTAGGTTAATAGAATTTGGTCAATGAATACTGTATTAGTCTGCTTAAGCTGCTGTAAGAAAATACCACAGACTGAGTGGCTTGAACAACTGAAACTTATTTCCCCACAGAGTCTGAGAAGTCCAAGGTAAAGGTGCTGGCAAATTCGGTTCTTGATGAGAGCTCTCTTCCTGCCCCATAGACTGTCATCTTCTTTCTATGCCCTCATGTGGCATTTCATCACTGTGTGCAAGAGAGCTTGTAGTCTGGTGTCTTTTTTTTTCTGATAAGAAAACTATTCTATTGGATCAGAGCTCCATCCTTAATATCTCTTTTAACCTTTATGACTTTCTTAGAGGCCCCATCTCCATACAGCCCCACTGGGGGTTAGGGCTTCCATAACAGAGTGCATGTTATATCCAGAGCATAAGAAGATCACTTTCAGACCTAAGTAATATTCCATGTCAGAATCCAAACTCTAATTGCTTTTCAACCAATAGGATTTGCTCTGTGAAGTGTATAACAGAAAACAGTGGAGATGATCTAAATGTGCATCAATAGGGAAGGTTAAGTGCATCTACCCAGTTGGAGTACTATGTAGACATGGAAAGTGACATTGCAGAATTATTTTTTTTTGAAAAAAGAAAAATCTATTTTTCTAGATTAATAAAATTTTCTATTCCTACAATAGTCAGCGATGAACATTCTTTTCCATTTTATTTAAAAAATTTTTTTAAATTATAGTTGACATTTAATATTATTTTGTACTGGTTTCAGGTATATAGCATAGTGGTCAGACAATCATATCCTTTGCTAATTGGTCCCTCTGATATTTCCAGTACCCACCTGGCACCATACAGAGTTATTATAATATCATTGACTATATTCCCTATACTGTACTTTACATCCCCATGACTGTTTCATAACTGCCAATCTGTACTTCACAATCCCTTCACAGAATTATTACTTTTGACAGGAAAAAATGTTAGCAAATACATTGTTAACTGAAAACAGAGTTTACAAAACAGGATGCATACAATGACCTAATCTTTGTAAAAAACAGTGTGTGTGTGTGTGTGTGTGTGTGTGTGTGTGTGTGTGTGTGAAGAGAGAGAGACAGAGAGACATAGAAGCAATTGACACCCACAGGCTGGCCCGGCATAGCTCTGCCACGCTATTCCCACACTGAGACTGGTAAATCAGGCACAAGCCATATCACAGATACCAACCTCAGACTAGGTCACCCTGATGCCAGGATACAGTGAAATAAAACAAGGCCACTCCATCATTTTGTCTAAGTACAGACAAAATAAGGTAACTTTGCTGCCCACACAGTACCCAACATCCCTTCTTACTTACAAAAGCAATCATTGCTCTTTCTTTACCAATGAATACTTTCTCCTCTTTCTCCTCTTCCCTTTCTGTAAGATTTATCGAGCAACCCAGTCAGAGAATTGCTCCGTACCTTTTGACAGCATCCAATCTTGAGTGAACCCTTACCTCCACAGAGCATCCCCTAAACCATGAAACAAAACCCAAATCCTACAATAATTTCTTTCTAATACCCTCTCACTCAAATACCCCATGGTTCCTCCTGACATGTGTTCTCCCTCACAGCAATGAGTGATAAACCCATTTTGTTCAACTACAGATACATTCTTGGCAGTCTTTGGCCAAAGGGGGGGGATGTATGTGTTTATTCATAATTTCATGGTAATTTCTGTAGCCACTGAAATTGTATGTGATCAATGATCATGTGATTTCATGGTTACCATTATATCCAATCAGCATAAAATCATAGTATTATTAGCCTTGGCTGGTGTGGCTTAGTGGATTGAGCACCAGCCTGTGAACCAAAGGGTTGCTGGTTCAATTCCTAGTCAGGGTACATGCCTGGGTTGTGACTGAAGTTGTGCCCCCAGTAGGGGGTACATGAGAAGCAACCACACACTGATGTTTCTCTCTTTCTCTTTCTTCTTCCCTTCCCCTCTCGCTAAAAATAAATTTAAAAAATATTTTTAAAAATCATAGTATTATGAACAGGGGATGTTATTTGGACTTATTATTAATATCTGAATATATACTTTCAAATATAGATAAGCATTCTAAATATAATTCAGAGTTTAAAATGTCTGTGCTTTATATGTTGAAATTCTATCAAAGTGCATATATGTATGTATATATATGTATTTATATAGAGAAAATTATATATAATTATTGCAGTTAATAATTAATGACAATTATAAAAGCTGTTATTTTGTGTACAAAATAATTAAAACCTTTCAAGTAATTAACTAAATAGAAAAGTAGATTGATAGTTAATATGAACATTAAGGGGGAATGTGTTATCTAGAGAATATTAGAAACAATGCTATATCCTCTTTGAACCAGCAAATGCTTATGAAAACTTTAACCATAAAGATTAGATTATATGTTAATTCTAATCTTTATAGAACTGTTTAATGTACTAACATTAACAACATTAGAATAAATTTTAGGAACTATATTTAAATTTTAGTTACCTAATTCCATTTAGACAGTGACTCATTCTTTTCCAGTGACCTCAGCTGAAAGTGAACATTTTTTGAAAGATTTTATTGATTTATTTGTAGACAGAGGAATAGGGAGGGAGAAAAGGAAGGAGAGAAACATCCATGTGTGGTTGCCTCTCATGCACCCCCTACTTGGGGGTCTGGCCTACAACGCAGGCATATGCCCTGACTGGGAATTGAACCGGCAACTTTTTGGTTCACAGACTGGTGCTCAATCCACTGAGCTACACTAGCCAGGGCTGAAAATTAACATTTTTTAACATGCCAAATGTGCAAACTAGAGAGCATAGCAACAACCAAGCAGCTCACAGTGTAGATATGTTATAGTTGCTACACTATTAGGTCAAATTTCTTAAAAATGACTACTGAAGATTTTAAGTTGCAATAATACTAATTATTTATATAAAACTTTAGATTTATCCTGATATCCCAGGGATTCGTGCTACAATGGATAATAATATTTAACTTTGTCCTGAGTTTTAGTTGAATATTGACTTTAACTCTTGGCCATTCAGCATTTGGCCAAAAATGGGTCTTCTGTGTCCCTTGCATCTGTGTGTAAGATAGGATCTGGAAGGGTATACACCAACGTGCAAACAGTGACTGTCTAATTTTCTGTATGGTGGTCTTTATGTTATGTTTACCCATTGTCCCAGTCTTCCTTACCCAGAGAATCCCAACTGGATTTTGAGCAGCAATAAACCCAACTTCCCATACACATAGCTCAGGTTTGCCACATGATCTCACTCTGATCAATGAGATCTAAGCAGAAGTCTACTGGGTGGGGTTTGGGTTAGTATACGTCAGTAAGTTTGATAGGTATCACGTAGAACCCCTTCTGCTTAGAAATTTACAGTGGATGTTATGATGTTAAAGGCTCTGGATAAATCCAGTAGTAAAGAAATCTTCTTAAAATTGTTTAACCCAACCTTTTACAAACTTAGTAACACCTATTACTATCCTTGAACATGTGCTTTGGGAAACTGTATTAGAGAAATGAATAAAAACAAAAACTTGTAAAATCAAAGTAGCTAAAATCCTTAAAGAACCAGAGCAATGGCTACCCTGTGGAAAAGAATTCAGCAAGTCTGACTGGGTAAAAATAAATGTTTTATTCACATTGGATGTAAAGGATTATTGGTAGTGAAGAGAATGAGGCTTACACTGAGCAGTAAATTAAATATCAATGAGAAATACACAAAATGAGCAGGTGCCAGCAGCCTGTTGCCTGAGAGGGCATGAGTTGATTTTACTCTTGAATTTTCCAAGTAGATCTGGTTTCTTCTTTCCAACAGTAGATCTAAGAGCATGACTAGATCCTCAAGCGGTGGTACAAAGTTTACAGCAATAACCAGCCAGCCCTGAGAAAGTTTTCATCTCTCTCCTTCTCTTGGAGAGTTCCCATGTTTTAATGATTATCTTAGTTTGACTCAAGGAGGGATAATTTGCCTTCTTCCCACTCTGTGACCTAAATACATAAGCTCTGGCAATCAGACATACGCCAAGGTGCCCTCAGAGACAGACTTGCTTTTTGGTTGCACTCAACTATTTCTGTACTTCCTTTTGGTGATGAGCCACATCTTCATTCATACTGGGAATATCAGCTCTGTAGGTTTCAGCACGTAACCCACTCAGTGGGTTATTCTTAAATCTATGGAAAGAGGTAGAGGCGTGTGGGAACTCAAAAGGAAAGAGGAGTATAAACACATGTGAACAGATCTTTATTACAAAAGCTATTTGAGATCGGCCTCCTTAGTTAATGTCATTGGCTAATATCTTTTGTATGCATAGATCCAGGTTGGCAGGAAATCAAGTGTTTTTCATTATCTTTCTGAGTATCCTATCCTCCCTGATTTCTCTTAGGGATTTGACACTATTGCTTTCTCTCTTAATCTTTTTTTCTTTTGTTCAAATGAATTTTTAAAAAATAACTTGTGTAAGTCCTTTTTGACACTCTTTTCTTTCTTGACAGTTGATAGTACTTGTTGGGACAATACTAGAGTCCCAGGCTGTTTCCTCCCTTTGAGATGACTGTAGCCATCTCAAAGATGACACTACAGTCATCTCAAAGTGAACTGTTCTTAGTCTTCTGCTTCTCACACTCAAGTTCCATTCTCTGTCATGATCTTAACTATCACTCTAAGCAGCACCAAATCCAAATCTAGAGTTCTAGTTCCTTGTCTGGCTACACCAAGCTTGAGAACTATTGAAAAGGGCTTCCCACTCACAAGGACAATAAATGCTTCTTCATTTGTTACTCTATTCACACTTTACGGCAGCCCTGCCAAAGAGTTATTACTATCCCCAGTTTACCAAAGAGGAAACAGAATCCCAGAGAGATTAAGAAACTTTTCTGAGATCACACAGCTAGTCAGAACTAGATCAAGGATTCAAAGCCAAGTCTGGTTATCTGACAATTGCTGGTTCTTTCTGCTACTCCTCATCACCTCCTTCACCAAAGTGCTGGCTTTCATCCCACCAATGAAGGAGAACAGAGGACCAAGTAAAGCATTTAGCCTAACCAGTTGGGGACTGCAGGGTGAAGAAGTAGAAAATGTGGGGGAAGTGAAAGCTCAGATGTACTACCTTGTCCTTCTCTTCACATCCAGGTTAGCCTTACAGGTGGGCCAAGTAGTGAGCAGCCAGTGTAGTGGCTTGTGAAAGCTCCTGAGCAGGCCTATTTTCCTTCAAAATATCTTTCTTTTTTTTCTTTTTAAAAAATATTTTTATTTATTTTTTAAAAATATATTTTATTGATTATACCATTACAGTTGTTCTATTCTCCCCTTCATTCCCCTCCACCCTGCACACCCCCTCCCCCACCATCCCCCCCTTTAGTGTATGACCACATGTCTCAAGTTCTTTAGATTCTATATTTCCCCTACTGTTCTTGCCCTCCCCCTTATCTATTTTCTACTTACCCTCTATGCTATTTTCTGTACCTTCTCCCCTCTTCTCCTCCTCCCACTCCCCTATTGCTAACCTGCCATGTGTTCTTCATTTCTATGGTTCTGCTCCTGATCTAGCTGTCCTCTTGGTTTGCTTTTGTTTTAGGTGTGTTTGTTAAAAACTGTGAGTTTGCTGTCCTTTCACTGTTCATATCTTTCATCTTCTTTTTCTTAGATAAGTCCCTTTAACATTTCATATAATAAGGGTTTGGGGATGATGAACTCCTTGAATTTGATCTTATCTGAGAAGCACTTTATCTGCCCTTCCATTCTAAATGAAAGCTTTGCTGGATAGAGCAATCTTGGAGGTAGGTCTTTGGATTTCATGACTTGGAATACTTCTTTCCAGCCCCTTCTTGCCTGTAAGGTCTCTTTTGAGAAATCCGCTGACAGTCTGATGGGTACTCCTTTGTAGGTGACTGTCCCCTTATCTCTTGCTGCTTCTAGGATTCTCTCCTTCATTTTAATCTTGGGCAATGTAAGTATGATGTGCCTTGGTGTGTTCCTTCTTGGGTCCAACTTCTTTGGGACTCTGAGCTTCCTGGATTTCCTGAAAGTCTATTTCCTTTGCCAGACTGGGGAAGTTCTTTATTATTTGTTCAAATAAGTTTTCCACTCGTGGCTGGTTTTTTTTTTCCTTATTTATTTATTTTAATTTAATTCTTATTCAAGTACAGTTTTCTGTTTTGTTTTGTTTTGTTTTTTAATTTAATCGTGGCTGTTTCTTTTCCCCTTCTGGTACCCCTATAATTCGGATGTTGGAATGTTTAAAGATGTCCTGGAGGTTCCTAAGCCTCTCCTCATTTTTTTGAATTCTTGTTTCTTCATTCTTTTCTGGTTGGATGTTTCATTCTTCCTTCTGGTCCACTCCATTGATCTGAGTCCCAGTTTCCTTTTCATCACTATTGGTTTCCTGTGCATTTCCCTTCATTTCAATTAGTTTAGCCTTCATATGTTCCTCTAATTTGTGACTATAATCAACCAGTTCTGTGAGCATCCTGATCACCAGTATTTTGAACTGTGCATCTGAGAGGTTCACTATTTCTTGGTCGCTTAGAGTTATCGGCTCTGGGGCTTTGAGTTCTTCTTGAGCCATATTTTGGACTGTTTGTACCTGTTATGTATGAGGAGTGGAGTACTAGGTGTTCACCAGGGTCGGGCAACCCAGTTGCTGGATTGTGGCACTGTATGTGGGGGAGAGGTCAAAGGAAAGCAATGGCAGTGCCCTCTGCCGCCTCCCGCCACCGGGGCCGCGTGGTCCACCCAACGCCTCTGGGTTCTCCCGCTGGGGCCTACGTGATTCGTCTCACTGCTCACTCCTCTGCTGGTTTATCTGCGCGCGAATGTGTGACCGAGGTCAGTCTGCCCCACACCCTCACTGGGTCTGCACTGCTAACCCAGCTGCCTGTGTGCCTGGGTCAGGGGATCTTTCCTGCCCAACCCTGCTCTGCTGCTGGCTCCGCCCCTCTTACCAGTCTCGGTTGAAAGGTTTGTTGAAAGGTTCATTTTTGTCAGACTTCTGTATAGTTCAATTTTCTGTTATTTGGCTGCATCTTTGTTTACTAAATTTTTGTTGTATTCAAACTTGGTTGTGGGAGAAGGCACAGTGTTTCCACCTACGCCTCCATCTTGGCGGAAGTCCAAAATATCTTTCCAATGGCATCCCTATCTCCCCTATTCCTAAAGTGCTCCTAGATCTTGGAGTTCCTGTAGCCTCTTAAGGTGGGAATATACCCAGAAGAAGAAACATTAAACTGAATTACTGACATGCAATCATTCAGCAAATATTTATTAAGCAAATGAGATGATAAAATAACAAGTATTTATATTTGCTTAGATCTCTAGATTTGCACCACAATCTGAAGTATTTAAAGCTGACATTATGGTCCCTGTTTTACAGATGATCAAACTGTGGCTCAGAAAGTCTGAGTGATTTACCCAAGTTGCACAACTGAGCCACATTTTATAACCAAGGCTCAAACCTGGGTCTTTCAACTTTCAGTCCTGTGCTCTTTCCTTTCTACCACAGCAACTCAAGGGGTTTATAGGTTGGAACTCAAACATACAGAAAGAGTTACCATATTTTGCCATGTCTAACACTCTCCTGTGTATAATGTGCACCCATGTTTTTGGCCCAAAGTTTCAGGAAAAAATCTTTCACTTTAATTTTTAATTCAATTTGTAATTTATTTATATTTAGATATTTGTTTTTTATATTATAAAGGGATTTTAGCATTTATTTTTGAACATATTATAGTACAAGAAATTTTATGTAACAAATAATTACAAAACAGAAGAACAGGTACAAGGTATTTTGGGTACTACACATGTATAATGCACACCCTTATTTTTCTCTCAAAAATTTGGGCAAAAAAACTGTGCATTATACATGACAAAATACAGTAAATAACAATTCAAGATATTAGTATAAGTAATAGCAAAAGACAGTAAAGGTTCCAAGTGACCAATGTAGATAGCAATAACCATGGGAGTAACGAGAAAGTTTACTGGGTGAGAGACTACAGAGACAGACTCAAAGAGGACATGAAACTTAAGCCTGGCCTTGGAAACAAGGTAGGAAAAAGTGGGAGAAGAAAGGGAAGGCATTCTATTGGGGGGAGAATAAAGGTACAGAGGTGAGAAAGCACAAGTCTTCTTCAGAGAAAGAATGAGGAGATGAAATGAGCTGAAGAAGAGATATTCGTATTAGGGAAGTATGGAAAATAAGACTGAAAATGCCCTCTTGAATATCTAACTGAAGGGTTACAACTCGTCCTGTAGACATGGGGGACCCATGAAAGAGTTTTGAGTAATACAGCAAAACTCTGAAAGCAGTGTTTGGGCCAATGAATTTAGCAATATGCATTGTATAGAATGTATTCTTGTGAGGAGAGGCTGGAAGCCAGGAAGACCAGTTAGGAAACTGGGACAGTCAGTCAAGGATAAAGTGACAAGAGACAGTATTAGAATGGTAGCAGTGGGATCATAAAGGAAGGCCAATTGTAATTGACATGATGAAGAAAGAAATGTCAGAATCTCATGGAACAGGGAGCAAGAAGAGTTCAAGTTGCCTGAGAGTTTGCAAGGTTAGGTGACTTGAGGAAAGAAGATGCTATGAACATAAATAAGTAAGACAGGTAGGTAAACTTGTTCAGGGAGTTTAGTTTTTTATACCTTGTGTTGGAAATAACAGTGAAAGATCCAAGTGAAACTGTCCAGTGGGCATTGATGATTTAGAAGTGGATGTGGGAGGAAGTTCGGCCTAGAACATGGTGTAATGGAAGAATGTCTGGGATTCAGGGGACAACCCTTAGTTCCTGCTCTGCCACTAATTTGCTAAGTCACGGGCAAGTCATATCTCTGGGCTTGTTTTGTCCTCTGTAAAGTGAGGGGGTGCCCAAGCCCTAGAAGATTTCCAAGGTACTCTCAAAGACTATGAGTCAACTGAGTTATACTCACACATATATATGTTCTCTCCAAGAGAAAATCAAGGGCCAGATGGAGGAGGGGATTAAATAACTCCCAAATGCTCTATGACAGAACTTGGAATTCTGTTTACTTTAGAGAGTAAATGATAGAGAGAAGCCAACCAAGAGAGAGAAAGTAATGAGAGAGATAAAAGTCAGAGGAGAGAAATTTTAAATCAGGGGGATGAAATGAGAAACTAAAATAAAAGGTACTACAATAAATGGAAGAAACATTTATACTGGATTAATAAAGATGTTAAAGAACATATTTAAATATATAAGAATACCACAAAGATGCCAGTTGAAGAAGGGTACAAACAGACTGTTAACACAAGAGGAAGTGCAAATGGTAAATCCATGGGAAAGTGTTCAATCTTGTGAGTAGCCAAAGACATTAAATTAACAAATTAATGTTTAAATCATCCAAAAAGATTTATCAAGCTCAATTGTAAAGTGGCAAGGGAACTGGAACACTCATGTGTTATTGTGGCATTACAAATTTGTGCAGTTCTCTTGAAGATCAAGATCTATAAAAATACTCATGCTCTTTGATCTGGTAATCCCACTCCTGGGAACCTTTCCTAGGAACAGAATTACTAAGAGGAAAAAAGCCACGCACATTAAGATATTCAAAGCACAGAAAAATCGGGAGTCACCTAAATGCCCAATAATAAGGGAATAGTCAAATAAAACGTAATCTGCTCATAGATGTAATTTTATGCAGCCACTGAAATTATAAATATGAAAGACTGTAGCACAAAGAGAGTATTTATGATAACAAGTTTTTGCAGAATTTAAAAATATAGGTACATGATGTCTACACATATAAAATATATATGTATGTATTACATAAACAGAAAAAGCCTGGAACATGAGAAAATGAAAACAACTGTCTAGGGTTTGAAAGTGTAGGTGATTATTTTCTCCCAAAATTTTCTTTAATTTGTCATAGCGGAACTTTTTCAGTGTTGCTTTTATTAAAAAAATTTAAAGAGGACATGCAACAAAGGCATCCTTGGGAAGTCAAAGGCAATAAAGGTAGAGAAAAGATCACTGATGGTTTTACTGATGAGGTAATTTGTGTTCTTCTAGGTACAAAAAAAGTGTAGGAAGGAAACCAGATTAGGAGAGCTAAGGGGTGATTTTGTGGCAAGGAAACAAGGGTTATGGGGTTCTTTGTAGTATTGACAGCAAAAAGAATAAGATGAAGAGAGAGAATGGTAGCTAAAGGAGTCAGCAGGGTCAAAGTATCATTGGGAATGCTTTATTTTCATTTTTTTGGGTTTGGGTGTGTGTGTGTGTGTGTGTGTGTGTATGTAGACAGGTGAAATCAGTTATATAAGAGACTGAAAAGGATGAAGAAAGATAAAAGAACAAACAAGAGGGAGTCCTCTTCTTCTGGGGCTGTGGGGAAAGAAGGGAGAAAGACAAGATGGACGTAGAATTAGAGTTAGCATAAATGAAGCAGAAGGAAGTTGAGGTATTTGATCTGAGTTTTGGAGGAGGTGAGGTAAATCACATTTTTTAAAGATTTTAGTAATTTACTTTTAGAGAGAGGAAAAGGAAGGGAGAAAGCGAGAAACATCAGTGTGTAAGAGATACATTGATTGGTTGCCTCTTGCACACTCCCCATTGGGGATCTGGCTCACAACCTAGGTGTGTGCCTTGACTTGGAATCAAACCAGTGGCCTTTCAGTTCGCAGGCCAGCACTCAATCCACTGAGCCACATCAGCCAGGGTAGGTGAGGTAAATCTTAAGAGATCATGAGGTAGGATAAAATTGGGGCAGTCTCTCTGGAATGTTCACTAGGAATTCAGCAGACTAAGAGGGATGGGGGCTTAGATGAAATCCCAAGACAAGAAATTTCAGTGGATCAAGTCATCCTTGTCTTCTGGCTTCATCTGCAGTCCCCTCCAGTCTAGAGAGTGGAGAAGATGGGCTCAAGGGGAAAATCAGGGTGTTTAACTAAAGTTAGAGTGAGAGCGAAGGCAGCTATAAAGTAGCAGAGCACAAAGTCTGGGCAGCTAGTCTCATTTAAGCATATGGCCATAAAATGAAAGGGAGGCTGGGCCAGTTTTGATGGAGAGAGCAGCTTTCCTAGGTGGGGCTTGTGGGTAGGAGACATGATGGACAAAGAGGCTGTGGTCATAGGAATAAAAGAGTGAGTTGCAGATGAGGACAGGATGTGTAACGGTTTAGGCAGTGGCCATGAGACTGGGAGGCTAGTAGAAAGGCCAGGTCATTTACTCCAAAAGGAAGGGGCCCCTGGGGAGCAAGCAGGTCCTGGATATCTAGGGGGGAAGAAGGCACAGTAAAAGAATCCAAAGGGGGACTCAGGGGCGTGGAACTCATTTTCCCCCCTGTACATTGGTCCCAACCTTACTCTCCAAAGAGACTTAGTAAGACCTAGTGAGCTAATACACAACTAAGAGATCAGAGACAACAGGTCAGCAAGGGTAGGGTAAAACAAAAGGAAGGCTGATGACACCAGAGTCCAACAGGCTGGAAGGTGATTTCAGAAAGGGGGTGCCTAGAACAGTGAGCCCACCCTTTTTGCAAAGGCCTGCCCAGAAACTCTTACTTCCCAAGGCTTGGGAGTTAGTGCCCCAAGTTTCACACCACACCCCATATCCATAAGCCTGTAAGAACTAAGATGGAGCTGGGAAGAGGTGGATGACTGGATGGGAGACTCAGAGGGGGCCTATCCTAGTCCTAGTGCCCTGCTCTGGCCTCAACACCCTAAAGCCTGATCTGAAAGAGCCAGTGACGGATTTATTCTTTATGTAGGGCAGGAGCTAGAGAAAGGGGAGAGACCAGTGAAGAGCCAGCTCTGGCATTGATCCCCGTCACCACCCACAACCTCTGTACAAACCTGCTCTACCCCTTGATGCTGGAACTTACAGCTGTGAGATCTCCTCCCTTTCATTCTGAACCATCCACTGTTCCTTTCATTACATACAGCAGAACTGTCAAATATGCTCTGAGCAAACATCACAAAGGAGGGGCAGTCCCATTCCTGTTCCAAAGGCCCTTATCAGCTCACACCCTGTCCCCAAGGCTCTTCAGAATCCCCAAGCCGTGGTGAGACTCAGGGTTCCCTCTCTATGTAGTGGCTACACACCAGATCAACAGAGCCATACCTTCAGCTGCATGTGGGGGCCCTGGCATGTGGGCTTTCTGGGACTGTGCCCTATTTCAGCATCTCAGTAGGCCAGGCTATCCTGTCTTCAAGGGGGAACCAGGAAGTGGGTGTGGGTGTCACGTATGTCCCATCCTTGGCATTTGTGCCATGCCAGTTCCCCCATCTCCCGATTCTGGCTGTCTCCATCAGATGAGTGAGGCCAGTCCTGAGATTGCCCTGGCTTCTCCACTGCTCCGGGTGAGTGCTCTGCTCTGACTGGAGAACACGTGCTCTACAAGGATGTGGGGCAGGGGGAGGGGAAGGACGGGAAGGAGGCCTGGGGAAGCTTTCCAGGAAGCCTCGTAGGATTAAGAAATAGGACCAATGGTCCCAGGAATGGGACAGAAACAAAAAGAAAGAAGTAGAAGAGAAAGAGTGAGTGCTACCTATTGCCTTTGGCTAAAGAGTAGAGGCATCTGAAGGATTTATGAAAGATGGGTAACTCGTGCTTTTCTTGGCTGCCCCTAACCCTCAGGGGGAGGGTCTCTTACCAGAGCCTGGAAAGAGGAGGAAGCAGCTGTCTCAGGTGTGACCATTAGGGTCCTTCACCTCTACCCTGCACTCACCCCCTCTTCCCTCCCTTCCAGGTTCCCAGTGTTATAATCTATCCTCCCTAGGGGTAGGGCAGCCACTGTCTTGGGGGGCAGCTGTCCACCTGCAGCTGCTATCCTCACGCAGGGACACCAACGCCAGGGAGGAGGAAGCCTTGGGGGTCCGGGGTGTGCCACCACAGCAGAGCTTCCCGAGCTGCCTTCGATACTTGTCCCCAGTGAGCAGGTACAGCACAGGATCCAGGCAGCTATTGGCACTGGCCAGAGGCCGGGTCACTTTGTAGGCCACATTGACAATGTTCAGCACCCAGCAGTCAGCTTCCACCAGCCTTGCCATGTAATATATGGTGCGGGTGATGTGGAAAGGCACGAAGCAGACGGCGAAGACAGTCAGCACTACCGCAATGGTGCGGAGAGTACGCAGACGAGAAATTGACTGGGAAGCCCCTGGCAAAGGCCGATACAGGCGCCGGGCCATCAGCCCATAGCACACAAGAGTGACCAGGCAGGGCACGCCGAAGAACAGCCCCATGATCACTGAGCTGAAGTAGACATAGTGGCGAAAATGTTCAGGCCGAGTGGTGTCATGGCACAGGATGGTGTCTCCGTTGACGCTGGTTGTGACAAAGAACAGGTTGGGCACAAGGCAGCTGGCAACAACCAACCAAACAGCCAGGCAGAGAAGGCTGGCAAGGCGCGGGTGGCCCCAGCGCAAGGCCCGAAGTGGGTGGCAGATGCCCAGGTAGCGGTGCACACTGATGCAGGTGAGGAAAAGGACGCTACAATACAGGTTCCAGTAGAAGAGGAAGCGGACGAACTTGCAGAGCTCAGTGCTGAAGGGCCAGTGGTTGTGGGCCGCGTAATAGTAGATGAGGGTGGGCAGCGACAACACATACAAAGTGTCTGACAGGGCCAAGTGGAACATATAGGTGGCTGTTGCATCCCAGGGTCGGAGGTGAAATACAAAGAGCCAGAGGGTCGGGGCATTGAGGCCTAGACCCAGCACAAAGACAACTGCATAGCTCACAGGCAGCAGGATAAACTTGAACTGCTCATCAAACTGGCAGTTCAGCTCCACCTCACTGTTGCCAGGATCTGAGCTGGGGCCTGGGGTAGTAAGCAGTGAGGATTCTGTACTGGCCATGGTCTCCCTAAAGGTAAAAAAGGCAGAAATGAGAGCACTGGACTTCCCTACCTCCACCCCGCACCCCCTAGCCCTGACCTGAGGCAAAAAAAAAAAGCAAAAACAAAAACAGAGAACAGGGAGGGCGATGGGTGAAGCAATAGTGGGAGCTCAGCTGAGAGGAGTAAAGCTGGGTGCAACCCAGGCCAGCCAGGCTCCTACCTGAGCTCCCTTGGTCCAGCCAGGGGAGTGGTAAGTAGCAGGCAGTGGTTTGAATTGTTCTCATTCTGCAGCTGACTCGGTCTTTCAGAGCTTGACTACCTGAAGAGGGTAGAGGCCTACCAGCCCTCTCTGATGGGAGAAGATGCCCAGACCCTAATTGTCTCCTAGTTCATCACAGCAGCTGTGTCCCTGTGAAGAGACCATCTTTTCATTAGGTGACTTCCCCTCTCTTATCCCGCTTCCAGTGTCTTCTACTCCAGTTACTTCTGACTGCCAGTCCAGCCCAGGAATCCCATCGCCACTCTTACCCAAGAAACAGGTCTCCTACCTGGTCCCCTTGAAGCTGAGCCCAGCTGACTCTGTCACCCTTCCCCTTGGCAGCCAGAGGGCATATCCTTGGGGGTGGGGCCGGGGTGGGGCCTGTCCCTCCTCCCATCCTGGGAGACTGTCAGAGCCAGCAAGGCCCATGAAGATAATCTAGTCCAACCCACTCATCCTAGGGATTGCGAAAGGGGCCCAGTGGGATTACTATTTAACAGCTTCTAAATGACTGTAGGACAGAGTACACAAGAAATGTCTAAATTTACACAGATGAAGAGCCAAGCCACTAAAGATAAATAAAGCTACGGGATGATTATACAATCTGTGTAAATGAGCAGGAACATGGGAAATGAATGTTAACATGGGCAACTGCAAGATAACACATTGAAAGACTTTGGAAAATTTAAACTACTCATATAAATCTTCACTCCATGTGCATGTGATCATAACAAATGCTTATGTCGCACCTACTCTGTGCAAGGCACCAAGTGCTTTACACTTATAATGGCCCCCAAGGCTTTCTATGGAAGCAGGTAGTATTATTGTCCCTACTTTGCAGATAAGAAAACTAAGCACAGAGAGTTTAAGTATTTTGCTCATTAGTGGAAGAGCCAAGATTTGAACCCAAGCAGGCCTGCCCTTGAAGCAGCCTCCAGCATCCGCATACCAGATTGCTGTTTGGTCACCTCTCTAAGCCACTGGGCCATAAACCCAGAAGGACAAGCAAATATTTCCTCAGAGACAGCTCTGTCCTCCGTCCAGCTCCAGGTACTTGGTCCAGCTCCAGGAGTTCACCAGTAATGTGCAAATCAGACACAAACTCTGACTCTAATGAGGCTTACATAGCAGCGGGAGGGAAAAGATAAAATTAACAAGTAAAATAGATAGATTTTGATCATTATTATGGAGAAAAATAAAGGAGGAAAGAACAAGCAGGGATAGAGAGGATTGCCATTTTAAAATGTTTTAAATATTAGGGTGACACTTCACAAAAGATGGGTAGTTATAATGAGATCAGAGAGTTTGTCAGGGACCAGATCATGAAGGTCCTTGGAAGGCATGGTGAGAACCCCTTGGCTTTTACTTTCAGTCCCTGGGAAGCCATGTCAGCTTTACAGGAGACAAGCGTCAGGAGCTGATGGACATTTTAGAAGGATTACTGGCTAGCTGTAGGTGGGACATAGACTGCAGGGCTTTGGGGTGCAAGGGGGAGACCAGTTCAGAGGCCGTCGCCCATAGAGATGATGGTGGACCAGGCTGCTGGAGGTGGTGAGAAGTTGTCAGATTCTGGCTAGATTTGGAAAGCAGATTTCCTGATGTGGGCTGGGGAAGAAAAGGCTGAGTCCAGAATGCCCACAAGGTTCCTGGCCTTAACAACTAGAGGAATGGAGTTACTGTTGACAGAGATGGGGATGGCTGCGAAAGGAGCAGGTCAGAGGCAAAATTGGGAGTTCAGTGATCAGCCCGTCACTATTCTGGGTTACATATCAGAGGAGATAGCATGGAGGCAGCAAGGAGGCAGGTCGCTCCTCCCCAAGTATGCGAGTCAACAAGCTTCCCCAACAGACTCCACCCTTTCCTATGCACCACCCCATGTCTCTCCTGCACTACAGGTGACCATGGTCTAAACACAGTAGAGAAAGCAGAGAGACCCAGTGGGCCTAGAGGTTTGAGAGCCAAGTGCCCGGGAACATCCAGTTGTCAGCAGTCCAGGGCCTGGGACTCCTGGGGCTAGCTAAGACTTCCTGATTATGGAGGTTTTAGGTCCAGGAGGAAAGTTCCGGGCCTGCTCGGGGATGGGGAGCAAGCCGAAGCAGAATCTACTCTGAAGGGAGTTGGCGAACAATGGAGACTCTGAACCTGATCTTCAGGTCCTGAGAATGCTGCCCAGCTGGATCCTGGGAAAGAGAGGAGGAGGCAGGCCTGCTGGGAAGGCTCTAGAATCTAGAATCTAGAGCACGCGGAAGGTCCAGAAACCTGGATGGGGGAAACCTGGAGATCCTTGCCCTGTGGGTAGGGGGGAATATCAAAGGTAGGCTTGGAGGAAGCAATCACAACCTGAGTCCTAAGCAGATGACAGCTGGGATGCTGCATAAAAGGCCCAGGTGTTTGTTGCCAGATGCAGTTGAATCCAAATCCTTGTTTTACCATGTGTGAGGTGTGTGATCCTGTATGCCACTTTGTAACTCAAGTGTCCTCACCAGGGTGAAATGGGGGATACAGTCAAACCTTGGTTATCAAACAATTTGGTTCTTGACCAGGTTGTCCACAGAAAAAATGCCTCAGTTGTCTAAGAGAACTTTGGGTCTCGATTTTCTCCCCAATGACCCTTTCATGCTGATACCTGTATGATCAGTCACGTGTTTCTCACAAGACAAAGGCAATTCTCTTTTCAAATAAACTGCCTCTCTCCTGGCTGGTGTAGCTCAGTGGATTGAGCACAGGCCTGCGAACCGGAGGATCGAGGTTCAATTCCCAGTCAGGACACATGCCTGGGTTGCAGGACAGTTCCCTGCAGGCCAACTTCCAGCAGGGGACTCACAAACGGCAACCATACATCGATGTTTCTCTCCCTCTCTCCTTCCCTTCTAAAAGTAAATAAATAAATAAAAATCTTTAAAAAAGTAAAAAATAAATAAAATAAACTGCCTCTTAAACAGTTGTTTTTGTAAGTTTTTTATTTATTTATAGAGAGAGGGGAAGGGAGGAAGAAAGAGGGGGAGAAGCATCAATGTGTGGTTGCTTCTCATGCACCCCCAACTAGGGACCTGGCCCACAACCCAGGCATGTGCTCTAATTGGGAATTGAACTGACGACCCTTTGGTTAACAGGCTGGTGCTTAATCCACTGAGCCACACAGGCTAGGGATTGAACAGTTTTCTGGAATGAATTAAGTTTGAGAACTGAGATTCCAGTGTAATAATACCAATCTTTTAGGGTTTCCTGCATAGTGAATTGGTTAACAGATGTGAGAGTACTTTGTAAACCATAAATGCTGCTAATCCATAAATTATTTTGATCATTACTTTGCTCCTAAGGATGAGGCTGGTCTCTTCAAAGGCGGACAAGTGTGATTTGAAGGTTGGTGTACACCCGAGGGGACAGTCCAATGTCCACTACACTAGGGAAGCCCTGGGCTGAGCCAGCTTCTGGCTCCCACTACTGCGAACTTGCTTAGCTCTCCACGATTTCTGTTAGTCCCTGGATACAGCTACCACTGCCACTGCTGCCACCACTGCCACCCAGTGGCTACTTCAGGAAAAGACCACTTCCCACATTTCACAACCAGAAGCTAGCTTCTGCTAATGTTACCAGCACGGGGGCCAGAAGGAGTAATGTGTGCCTTGTGCAAAGCTGCTGCCCAGGCTCTCTGTCTTCTGTGAAGCTCTTCCTCACTTTTGTATCTGGGATTTGGGAATCACTTGGGTTCTCCCCTTCCTCTGGATGTTCCTTCAGACTCCTTCCCTCGTTCCTTTTTGCCCTCCTTCCCCAAGGTGGGGCCTTTCCCCAGGCTTACTCTGAGAACCTCTCCCCACTCCCCTTGACTCCTCTCCCCCCTCTCCTCCCTTCTCCCTTTCTCCCTCCCCCCTTCTTCCTCCCCCCTTTGCCCCCCTCTGCATTTCTCTCCCTCTCTCTCAACATCTACCCACATGATTTAACTTAAAAGGTATCAATAATTTTAACGACCAATGAGACTCCAGCATACAGATCTTTCTCTAATTAAAATTCATCTCTCACATTCTCATCACTTTTGATTTCTACTGAAATAACAGCACACACTACAGACTGCCTAGAATTATACTC
Source organism: Sturnira hondurensis (assembly GCF_014824575.4). NCBI lineage: Eukaryota > Metazoa > Chordata > Mammalia > Chiroptera > Phyllostomidae > Sturnira > Sturnira hondurensis. The sequence continues at coordinate 347,774 of NW_028084199.1, read as the reverse complement.
ACTTGCATTTTTGTTCATCTTTCTCCACACCAGACCCAGAGTTCCTCAAGAACAAACACCTGGTTTTACTTCTGTCTTTCCCACAGCCTTCCAAGTACAGTTAGGATAACATACATTTCACATAGTTCCCCCCCACCCAAATTTACTGACAAAATCATGGGAAAGTGAATGGCTCCGTATCATTTTACTCAAGTTAGTCTTGTTGAGGTGCTGCTTCTGTAGTGTGTGATATGAGTCTTTTAAATCTCTGTTCTTTACCTCCAGCAAGGTGGTTAACAACGTTAGAGGTCAGTATTGCCCTGTTCAGCACCTAGGACAGCATGGGAAGTGTCTCTTTCTACCTTGTGATCTGTCCATCTTCTTTCCATCTTCCACCAACGAGCCAATGCCCTGGTCTAGAACCCACTTCAGTCTGCTGGTGTGCTTTCAGTTGCAATAGTAGAAAACTGCAACTCAGCTGACTTTAAAATAAGCAAATTTATTATCTTGTGTCAAAGTCCAGGAGCGGGCAGCTTTGGAGCTGGCTACTCAACAGTTCAATAATTTGACCCAAAACTCCCTTTTCTTCCCATATTTCTGATCTGAAACCCTCAGCATGCTGTTTAGCAGCCCCATGGTCACAAAGTGACTATTGCAGCGCAGGCATTGCATCAAAACATGGCGATATTCAGTGGCAGGAGGTGGAGGTCTCTATCCTGTATGCTTATTTGATCACTGAGGAAAGATTTCCCAGACTCTTGCTAGAAGACTTCCCTCACTTCTCAATGGCCTGAATCTCATCATGCTACAATTAAGCCAGTCACTGGAAAGAGAGATAGAATGACCATGGTGGGCTCAGAAGAGCAGAACACCAAGTAGAAGAGGGGGGAGTACCTAAAAAATGGGGATCCTGCCCACAGAAAGGAAGGGGGATGTGGCTATTGGCCAGATAAGCAATTCTGTTTGCTACAACCCCTTGCTGAATAACAGACGCCTTGCTCACTCAGAGGTGTGGTCATCACTTCCTAACCAGGAGGCATGGCTGGAATATCACTGGTGTGTGTCAAGGGAGGGGGTAAGGGCCTGAAAATGACCAAAATAAGTCTCACTGGGCCCAAAGCAAGGTGTCAGAATGGCTTCAATTGAACTGCGATGGTCACCTTGCAAGTGTGAGAAACTACAGGGGAGACCCCGTTTCCTTGCCCTTTCCAGCTTATAGAGCTACATTCCTTGACCATGGCCCATTTCTGAATCCTCAAAGTCAGCAGCATAGCAGCCTACTTCAGCCCTCACAGTTCCTTCTCTCTGTAGTCAAATCTTTTTCTACCTCCCTCTGCCTCCAACTTATAAAGAGACTACTGATTACACTTAGGGCCCACCCAGATGATCCAGAATAATCTCCCCATCACGAGATCTTCAGTTTAATCACTCCTGCAAGGTTCCTTTTGCCATATAAGGTAACATTCATAGGTTCCAGGGATTAGGACCTGAGATGTTTAGGGGCCATTATTCAGACTTCCACAGTAGGTCAAAATCCATCAAGCTGTGTAATTGACATTTGTGTATTTTTCTGTTTCTAAATTATCTCAGTCAAGAAATGCATATGCTCCTCAAAAAGAGGTAATGATTCAAGCTCAATCACAATAATGAATTAAAGACCTATCGGATCTATTTCCTGCTGAGAGGACCGTGGACCTGAGTGCAAAGAAGGAATGAGCCTCAAGTGTGAGTCTGAAGACAACAATGGACTGAAGGCTAGTCCGAAAGTGCATTCATCCTGAGTATTCACTTTGCCAACAGACACCCCAGCCTTGGCAAGTATATGACTCTTTTCTATATGTCCAGCATTAGTTTCAGTCACACTATGGTCCCTGCAGAGTCGGGGCTTCTAGCTCTACCCGATAATGCCTGAGAAGGAAAGAGTTACAGCAACTAAGAGATAAGGCCCTGAGGTGCCTACTGGCAAGGAGTGAGAAGGGCTAATGCAGCTAGCTGTGTGAGAACACCCTGTTGTGGAGGGTTGAAGGCTGCATCTATGAATAGATGCCAAAGACTGGCCAGCTCTAAGGGAAGTTTGGGTGGGGGACTAGGGTCCTGTGTCCTCAGGCTCTGTCTCTACATTCTACATGTCCACAAAGCATGGGCCTGGGCCCTGTGGGAGGGACAGTCAAGTAAAGAAGATTTGTTTTTGTTTAAGACTTTATTTATTTGTCTCAGAGAGAGGGGAAGGGAGGGGGAAAGAAAGAGAGGGAGAGAAACATCAGTTTGTGGTTGCCTCTTATGTGCCTCCTACTGGGAACCTGGCACACAACCCAGGCATGTGCCCTGACTGGGAATTGAACCAGTGACCCTTTGATTCACAGCCTGGCACTCAATCCACTGAGCCACACTAGCCAGGGCCAAGAAGATTACTTTTGTTGCTGTCATTATGGGGATCCTGGTGGCTGGAGGACAGAAATATCTCTAATTCCATGAGCAGTCCTATGAGGCAAGGGAAACTGCTTACAGCCTAGTAATTTCAGAGATTGGAGAGTGTCAAGAGCAGTGGTGGGGAGAGTAGGGGGTCGGAAGGGAGGATTTACTCTAAGTGGGGGCGATGCACATGTCAATGACCTGTTCCCTCCACATGCAACAGCCTGCCGGGAGAACCTGTTCTGGGGTCAAGCATCCTTTGTTACCATCTCTCCAACAAGGAAAGAAATTCAAGTCTCACATACATGTATACTCACAGCTCAGTACACTGATCCCCCACTCCCCTACCTCCACTCCCTCTTACAGGAGATTGAATCCTGCTGTGCTCAGAAGCCGGGATAATCTGTGTTTCTGAGCTTCAGAGTCCCAAGTCCTAAGGGGTGGGGGGCTGCGTAAGAGGTGCTCTTTTCCACACCTTTGGCCTGTAGCTGATCAAGAGATAGAGAAAGAGAAGTGTGACACAAAGCTCTCTTTTCAGAAACACAAAGGCTTATATTGATACTTTGAGCCCTCTTATTTCTATCCCTCCCTATGCTTTTTCTTTAAGGCCTCTGACTCTGCTTTGACCGCAGTCCTCAGGTTCAAGGCCTCCCATGGCCAAAACTCTGTATTTCCCCTTCTCAAGTTCCCCTGCCTTTAACCCTATCAGCTTCAAGCCCCCTACCCCCACCCTGCCCTAATAGTAGAGCCTGCTAATCTTTTAGCTACTAATCTGCTTTCCCAACTAGTGGCACCTGAGCTATTTATAAAGCAGTATTTCATGCTAATCCCCCACCCCCCAGAACCATATTCTTCTCCCATGAGTCCCACCAATCTGAGCACTCACAGGACCTTGGATATAAGAGGCTGGGGAGGGAGGCATAGCAACCAGAGCTGGAGACTGATGTGAGCTTCATCGCTTTCTCTTTCCAGGTAATAGTCCAATGTCCTCTATTTCTAGCCCATACTAGGCCCCACATCCCTTGCCCTTAGCATCCCCCTTAATATTATCAGGGAGTATCCCTGGCTGGTGTAGCTCAGTGGATTGAGTACCAGACTGCAAACCAAAGGGTTGCCAGTTGGATTCCCCCCAGTCAGGGCACATGCATGGGTTGCGGGCCAGGTCCCCAGTGGGGCGCAAATGAGAGGCAACCACACAGTGATGTTTCTCTGCCTTTCTCCCACCCTTCCCTTCTGTCAAAAAATAAATAAATCCAACCTTTAAAAAAACCTAAAAATATTATCAGGGAGCAGGTTAAGGACACTTTTCCTGACACAGCGGCAGGCATGCAGTCTGAGAGACCCTGCAAGAGACCACTGGAAGCTTCTCTAAGCTCACCCCAGGGACCAGACCTCATATGCATCACAGGGAAGGACTAGAGAGATCTTTCTTTCTTTTTTTCCATTAAGATTAGAAATAGTTAAATTTATTTTTCTGAAAATCTAACTATCTCAAGATTTTAAATATTATTAAATATACAAGTTCATGAGGGTAATGGCTGTTTCTTTCATCCATAAAACACAGAGCCATCCCTATATCTCTTCTTTAATAATTATTTTTTTATTGTTCGAGTACAGTTGTCTCCATTCCCCTCTGCCCCACTCACCCTCACCTCCCACCCTCCATGCCACGCCCCTTTGGTTTGTCCATGGGTCCTTTACACATGTTCCTTGATGACCTTTCCCTCCCCCCTGGTTACTGCCAGTTTGTTCTTCATTTCAGTGTCTCTTGTTATATTTTGCTTGCTTGTTTGTTATCTTCCTTTCTCTAATGGTCTCCTTTGCCAGGGCCTAGCCCCTGGGACCTAGATGAGAATAAGCAAGGCACAGGCAAATAAGTACCTTTGGCAGGAGAGAGAATAGAAAAGGCACTTGATGCTGAGAGGTGTCGATCTAAAGAGGAAAGGTTACATTACACTAGGTGTGCCCAGGAGAGTAAGGGACAAATGATTGAGCCTTCTTCCTTCTTTTTCTCCTCCAAGAAAAGGATCTACATCAACTCCATGGTCAACATTTCTATGTAAGTAAGAGCTGCTTCTACTTCTCGGATCCTGGGACTTGTCCCCTACCCAAATTCAAGTACTTGCTTGTGCGGCAGAGGGGTTTCCCACCTCCTCCAGTTTGTGGCTTGAACTCTACCCCAGTTACCTCCTCCTTTGCACCCTTGCATGCTCCTAGAGTGTCTTCTAATCCTAGGAGTATTTCCTTTTCTCCCCACTTACCTTTTCTTCCTCTCCTTTCCTCTCTTCCTCCCTTCTCCCCCAATCTTCCTCCCTGACCTGTTTCTGTTTTTTTGCCCCATAGGGTGTTTTTTTAAAAGATTTTATTTATTTATTTTTAGACAGAAGGGAAGAGAGGGAGAGAAACATTAATGTGTGGTTGCCTAAAATTTAGCACACCCCCTACTGGGCAGTTGATCCACAACCCGGCCATGTGCCCTGACTGGGAATCAAACTGGTGACCCTTTGGTTCTCAGGCTGGCACTGAGTCCACTGAGGAATCCTAGGTCTTGATCTTGGTGTTCTCCCTCCAACCTTATGATGGGCCTCTCTCCTCCAGCTTCAGGTTCACTACCATGGCAAACCCATCTCTGTCAATGTTTGTATCAACAACTGCACCAGCACGCTCATCAAAAAAATCAAGATTTCAGTGAGCTTACTTTCCTATTGTCCTACCCCTGGTCCCAAATCCACAGATCTTTTTCCAAAATTCTGCCCCACTCATCCAAATCTGCATTCAGCTAGGCTTTCCTGCCAATGCAGGCATATTGAAATTTACTTGTCTTTGTCCATGAGCATATCATAGTGCATCATGTATATTTTATAAGGTCATATCTGAGGGCAATAAGTTGGGGGCTTGAGGGTGACTGATGAATTATAGTCACGCGATTTTCTTGCCTGTTCAGTTGACTAGAGCACAGATGTTGTCCTGTATTCACTAGACGAGTACACCAAGACTGTGTTCATTCAGGAGTTCATGTGAGCTGGGGCTGGGGCTGGGGCTGGGGTTAGGCAGCCAAGGGGTGGAGGGGAGGTGGGAAGAGGGCTGGGTGCTAGAGGCAGAGGAGAGGGTTGGGGAAAGAAGAAAGTGGGTAGAGCTCAGGACTGAGAAAGGTCAACATGAAGGCTGACATGGATAAAGGGAAGACTTCCCAGGAGAACTAGAGGGGGGATACCCACAAAAGGATCATCAAAATGCTGAGAGGGGACAGTGGTATAAGGATTTCCCATCAGAGCAAATTGTTCCCACTCGCCACAGTGAGACACATCAGCTTTCTTGGATAATCCAGTGGGTCCGTGCAGTTGTGGCAGATACTCTTGGGAATGAAGGTACACTTACTTGGCAAGCCTAGCCTGAATTCTCTTCTTCTCCTTTCAAAGGGAGACTAGAGATGCTAACTCTAGCTTCTCCAAGAGCTTTGCAGTAACCCCACTCCTGGCTGCCAACTGCAAGAAACAGGGCTTGGCACTGGATGGAAAACTCAAGCAATCTGTGATACCAATCTGGCCTCTAGCATGATATAAGCTCAAATGTCACTCCCAACATCCATTTTCTCTCTCTAACCCATTCTGCATGCCATATATACAATTGTGAAGTTTCACCTTGAATAAAGCCTACCTATTTTTTTGTTAATATCCCCAGGTCAGTGTTCAGAGATCCCTCCAGAACTGAGGGCCAAGAGTAAACCAAAATAATTAATGCCCATGGGACCCATGGTAGGCTTAGGTCATAGGCAGCAAGAAAGGAAAAAGGGGAGAGAAAAAATTCCTACGCTGTATATTTCACAACCCACAAAGGTCTTATACATACACTATGTTTCCTTTATAAAAATCTCACTAAAGTAGGCTGTAAAGTTGTTCTTGTTCCCTTTTATACCTAAGAACCCGAAGGCTGAAAGAGATGAAGGAATTTGTGCAAGCTGCTGTAGCTAATAAGTGGCAGAGCCAGAAGGGATTCTAGTACTTGTCGTCTGGCTCTAACACTGTGATCTCTGCAGTACCTACTCTCTGGGGAAGACAGAAATGGATGAAAGACTAGGTGATGAGAAATGGCAGAAAAGGAGGACAAAAAGGAGGATGATATGATAGAAATTGATAGAATTCTATCAAGTCATTCATTTGGCCCTATGACTTCAGAAGTCTTGGTGTTAGATGTATGTCCCACGAAAAACCACCTGCCACATAAGCATTAATTCCCTCTGCCTCTCCTCATGCCTTATCGTTTATATAGCTATAGATGATTATAGCAAGGAAGACCCTTAGAAATCATCCAAACCGCATTATTTTATAGGGGATCAGCATCCCCGAGCAATGAAGAGAACTTCCCAAGAATATACATCTTTCTGTATCTTCTTTTTCAATCAGCAGGTTTTTTATTGAGCACCTATTACATGTAGGAGAATACGAAGAAGTTTAAGACAATCTGCTTTCAGACAATATATGGCCTGGATGGGGAACAAAGAGGAATGCAAATGCAATCGAACAGTTAAATGTTGCTACATGTGGTTCAGATTATAAATCCAACAGAAGCTAAAAGAGGCCAACATAGCTGAAGAAGTTTTCCTAGAGGAGGTAAATGATCTAGATCATAAAGAATGTGTTGAATCTGGAAGAAAAGAGCATTCCAGATTGGGAACATAGCAGGAGGAAAGGCTAGAAGGTGGGAATCCACATGGCCCATTTGGGGCATGGCAAGAAGATGGGTCCACTTAGGTTGTCTCCCAGGTGTTAGGGAGTTAGGGCAGAAAAAGTTCGAGAGGCTGGGTAGGGCAAGATTGTCAACAGTTGTGAAAGCCAAGCAGGGTACTTACAGTCAGAGATGTAGAATCTGGAGCAGGAGGTAACATGGTAAAACTGAATTTTAGGAACAGAAATGTGGTCCCAATGAAGGGGACAGAGTAGAACCTGTGAAACCTGTTGGAAGACAAAAGGGACACGGGAAGGGACTGGGGGACGTGGTGAATTACTGCCCCTCCTCAGCTCCCTCCCACAAATGCACGCTGAATACTGCCACCTCCAGTCTTCAACCTAGAATGAACAAGGAGGTGCTGAGGATCCTCATGTCCTACAAAGTCAAAGTCAGTCTGATGGTGTTCAGTGGAGGGTGAGTGAGGGTTCAGGGTCTGTGTGAGCAGGGGTTGGGGAAGCTGAGGGTTTCTCCCTTCTGCTTTCCTCCCGGTTGGACTGACCCAGTCAAGCTATTCCCCAGCCTTCTCCCAGATCAGGTTCCCTGTGAGCTCAGTGAGCAAACCACCTTTCCTTCCAGAAACCCATTCTGTGGCTAAGTTGACCTCACCGCCCCCCCCCCCAGTAAAATTAGATTGTCATTTTCCATTCCCAGCTGCTACTCTTATTTTTTAAATTTAAAAAAAAACATATTTATTTATTTATTTATTGTTGGAGAGAGGGGAAAGGAGGGAGAAACAGAGGGAGAGAAGTGTCAATGTGTGGTTGCCTCTCGAGCGCCTCCTACTGGGGACCTGACCTGCAACCCAGGTATGTGCCCTGACTGGGAGTTGAACCAATGGCCCTTTGGTTCTCAAGCCAGCACTCAATCCACTGCGCCATACCAGCCAGGGCCAGCTGCTAATTTTATAGTGCCATTCTACTCTCAGCATCCTAGGAGACCTAACAGCCAGGTAAGAGACTGTGTGGAGAGGGGACAGGGGCAAGAGGGGAGGATGAGGAGACTAAAAGAGTGATAGGGAGTCTGAGGCCATCTAGGATGGGGAAACTGAGGGAGAGAGGTTCAGGGAGTGGACTTGGAGGGAAATCTGTAACTGCCTTGGGGTCCTTACGGTGATGTTGGTATGGAGCTGCCCCTGACCCTGATGCATTTAAAGCCATGTCATGGTGACTAACCAAGTGGGACTCACAGGAACAGTGGGCCTTCTGGTTGGGGACCAAGCAGTTGTGATCTCACGGATCAGAGACTATCAGTTTGGGTGGAGATTGAATAGCAATAGGCAGGTTGGGTGTCTAGGGGAGTTGTGTGGGAGGATGGCAGAGGGTAAAAAACGGAGGGGGAACAGGAATAAGACATTTCTTCAGAAAATGAAGAGCTTCATTTTTCCCTCCCTCTCCTTGCTTGCTGCAGAGGCTGCTAGGTAAGGAAATGTCAGGCCCAGGAAGTCCCATCCCCTTCCCCACAGCCATCTTCCATTTTATGATGGTGGAAATGTGAAAAAGCATCCTGGAGTATCGCTTTCAATATGTTTATAGTGAAAACTTATGATTGAGCTTTGGGCCATTGTTCAGTGCTTTGCAGCTGCCCTCCCTCCTGTTTCTGCATCTCCACTCTCCATCCCTGGTCCTCTCGCGAATCGCCCTTGCCCTTCAAGTTGTCCATTCTTGCTGCTCTCTTGCCCTTTCTTCTGTCTTTCATTCTTTCATCCCTTCCCTCCATTCCTCCCTCCGTTTTTATTTCCCCTCCAGTGCTCAAGGCGGGTGTTCGTGTTAGGAGGTTGGGAAGGGACAAGTGAAGAGAAACTATCACATGTGGTCAATGGGTGGGTGAGTGAGTGGAGCAGCTACCCACAGAGGGTTGAGGATCTCAGCCGGGAGGCAGTGAAGGGATTGCTTCTGTGCTATCAGGAAAAGGGGGGGAATGTGGAGGATTCCCAGAAACTGCTTCCTAACCCTGCATGCCCCTCTGCTGCTTCTTCAAGCTCTGAGGACAGACTCATCAAGGAGTTTACCCGGTAGGAGCCCGGCAAGGAAGAGAGCCAGGAGGCTTTGGCGGAGGAGGGAGAAGAGGGGAGCGGAGCACCTGGCTCTGGTGCTTGCGTGGGAGTGCTGCTGTAATGCTCTAATAAATCAGCTGGTCCACACGTGGCTGGCGATCTCTTTGCTATCTTCTCCTCCAGGATTGTAATGGAACAATTGAGAATGAGCACCCCTTCCTCGTCAATAATTAGATCACCCCCGTAGCAGGTGCTTTTCACATAAATGACCCTCGACTTCCTTCTGGCACGCCGCCAGCCCTCTGTGAGTCCTTTAAGCTTCCCTCCGGGTGCCACCCACTGCTTTGGAGGAGGGACCTGCTGCAGCTGCCTGCCAGTGGGCACGGCTATGCTCCCAGGCCGAGGGACGGTGCAAAGGTGGTTTGAATAGTGGTTGGACAGAGAGCACTGTGTGATTTCAGGCAGCTAGCCACAATGTACACCAGCGAGGCCCACTGCGAGGATGAAAGCTGGGGCCTGGAAACCATCCAGGGACCACCCCCTGCCCTCCCCCAACACCCGCAATGGTTTCTGTGTACACCCAAACTCTTGTTCCTGGAGCAGCAGGGCAGTGGGAGGTCTCCGTTGGGCTTGCGGAATAAGGAGATCTGACAGTATGGAATGGTGTAGAGGGTTCTCAGGAGAATTAATTTCCTCCTTGCCCAGTCCAACAAATAGCTTATTTACCTGCCTCACAGTGGGGAAGACATCGACCACCACTGGCTTCATGATCCAGAGTTTCAACTGCACTGGCTAGCTGAGCCCACCACCAAGGCTCATGCAGTAGGTGTTGTCCCCTTCTCAGCCCCACTCTCCCAGGAATTCTCCTCCTCAAAGCTACCTGTTGTAGGTGTTAACAAGTTGAGCAAGATCACCTTCTCAAGGGCTGTTATCCAATTACAGTTCTAAGGCTGCCTGGTATTGGGGGTAGAGGAAGAGGTACAGAGTGAGTCTCTCTCATTTGCAGGCAACCATTGGAATTGACTTCCTGTCTAAGACAAGGTACTTGGGGGACTGAATAGTGTGGGTTCACTCTCCTATCACTAACCTTCTATGTCAACCCTTTAGGCATATGCATTACCACCCTGGACTATTTGTGGATAAAGAAGAGAAGGAAAAGCATGAAGCCTCCCCAAATTACCAACCCTTCCCTGTTTCTCACCCTCTCTGTCCTCATCTGGACTCTGACTATAACACAGACAAAATCCAAGAGGTCTTGAATCCTTAGATCTGCTGCTCTATAGGGTCTTCCTTAATGGAAACAGTACATTGACACTGGACCTGTCCTAGGATGGTAGACCATCTGGTCTGTGGCTATAGTAGCCACTTTTCAGGGACCCAGTTTCCTTGATTCTTTATTTTGCTCTCGTTAACTTCTAGCCTTTCACAGCCTAGTTTCTTATCTACCTCTGTCTGCCTTTGTTTTATGCAGGTTCAACCTCAGCCTAATTCCTAGCTACATTATGCTTTTTAAAAAGATTTTTTATTTATTTAGAGAGAGGGGAAGGGAGGGAGAAAGCCAGGGAAATATCCATGTGTGGTTGCCTCTCATGCACCCCCTACTGGGGACCTGGCCCACAATCCAGGCATGTGCCCTGAGAATGGAATGTGCGACGCTTTGGCTCACAGGCCAGCACTCAATCCACTAAGCCACAGAAGCCAGGGTCCTAGCTACATTATGATTCAATTATTGCAGAGGTTGTCTATGACATCACAAGGGGGTGCTATTTGAAAAACGGATTGAGGTAAGCAATAGGGAGGTTGATAGAAATAGCAGAGAGGAAGAGGAGGTACTTTATTCTCTCCCAAACTGCACTAAATGTTTCAACGCTCTACAACACATTCTCTTGTACATATCAATGCTTTCAAAGAGACAGATAAGTGGGCAGAAGATGTTCAGGCAGAAAGAGGTGATGATGTCCTCATCATGTTGGTGGGTAACAAGACTGATCCAAACAAAAGCTACAGTGTAACTACAACTTTTTCTGCCATACGTAAGAGATCAGTCTCTATGGGGAGGGTCTACTATGCTCTGTTTACTCAGGAGTTACTAGTGTCAGGGATCAGAAAGGTCACGGGTTCAAGGCTTCTAGGGTCCCTGGTACTAGGGAGGCATCATTACACCTCAGAAGCATCTAGTCCTATCCCCTAACTCTGAGTCAGTTGTGGTCTTACCATTGTCTGGCCCCTTATGTAATTTCTCAGTTGTCAAGACATGTCTCTGCAGAGGAGGGGGAAGAAGAACCCAGAGACCTCAATGCGATGTTTGTTGAAACCAGTGCTAAAAACAGGTACATGAAAAATAACCATTCCTTATGGTAATTCCATGGCACTCCTGGCTCTGGCCACCCACTGCCACTTACTCTTGGATAACCTTGGCTCATCCTATTGTGGAGTGGGAGTAAGGTTCATGTCCCTATCATACAGAGAAAAGCCCCAGAATCATGTCTCTGAACCTGACCTCCTTTTTTTCCTTTTGCGCAGCACCATTCTCTCCCTCCACCCCCATTCTCTCTCTGTTTTTCTCTCACAGCTATTCCTGGCCATGGCTTCTGGCCTTTCTTCCAAGAGGGATTCATCTCCCCTGAAGCAAGAAGAGTATCATTTCTTCCAGCTTTGCTGGAGTAGGGAGTGTACAAGCAGAGAATGCAAACTTCCCTCACTGAGTTGATGGCCAGCCAATTTTTCTCCCTCATATTTAAGAGACAAGAAACTAACTTCAGTCCAAAGGAGCTCCCTGGTTCCCCTGTAGGTGAAGGGGATCATAAAGTCAGAATTCCTCTTCTGTGTCTCCTAGAAGCTGTTCTGGGAGTTGAGATGTGGCCCCAGTCCCCTCTCTATTACTTTCCTTAACACACTTCAATGGTTAAAATCCACCTGGAGCCCTACAGTGACTCAGGCATCAAAAGCCACCATCCCTGTCGATAGCTTAATTTTTTAAAAACAAAATTTATTTTTTAGAGAGAGGGGGAGGGAGGGAGAAAGAAGGAGAGTAACATTGATGTGTGAGAGATCCATTGATCAGTTGCCTCTCTCATGTCCCCAGTCAGGGACCTGGCCCACAACACAGGCATGTGCCCTGACCAGGAATTGAACTGGCAATCTTTCAGTTCAAGGGACAATGTCCAACCCACTCAGCCACACCATCCAGGGCTGCCGACCTAATTTGATCCATTTATCGCATTTGGGCTTTCCAGGACCAGTACTTTTCCCTCCATCCTCAGGGTTATGGTTTAAATACTCGGCCAGTTACTAAGCTCTGGTCCACTTCTGGGGCTTAGGAATAAAACAGAAGCCCTTGAAGTGCCATCCTTTCTTCCATGACTGCATCTCATGGCTATGGATGTAAAGTTCTTGCAGGGCTTAGGAATTCCCACCTCACCTTTTCTGACCGCTAAGATACCTATAGGGGATGCAGTTCTACAGCACCTGGGGTCCCTCGAAGGCTGATACAGTTCATTCTCCACTGCTTTCTTATCAACACTCAATAAACTGGTCCTTTTGCCTCAGCCTATTACTCCTTGCGCCTTCTCCACGCCCTATCTATACTTCCACAATGCAATTGCATCATCTGGTGCTCCAAGAACCAGTTTAGGGCAGGAGGGGTTTTTCCCCTTAGGCCTATGGTACCCGGCTGGGTCTTTTTACAGTTTACTGCTTTTAGATGAGTTGTTAATCACAGAGAGAGGCTTGGACCTCAACATTCAGTCGATTCACCCAATATGCCCATGTGCAAGTTTCTTTCTCAGACGACCATTAGGGGGCAGCAGAGCAACAGGAAATTGCCCAGGAAGCGTGACGGCAAAATTTCTAAGTCCAGCTCTGCTCACAAGGATGTTGCTACCCAACAGTGGCACCAAGCCTCTAGGTATCACAGAAGAGCTGGGATGGGATTTCTAGGAAGAGCCAGGACTTCCCCATAGAGATATATTGCTACTATTTAGAACAGTTTCCCATATTTGAAGACCAATTTACCTTATTTCAAATTTCAGATTTCCAGGCTCCACCTTGGACCATCAGAATCACTCTCCAGGGGAAGGGCCTGGAAATATTTAAGCTCCCCAGGATTCTTTCAAGGCAAATTTGGCCACTTCATCCCATATCTCATTAGGAAAACTAACTATTCTGAATGGGCATTTTGAACATGGTATATACACAGTGTGGCCTGGAATCTCTAACAGTGGGTTGTAAGTAAGGAACTCAGAACCTCGCAGGTTATTTGGGGGCTGGTGTAAAGGAAAGAGGGAAGTTAGCTGTCAGTACTACTCAACCTACAACTTAGAAATTGGGAACCAAATTCTTACTGCTGTCCCTGAAAAGAAATACAGCTAAGGCTCTCCCTTAGTTTATGTTCCAGATCATAGAATCAGGGAAAAGAGAAGACAGAACTATATTAACACCATACCCTGAAGAGAAATGTCCCAAGATCATAGGGAAAGGGCACGTTTCTTCTAGTATCCCTCCACTCAATACCAGCCCTCAGTTATACTGCAGCTAAGGTTCCCAAGCCTCCCTGATGTTCTGAGCAGATAGAGATAATTGTGAAGCAGGTATAGCATTGCTCTGTTACTTCCAGCGGCTCCTCTTTGGAAGAGCTTTTATGTTTGCCTCAAAAGCATTTTACACTCAGTATCATCCAAAAGTCACACCAACATTTCTTCGGCATCACATTTTACTTTTTGGAGAACAGGAGGGGCAGGAGGGAAAACAGGGTCCCCTTGGGGTCTTCAAAGTGTATGAGACTCTACAAGAGTGTATGTGGCTTCCCTGAGGCCTGGCCAGCTTGTCCTAGAAGATTCCAAGTGGATGGCTGTGGCTTACAACTCTCTAGTGTACAGTCCTCTCTTTTTGGCGATGATAATCTGGGGAAAAGAATAAAGACAAGGAGGAAAAAGCAGGTGATTTTCAGGCCTGAGCTCCCAATTCCCCACTCCCGCCAACTCATGGGGCCTCCAGTAATCAAGACTTAAAAGAATGCCTACTGCAGGCCCTTCCAGGTAAGGGACACTTACTGTAGGGAAAGAAGCGGACACGCATGCTGATTTCCCGGGCTGTCTTCAGGATCTCAACAGCCTGAAAGGAACACAACAGCTTGTACAAATAAGATATGACTCAGGACAGAATAGCAAGAAGAAAAAAGTCCTTTGCCACTCCAACATTCTGGATCAGATAGCTGCTTCTCTCCAGTACACTTCCTCAGGAAAGATTCTTTCTTATTAAGTTACACACAGATTCGGCAAATCCATCTGATCTGTCCTACTTGGGATTGCTTCCTGCCTCACCACAGCCCAAACACTGTGCTCACCTTACTATGCTCAATATCTTGGAAGTCCACATCATTCACAGCCAGGACTTGGTCCCCTTCCTGAAGTCCTGCTCGATGTGCATCAGAGTCAGGGATCACCTGTTGGGAAGGAGAGAACATGTGATTGAGTTGGGAGAATTTCAGAGACTGTAAGTGAAATTAAGTGCTATTCAAATGGAAGGTGGTACTGTTTGTGTGTGTGAAAATGTAAGCAAATATGCTTGCCAGGTTGGAAGTATTTTTGTTTTTAAGATTTTATTTATTTATTTTTAGAGAGAGGAGAAGGGAGGGAGAGAGGGAGAGAAACATCCACGTGTGAGAGAAACAGTGATTGGTTGTCTCTTTCACGTGCTCAGACCAGGGACTGAACCCGCAACCCAGGCATATGCCCTGACCAAGGAATCGAACCAGTGACCTTTTGCTCTGCGAGGCGATGCCCAAACAACAAAGCCACACCAGCCAGGGTCCAGGTGGGAAGTTTTAAGTGGGAAAGCCTGTTCCCATTATGCCCCTTCTATGAATCTACAAAAATCATCCTTCTCCGAGGCCTTGAAACATCATGGTTCTGCAATACAACAAATGGAAGTAGCTACCCATATTGCCTACCAGGTGCACACACCTTGGAGATGAAGATGCCTAGCTGGGAGGCCTTTCCTCCTCGAATGTTGAATCCCAACTGCAAGACAAGAGCACAGAATGGGGGCTCAGTATAGACTACAAACACAAGAATATCTAGTAGCATCACTATATGATAGCTGGGATATGTGTCCCTCAGAGAGAAGTCAGAAGTTGTATCTCAGCTTTTCTGCTCAATAAAGGTAGTTTCCCCACCTCCTTACCTGCTTCTAAATCTGTCCTCCCAACCACAGATAAGTTCTGGGGGGCATGGTATAGACAAATCTAGCCTGGTATAAGATGAATTGTAATTGTTCCACAAGCTCACCTGAGCTCCAGGGGGCTTCTTCAGTGTGACAGTTCGGGGCAGAAACTGGGTCAACTCATTGTTGTAGTCTGGGTGGTATACCCTCTGCAAGACACAGAAACCCCAGAAATCTTACTAGCAGTTTTAGATTTTATACCCACTTTCATCTGGAACAGAAATGTATCTCCCTAAAGTTAGGAAAAGGTAAAGGCATGGGCTTAGTTTAAACAGACCAGATAACACACTGTCCAAATGGGCAGATGGATAGCTTGGGGACATGCTAGCAGTCCAGTGGCTCCCCACTTCTTTACCTTAAGAGAATGGAAACTGGGGCTCTGAATTTCCAGAATTCTATGATGTGAATGGACTGGCAGAAGGATTCCATAAGAAGCTTCCAGTGGACCCAGTTGCTCAGAATCCAACTTCGGGGTCCCTTGGCTACAGCAAAGGCTAAGATTCATTATCCTTTGAGCTATCTAACTGTGCTGTCCTATGTTTAATATATCATCTTATGCCCATGGGGGAAAATCTGCTATTCAAGAGTACAGATGGTTCCCACCTCATGAGGAGGAATCCATGCTGGCGGATTCTCATAGGCTGGTAGAAAAACCACGGGGTAGTCATCATAAGGAATCCGGCTGTCCATCTTTGGCAAGGCTCTGGAATGAAAAGGTGAAGCAAAGCTGATAAAAATGGTTCAAAGGGGACACCAGCTAGCAACTTTCAAAAAGCAAATCCAACCTATCCCAGGCCGGCATCCTATGGTCCCAGTCCACTTCTAGGGGACTGACTGGTGGAAAGAGGAAAGAAAAATGATGGAAGAAAACAATGAACTTTACTGGATATCTGGATGTCGAACAACCTGCTAGGTCCTTTATAGAGATGATCTTTCTTATAACACTCCTGCAAAACAGATGTTACTGTCTTCAACTTACAGAACAAGCAAGCAAGATCGCGTCTAAAAAGATCTATTTTCGAAATCCAAGGGAGTGCTGACTCCAACTATCCACAGGGAGTCGAGGCAAGGCACCGCCCCACATTCTGTAGATGTGATCGGTAATGGTGGAGATCCTCAGACCGACTGTTCCTTCACCACTAGCCACCTTCGAATACGCTCCTAACATGCTGCCTGAGCCCCGCGTATTCAAAGTGCTAACTGCACTACTATCTCACCCGCCAACAAGACTCAGCCAGCTCAGGTTCCACTCGCTGCCAATTCAGCCCGAGAACCGGAAGCAGATACTGTGAATGGCAAGTCGGAGCGGGATCTGGGAGCGACGCGCATGCCCACAACTTCCCAAAAGCGTCCTTCACCCTACGCTGACGTGCGTGCTCCTCCCGCCGGTTGTCTGCGCTCCGATTGGCTGGCGCCTCCACGACCAATTTGAAACTTGGCGGTTAAATCTCCGGTTGGAACAGGGCAGCAGGAGACCCGGGAAGGTACGTTTAGTTTGGCGAGTTAGGGGGACACAACTTAGCCCAGGATTTGCCTTTCCCGGTACCCCGGGGCTGTGGGTCCTTGTCATCGTCTCCGCTGGGGGTTTTCCTTTCCATTTCAGAGGCCACTTCGCTGTCTTCAGAGTGTCGGACTGTGGGATAGTCCTGTGGTGGCCAAATCGGAGGGAAAGTGACTCTCCAGTGGCAGCGATCCGTGGCAAGGAGGAGGCTCCGTCATCTACTCGGAGTCCCGCAAACCATCTCCCACCCCCAGTGGAGGGCCGGAACTAAGGGAGGACGCCCTCCCCGCCCCCGCCAACCCGCCAAGATTCATCAGCAAGCCTATTTTCTTTTTCCCCCCTTACAGACGGTGCTGAGGTAGGATGATGAAGGAAGAAGTGAAGGGAATTCCTGTAAAAGTGGCACTACGATGTCGCCCTCTGGTCCCCAAAGAGATTAGTGAGGGCTGCCAGATGTGCCTTTCCTTCGTACCGGGGGAACCGCAGGTGCGTAGCAGAGTCCGGGGCCTGCGTCCGAAAACCTGAGGCCAAGTGACAGTGAGGGGCGTGGTCTGGCCTTTCGTTTATTTCTTACTCCTTGTCCCTGCCCCTTTGCCTTCTCTAGGTGGTGGTTGGTAATGACAAATCCTTCACCTACGATTTTGTGTTTGACCCCTCTACTGAACAGGAAGAAGTCTTCAATACAGCGGTAGCACCACTCATAAAAGGCATATTTAAAGGTGAGGCTACTTCATTCTCCAAACGGTTCTTGAGCATATACTATGTGTCAGGCATTGTGTTTGGATGTTACAAATACAGGAATGGATGAAACATGAGTCTTGCCTTCAAAACAGCCATAGTCTAGGAACTAGTGCAATATAACTTGGGAAAGTATCTTGTACCCTTGAAGCTAGTTTTGTGCTCTATTTGCTTTCTGTGGTTCTGCTGCACTTTTATATATTCTGGGTTTCTTTTTGTCTTGAGACTTCATTAGATTCAAAGCTCTTTGATGGGTGCTGATGAGGCCCATGCATTTGCAAGACCTGTGGAAGTATCTAGAGATAAATAATAGAGCTTCGAGGCGCTGGAGGAATGCAAAGCTCAGGGGTAGGAATAGAAGTAGATGACTACATACATAATTTTTGGTGCATAAACAATTTTAAGCTTTTTGCACCCATTTTTTTAAAAAGATTTTTTATTTTAATTTCTTTAAAGATTTTATTTATTTTTAGAGAAAGGGGAAGGGAGGAAGAAAAAGAAGGAGGAAAACATCCATGTATGGTTGCTCCCATGCATCCCCTACTGGGCACCTGGCCCACAACCCAGGCATGTGCCCTGACTGGGAATCAAACCAGTGACCCTTTGGTTTGCAGGCTGGTGCTCAAACCACTGAGCCACACCAGCCAGGGCTATTTTTATTTTTTATGGTTATTCTATTACAGTTATCCTAATTTCCCCCCGTTTGCTATCTTCTGCCCATCCCACCTCCCTTCCCACAGTCAATTTGCACACTGTTGTCTATGTTCATGGGTTATTCATACATGCCCTTTAACTAGTCCCTTCCCCTTCTTTCCACTATTATCCCTCTCCTCTTCCCCGCCCTCTGGTTGTTTTAAGTCTGTTCCTTGTTTCCTGTGGTCCTATTTTGTTTGTTAGTTTATTTTGTTCATTAGATTCCTGTTACAGGTGAGATCATATGGTTTTTGTCTTTCACCACCTAGCTTATTTCATTTAGCATAATGCTTTCCATACCCCTCCATGCTGTTGCAAAAGAAAGGAGCTCCTTATTTCTTTCTGCTGCGTAGTATTCCATTGTGTTAATGTACCCCAGTTTTTTGATCCACTCATTTGCTGATGGCCACTTAGGCTGCTTCCAGCATTTGGCTATTGTAAATTGTGCTGCCGTGAACAATGGGGCGCATAAGTTCTTTTGGATTGGTGTTTCAGGGTTCTTAGGACATAATCCTAGCAGTGGTATTACTGGGACAAAAGGCAGTTCCATTTTTAGTTTTCTCAGTGAATTCCATACTGTTTTCCACAGTGGCTGCACCAATCTGCATTTCCACCAACAGTGCACTAGGATTCCCTTTTCTCCACAGCCTGGCCAGCACTTGCTGTTTGTTGATTCATTTATGATGTCCATTCTGATAGGTATGAGGTCATATGTCATTGTGGTTTTAATTTACATCTCTCTGATGGCTAGTGATGCTGAGCATGTTTTCCTATGTCTCTGGGCCCTCTGTGTGTCCTCCTTGGAGAAGTGTCTGTTCGGGTCCTTAGCCTATTTTTCTAATTGGAGTGTTTGTCTTCCTGGCATTGAATCCTATGAATTCTTTATATATTTTGGAGATTAAATTCTTGTCCAATGTATCACTGGCAAATATGTTCTCCCATATAGTGGGCTCCCTTTTCATTTTGGTGATGGTTTCTTTAGTCTTACAGAAACATTTTGGTTTGATGTAGTCCCATCTGTTTATTTTTCCTTTATTTCCCTTGCCCTAGGAGATATATCAGCAAAAATATTGCTACATGGCATATCTGAGATTTTCCTGCCTATGTTTTGCTCTAGGACTTTTATCGTGTCATGACTTTATATTTAAGTCTTTTATCCATTTTGAGTTTTTTCTGGTGTATGGTGTAAGTTGGTGATCCAGTTTCTATCTTTTTTTTTTTTTGCACGTACCAGTCCAGTTTTCCCAACACCCATTTATTGAACAGGCTATTTTTACTCCATTGTATGCTTGTGCTTCCTTTGTCAAACATTAATTAACCATAGCGACCTGGGTTTGTTTCTGGATTCTCTATTCTGTTCCATTGATCTATGTGTCTATTCTTATGCCAATACCAGACTGTTTTCATTTTATTTATTTACTTTTAGAGAGAAGAGAAAGGAGGGAGAAAGAGAGGGATAGATACTTTGATATGAGAGAGAAACATCGATCAGTTGCCTCTTTTGCACCCTAACTGGAGTCCTGGCCTGCAATCC
The DNA here is from genome assembly GCF_014824575.4 of Sturnira hondurensis. Classification (NCBI taxonomy): domain Eukaryota; kingdom Metazoa; phylum Chordata; class Mammalia; order Chiroptera; family Phyllostomidae; genus Sturnira; species Sturnira hondurensis. Next base: position 327,974 of record NW_028084199.1, on the reverse strand, counting down.
AGGCATGTGCCCTAACTGGGAATTGAACCTGTGACCTTTTGGTTCACAGTACAATACCCAACCCACTGAGCCACACCAGTCATGGCTGCACCCATCTTTAAGGAAAAATATTTTAGAAGTTAAAAAATATATAATAGAATCAATCAGTCCTGCTTTAAAAGAAGCAATGCTTTCATGCAAAGTGGTATGAAAACCAGAAGGATGATACTAATTCTACTTCAGGAACCTGGGATGAATTCCACAGCATAGGGAGCCTTTGAAGTAGGTATTGATTGATAAGTAGGAGTCTTTTAGGTAAAGAGTGAGATTTCCTAAAGTGCCTGGATACTTTGGCTGGTTAACAATCCTTATTGTAGCCTTGGCTGGTGTGGCTCCATGGGCTTGGCATAGTACTGCAAAGCGAAGGGTCGGGGGTTCAATTCCCAGTCAGGGGGCGTGCCTGGGTTGTGAGCCAGGTCCCTGTCAGGATGTGTATGAGAGGCAGGCAATGTTTCTCTCTCACGTTGATGTTTCTATCTCTTTCTCCCTCCCTTCCCTTCTCTCTAAAAATAAATAAGTTTAAAAAAGCTTTTAAAAATCTTTATTGCAGAAGCGACGGCTTTAGTATTATTCAAGACAATAGCAGGGTTCTGAAGAAGGGAGCGGTGCCTGAGAGGTCTTTAATATTATTCTAGGACAGTGGTTATTCAGGATTCAAAGCAGAGCTTTATTTAAAAGAAGTAGAACCGTGACATACTAGTCCCTTAATGTTGAACAGGACATTTATGGCACCTAGTCTAGCTTCTCTTCCAAAGAAAAGTGCCTTGTAGCAATATCTTTGTGAAGTGAACTTCCGATGTCTATTTGAGTATTTTTGGACAGGGAATTCACCGACTCACAGGGTAGTCTTGTTGATGGTTTTTGGACAACTCTAATTGCATTAGGTTATATTGAGGTGAAATTTGCCTCCTAGTAATAATTTGTACCCAGTGATGTTAGTTCATCTCTCTAGACAAAGAGTAGCCTTCTTGCAGGTAATAGCTATCCACATTTTTTTCACTTTTTTATGATGTCATGACTAGGCACATTGAATACTTTGTTTCAAATTTTTTAAATATTAAAGCAATAAACTCAAACTTATAGAAGTGTTGTAAGAACAGCATAAAAAATTTTTTTCCTGAACAATTTGAGATAAGCTATTGACCTGATGCCCCTGAATACTTTATTGTATATTTGCTACTAACAAGGACTTTCTCCTACGTATCTATAATACAACCATCAAAATCATGAAATTAGCTCTGGCTGGTGTAACTCAGTGGATTGAGCATGGGCCTGTGAACCAAAGGGTTGCCAGTTCGATTCCCAGTCAGGGTACATGCCTGGGGTGTGCAAGTGGCAACCACACACTGGTGTTTCTCTCCCTCTCTTTCTCCCTTACCCTCTAAAAATAAATGAGTAAAATCTTTTTAAAAAATTATGAAATTAACATTGCTACATTTCTACCATCCCATCCTCAGACCTCATTCAAGGTTCACCAATTGTGTGAATTTTGTCTTTTATAGCAGAGGGTCTAGGTCAAAATCAGTTGTATGTAGTTGTACTGTCTCTGTAGTTTCCTTTGTTCTAAAATTTTTCATTCTTTTTTGACTTTCATATCATGACACTTTTGAAGATCACAGGCCAGTTCTTTGGTAAACCATTTTTTTTTCAATTTTGGCTTGTCTGATGTTTATTTATGATTAGATTTGCATTCTTTGTCTTCAGCAGAAATATCACAGAAGTAGTGATGTATTCTTTTTGAACCCCCGTCAGTCAATACATGATTTTGGTTTGTACCATTTCTGCTAATGTTCACTTTGAGAGCTTGTTTGCAGGTTCTAGCAGGGGACAATAACTACTCATATATCCTTGACTGAAGAATGGTCCTCTCCTCTATCAGGGAAGGTCAACCTTTTCGATGGAGTGTGCAGCTTCAGGAGGGATGCACAAGGAGCAGTGAGGGAGGAAGGGAACACCCACCTTGCCAGGTGGATCAGCCGAATCAACCCTGATGATCAATGGGGTGACAGATGTCACAGCCGGATCACCCTCACATCCTGATGTTCATTTTGATCATTTGATTGACGTGTTATCTGCCAAGCTTCTCCACTATAAAGTTAACCTTTTTCCTATTTACATATTTGCAAGACCATTACATAATTCCACATCTCTTCTAATTAACCATGCCTTCTTTCCTTTAGCCATTCCTGAAATAAGATGGTTTCCAGAGCCTTCACTCTCTGTTCATCTTTCTCAGAATGGATCATCATAGCTTAGTAAGAGTGCTGTAGTTCTACTTTCCTATCTTTAACTTGGGAAACTATGAGAATTAAAGTATAGTCTTTAGAAGCAATAAAATATAGAAAGGGATTCCAGTGTATATGCATTTGGTTAACATTGCTCTGCCAAGACAAACTAGTATTTTTCAGTTAGCTCCATAGCAGCCCCCTCATACTCTGAACTCCCAGTACCGCAGAGCCCTGAATATTTTGTAGAAAGTACTAGAACTTGGTTTCCCCAGTTATTACTCTATACACCCATCTGTAGTGTTGCAGAAGATTATGGAATGTTATTCTCTTGACCCATAGGCTTGCCATAGTATACCACACCAGGCAATCCTAGCAATCTGTTACTGCAAATCTCAATTTAACATCTTAACAATTTTTCAGAACATCTAGGTCTTCATTTATATGATCAAGTTCTTTCAAAAAGAAAAAAAGTAAAGGGAAGCCCTGGCTGGTGTAGCTCAGTGGATTGAGCACGGGCCTGTGAACCAGAGGATTATGGTTCAATTCCCAGTCAGGGCACATGCCTGGGTTGCAGGCCAGGTCCCAGTGGGGGACTCACGAGAGGCAACCATACATTGATATTTTCTCCCTCTCTCCTTCCCTTCCCCTCTAAAGATAAATAAATAAAATCTTTTTTTTAAAGCAAAGGTCATATATCCCATTGAATCACACTTAAATGATGACATTCCTATGAGGAGCCCAATACTGTGGTCCAGATGCAGTCTGCAAGTTCAGATAAGGGATAGATGCTTTCATTGTCTGTAAGAAGCAACTTTGTTCCCTTTTCAAATGAAGACTGTTAATCAAAACTACACATGTTTGAATCCCTTCTATTTATGTAGCTTCTGGGACTTTCATTTATGTCTCAAAATTTAGAATTGCTCGAAGTAGACAGAAAGTAGAATTACAAAGCTCTGAACGGCTTTTTGGCAGGGACTTGGCCATCCTCACAATGGCTGTCAGATCCTCAAGTGTTTTATTTCCTATCTTTTGAGAGCTATCAGGAGGGGCACACGTTCTGGGTTTGTTTTTTTTTTTTTCTTTGCTTATTTGGAGCAGTACAAAGTCATGATGCCCAGATGACTTTTCTCTGTAGCTGTTGTTCATGAGAGACCCTTATCTTAAGAGAGCAGTCTCAGTTTGTAATTGCCGAAGGAAACAGAGTGTATTGATTGGATAAGAACATTTGAACACCACTATGTGTGTGACTTCTGTTTTGCCAGGATACAATGCAACCGTCCTGGCCTATGGACAGACTGGCTCTGGAAAGACCTACTCCATGGGAGGTGCATACACTGCAGAGCAAGAGAATGAACCAACAGTTGGGGTCATTCCTCGGGTGATACAAATGCTCTTCAAAGAAATTGACAAGAAGAGTGACTTTGAATTTACGCTGAAGGTGTCATACTTGGAGGTAAGTGATTTCTCTTTAATTATTCTGAGTTTAAATTTATCTTGGGGTAGAAAAAGAAATCCAAATCAGGTTTTTTCTGGCATTGCTCAAACTAATAAATTGCATTTTTAGTAAATTACATTTTTATAAACTGATAGAGAAAACTTACTGGCTCGGTTGGATCTGGCTTGCACCCAGTTCTTCCCGTGTTGTCAAAATAGTCTGTTTAATCTGATTGTTAGAGGAGTTGGCATTGACATATAAAAAGATGACAGAAGTTCTATTAATTCCAATTTGTCCTCTTATTGATTCTCTGTAGAGTCTGCAAAAAAAATTTTGATTTGCCTTTACTGTTTTGAGGCTTAAGCGATAATGCTGCTATTTTATGAAGATTGTTCAAAAAATTGGGGGATATATTGAGTTGTATAGGTGATGATAGAGTGTGTTTATTCAACAGATATTTATTGAGTACCTACTATGTTATAGACCCTGTTCTAGGTACTTGGGCTATATCGGTCAACAAAACATAAAAGTCCCTGCCCTTGTGGGTGTCTTCATTCTAGTGTATATCAGTGTAGAAGTAGATTGACTAGTTACAGCTAACCTCGTGACACTAAAAACACTTGTCTAGGGAACTTCCAGCTTCTGGGAAACCAGCTGGTTAGTTCCATAGCAGGGATAAGATGCCTCATCTTTACGGAGCAATAATTAAAGTGCAGTGATGTAAGGATGCAATTATAAATTGTACATAAATACTTCATCTGAAGTTGACTCTTAATGGGTATAGGAGGTAGAGAGTTTGAAGATGGACGTGCCTTTTGACCCAGCAATTCCACTGTTAGGAGTATATCCTAAGAACCCTGAAACACCAATCCAAAAGAACCTATGCACCCCAATGTTCATAGAAGCACAATTTGCGATAGCCAAGAGTTGGAAGCAACCTAGATGCCCATCGGTCAATGATTGCATCAAAAAGCTATGGTACATTTACACAATGGAATTCTATGCTGCAGAAAGGAAGAAGGAGCTCCTACCCTTTGCAACATCATGGATGGAACTGGAGAGCATTATGTTGAGTGAAATAAGCCAGGCGGTGAAAGACAAATACCATGTGATCTCACCTTTAACAGGAATCTAAACAACAAAACAAACAAGCAAGCAAAATATGACCAATGACACTCAAATATGGAACAGGCTGACAGGGTCCAGAGAGGAGAGGGGAGAGAATCATAGGGGAAAAGGGGAGGGACTCACATGAATAAGTATAAAGGACACATGGACAATAATTAAGATGGGGGGCGGAAATGGAAGGGAGGTGGGGAGCACTAGAGGGGGCAGGGCAGGGAATATAAAACAGAAAACTGTACTTGAATAAGAATTAAATTAAAAAAAAGATGGGGAAGCACACATCATTAAGATTAGCCTTCTTGAATCTTCATGAACCCAGTTGTGGTCAAGGTAATCAAATGAAAAAACATCTTGGGAGCCTGGTATGTCAGATAGTAGCCACAGCAATAATAGCAAACAAGTACAGTGCTGACACTGTGCTAAACACTGTTCTAAATACTTAAAGTCCTGCTATCGTTGAAATATTGGTCGCTACTTCTTCCTTTTGCTTCCCGCTTCCACCCTCTATTGAGAATTTGTTACTTACAGCTTAACAGAATCAATGAAGGTGACACTGTTAAGACACCATGAAAGAACTGAATTTGGGCACCCATGTTACTTTCATTGTCTGCCATTCCTAAGAGACTCTGTCTTGAGAAAGCAGTCTTGATTTTGTTACAGCAACGTGCGAATTCATTCTTGCAAGTATCAAATGTTCGCCATCAAATGTTCGCCTATAGGGTTAAAGCCCTTTTCTTAATTAAAAATATGATATGTGTGTTGTAAGAATAAGAATGTTTTAAAACAAAGTCACAAAGAACTTAAAAATCATCTCCAATCCCACCACCCTAAGATTACCCTGTTAACTTCTTGTTTTTGCTACTTTATTTTCAATGATACCAGATTTACAATGAAGAAATCTTGGATCTTCTATGCCCACCTCGAGAGAAAGCCTCTCAGATAAATATACGAGAAGATCCTAAGGAAGGCATAAAGGTGTGTTTGTTGTTGTTATTTATTATTACTTTAAAATGTTGGTCACTGCTAAAGGTCATATCTCTTTTACTTGCCACTGTGGTTTTAAATGAATACTAACATCTTTCAGATTTTTGTGTGGTCCTGATTGCCTTTGTTAATGTTGAATTCCTACATGGGATCTCTTGGAGGGCAGGATGTTTGACCACCTTCCTGTTACCTCTTGAAGGAATGCTAAAATCAATTAAATATTTACAGGATTAGCTATGTACAGAGTTCTAAGACTTTGATGTCCAGTATGGTAGTCATTAGCCACAAATGGCTATTTAAATCTGAATGAACTAAAATTGAATAAAATTTGTAATTCAGTCCCTCAGCTCTGGCCAGCATGGCTCAGTTGGTCCGACATTGTGTTGCAAACTGAAGGGTCACTAGTTCAGTTCCCAGCTGGGGGGTGTGCCTGGCTTGTGGGCCTTGTCCCCAGCTATGGGCATGAGGCAATCAATCGATGTTTCTCTCCCTCTCATTCTACTTACTTTCCCCTATAAATGAATGAATGAAGGAAATATTTTTTAAAAAACTCAGTCCCGCCCTGGTTGGTGTGGCTCAGTGGTGAGCACTGGCCTCTGACTCTAGGGGTTGCCTATTCGATTCCCAGCCAGGGCACATGCCTGGGTTGTGGGCCGGGTCCCCGGTATGGGGTACACAGGAGGCAGCCATACATTGATGTTTCTGTCCCTCTCCTTCTCCATCCCTTCCCCTCTCTTAAGATAAATAAATACAATCTTTTTTTTTAAGATTTTATTTATTTATTTATCTTTAGAGGGGAAGGAGAGAGGGAGAGAAACATCAATGTATGGTTGCCTTTTGTGCATCCCCTGCTGGGAGTTGGCCTGCAGGGAACTGGACTACAACCCAGGCATGTGCCCTGACTGGGAATCGAACCGCGATCCTCTGGTTCGCAGGCCCGCGCTCAATCCACTGAGCTACACCAGCCAGGGCCTAAATACAATCTTTAATAAAAAAATTCAGTCCCTCAGTTACACCAGACACACATGAAGTACTCAATAGCTCCCTGTGGCTGGTGGCTACTATATTGGACAACACAGATATAGAACTTACCCATGGTCGAAAAATTCTGTTGGACAACCCTGGAATAGACATTGTACTAGGCTCTGGAGTGATATTTAAAAAATTGAAAAGTTAACTAACATAACCTTTTCAAAATTCATACGTACAATAGGACAAAGATCACTTATTGGAGAGACTTCTGTCACATGGTAGTCGCAGGGTACAGAACTATAACTGAACAGAATTAGGAACAGAAAATTATAGCTGAACTGAAAATTTTAAAAAAATCTTAATGTTCTTTTTTCAAAAAGGACTTTATTTATTTATTTTTAGAGATGAAAAGGGAGGGAGGAAGAGGGAGAGAAACATCAATGTGTGGTTGCCTCTTGCTCGCCCCTACTGGGGACCCGGCCCACAACCCAGGCATGTGCCCTGACTGGGAATCAAAGCAGCAACTCTCTGGTTCACAGACTGGCACTAAATCTACTGAGCCACACCAGCCAGGGCTGAACAGAAAATTTGAGGCAACATAGGAAGTTTTGTGTATGGGAGTGGTCCAAATCCAGAAGCCAGTGTTGAAAACAGGCAGAGCTTGGGTCTAGCACCAGTTTGAATGTTCAGGACTGGGAGAATCTGATGCTGGAAGTGGATGAAAATAGGTAGTACAGTCTTGGGAAAACTTGCTAAAATAATATCTTACCCATCTTTCTCTCCTTTCTCTCTTCCCTGCATGGGAAGATGAAGCTTTAGGGGACAGGTGCCTGAGAGGCAGGTGCTTTTTTTTTCCCCTTCTGGGTTGTTAAGCCATTAACCAAGTGCAAAAGCAGGGCTTGAAGGATCAGACTCATTTTGAAAGCCTGATGAGCTTGGAATAGAGGAAGACAGTTTGGATAGTGGGAATAAGAAACCTGGGCCAAACACATGCTGTCTGTCACCAGAAAGAATGTTGGTAGTAAGCCAGCTCTTGACCAGATTCCAAGATATTTTATATGCCCCATGCTGCAGCAGGAATTAAATCTGAAGCATTATTTGAGATGAAGTTTGCAATACAAAGAAGTGTAGGTTTCTGACTTAAATTGGGGTGGGTAAGGACAACTTTGTTAATGCTTTTCAGATGGGATGAATGGAATGTGAGTAAGTATAGCAAAGAATATGGGTATTCTTGTAGTAAGGAATAGTTTGAACAGGAAAGCAGAAAATATACTCCTAGGGGTAATAAGACAAGACCAGTCAGTCTGGATTCAGAGATATGGGTTGGGAAGTAATAGGAGATATGTTAGGACCAGATTATTACTCCGGATTAAAGAATTTCCTTGCTATCCCTGTGGACAGGGTATAAGCTATTTAATCCTTCCAAATGAAGGTCTGCTGTGGCTACTTTTACCAAGGCTTTAGATTCCATGTTTATGTCCTGAATGTAAGAAGAGTATCTTCAAATCTCTTTGTGTCCTCACTATCTAGCACAGGGCTTTGTAGTTTGGTGACATTTTAGGAAGCAGGATTTTTAGGGAGACTAAACAGAAATGGATTGAAAAGGAGAAAGATGAGGCCGAGGAAGGCCAACTGGGGAAAGTGCCTTATTTCTCAGGCATGAAGTAATATGGGCCTGGAGTAGGCAAGTAGAAAGGAAAAGGAAGCAGTGGATTCAAAAGAAGAATGACTAGGAGTTGGTGATAGCTGAGATATGGAGGAATGGGAGGAATTGAAGGTGAATCTGAGGTTTCGAGAATAGAAATATTAATAGAAATAGAGAAGTAGTGGATAGAGTCAGTGTTGGTGAGAGGAAGATGAGTCTGACTTATAATTTACTGATTTCAAAGTGTAAGTAGCAGGCAATTATAAATAAAAGACTAGAAATTAGGGCACCAATATAGATTTGGGAGCTCTGGAGTAATAAAATCATAGCATATTGGGGCTAGCAGGGACTTTATCTAGTTCAGTCTTGAGAAGCTCCAAGAGATTTTAGCTTGTACAAACTCTAATAGCTAGATACAGTACCAAGCCCAGGATCCTGGTTTTCTGGCTTCCTACGGAAGCTATGCTGTGCAATTTCCCCTAGTGGAAAATGAAGTTTAAAATGGATCAGAGGTATGGGGAGGAACCTAAGTTCCCACAGAAGAGAAAGTAGCAAAGAGAAATACCATAGCTGTTTATGTTACTCTTACCATCCTTCAGGTCAAAGGTTACCTTCATTTGGGGTTCCTTGGAAGGCACCTGATCCATTGCTATCCTAAAATCAAGAGAGCTTTTCTAGCTCCAGTATTGGCCAGTACCTTGTTTTGGAAGCCCCTAGGGGAGATTGGAGGCCTTGGTTTGCAGGGATCCCAATGATTAGGGTTCCTATATAAAACCACGGGTCTTCTATTCAATATTTATTAAGGCTCTACTGGAACGTCAAGGCATTATTTCTTCAAACCATCACTTCTATTTCCGATAAAGTATTTGAAGTATGTATCCTTAGGGAGTTTTATTTTTCTTTCTCTGACTTAGATTGTGGGACTCACTGAGAAAACTGTTTTAGTTGCCCTGGATACTGTTTCCTGTTTGGAGCAGGGCAACAACTGTAGGACTGTGGCCTCAACAGCGATGAACTCCCAGTCATCTCGCTCTCATGCCATCTTTACAATCTCCATAGAGCAAAGAAAGAAAAATGACAAGTAAGTTACAGTCTAAAGAGTCAAGATTTTTTTTTTAATTATTTTTTAGACAGGGGAAGGGAAGGAAAAAGAGGGAGAGAAACATCAATGTGTGGTTGCCTCTCACACACCCCCTACTGGGGACCTGGCCTGCAACCCAGGCATGTGCCCTGACTGGGAATCGAACTGAGATCCTTTGGTTTGCGGTCCCGCGCTCAGTCCACCGAGCTACACCAGCCAGGGTGAGTCAAGATTTTTAATGTGAGTTCTAGTCAAGTTGACCAGTAGGTCGCTTCTTCAATTGCTTTGACAAAGCATCTGACATCAGTATGCTGAGCACTAGTAATGAGTGGGGCTATTGGACCAACTTGAAAGAAAAGAAGAGCTGGCGGTCAGCTATGAGACTCAGCTGTCCTCAAGCTTGTGTACTCTTCTCACTTGTGGCATCCTGTCATTATCACAGGAATAGCAGTTTTCGCTCCAAATTGCATCTTGTAGACCTTGCTGGATCAGAAAGGCAGAAGAAAACCAAGGCTGAAGGGGATCGTCTCAAAGAAGGTAAGGATGGTTAAAGCCACAGTTGGAGATAAAACCTTCTAGCACTCTTCTTCTTGGTATTATTGGTGTCTTAACTGGGATAGTTCAGGTCCCAACCTAACAGTACCTACAATTCAAGCCAGACGCTGATTTCAGAAATAGTGAAAAGTTGTTTCTTTTCCTTGCGCTCATTTCCTAATTTAGGTGTGAGATTTGGATCTGGCCCTTGGTTTGATTTCATCTCATCCAGGCAAGTTTTTATTTTGTTTTGTTTTCTTTTCTCTTCTTTTACCCCCCAACTACTTATGATTAAAATCAATATTCTTAAGTATTCACGGTCTTTCCCAGATGTCACATAAACCTCATCAGCATGGTTTCCATATCTTCATTTAAGTTATTGGATAGAAATGGTGACGCTCCTAAGGCTAAAAGAATCTATGGTGTGTGCTATTACAAACCTTTGTCTAGCATGAAAGTGACCTGGTAAGCTGCATGCTGTGTGAATGGTCTTTAAAGCAATTATTAATCTATCTAACAAAAATTAACAACCAGCTCCTGTTTATCAATTTTAAAGATCTTATTCTTTTATTTTAAGAGAGACAGGAAGAGAGGGATAAAGAGAGGGAGGGAAACATTGCATGTATGAAACGTACATCTACCAGTGGCCTCTTACAAGCACCCAACAGGGAACCTGGCCCACAACCCAGGCATGTACCCTGACTGGGAATCTAACTGGTGATCTTTTGATTCACAGGCCAGCACTCAATCCATTGAGCCACACAAACCGGGGCTGTTTCTCAATTTTATACTTAAGGATCTCATAAAAGATTTCATTAATGCCTTGCTAATGTCCAGATATACTATATCTACCCTATTTCTCGTTAGTTACCAGCTTAGTAACAGTACAAAAAGGAAGTAAGGAGGCCCTGGCTGGTGTAGCTCAGTGGATTGAGCGCGGGCCTGCGAACCAGAGGATCGCGGTTCGATTCCCAGTCAGGGCACATGCCTGGGTTGTAGTCCAGTTCCCTGCAGGCCAACTCCCAGCAGGGGACGCACAAAAGGCAACCATACATTGATGTTTCTCTCCCTCTCTCCTTCCCCTCTAAAGCTAAATAAATAAATAAAATCTTTAAAAAAAAAAAAAGGAAGTAAGGATTAGCCTAAATCAACTTTTTTCTTAGTGAATTCAAGCTGGCTTCTAGTGCTTATTCTTCCATTTCTAGGTTCTTGCAAGCCATCCCTGTAATAATATAGAAGACACATCAGACTTACTGATCTGTAATTTATGGAATTAACTTCTAGCTCTTTTTTTTGAATTTTGAAATTACATCTGCCCAGTCTTCTGGAACATCTTTTTCTCCGAGATTTCTCAGAGATCACTGACCTAGCTTCAGCACTCGCATTTGAAATTGCTGTTAGGTCCAATTTACTTGGCTAGAATTCATCTGGCCCAAGATATTTGACCTCCAATGAAAGTAGCTGAGCTCTCACTACCTCCTTACCTTGGGCTTCAGGTCCCTCAGGAACTGAGAAGGCAGAAGCAACAAGTGTAATTGAGGACTTTTACCTTTGTCATTTAGCCGTATTATACTGCTGGCACAGGGCAGAGACTATTTCTTTCTCATTCAGCTTTTTGTTCCGAATGTAGTTAAAAGTAACCTTTCTGTTCTGCATTAACCTTCTTATTTAAAGGTTCTTGTGCCTCTTTTATCTTTCCTTAGGTGTACGGTTCTGAGTTATCTTTTAACGGCTCTTTGAGATGGAATTCACAGCCATGAGATTCACCCATTTACACTGTCCAGTTCAGTGGATTTTAGCATATTCATAGAGTTGTGCATTCACCACTGCCATCTAATTTTAGAGCACTTCCATCATTTTCCCAAAGAAGCTTAATATCCATCAGCAGTCACTCCTCTTTCCCACCCCTTCTCTAACCCTAGGCAACTACTAACCTATATTGCATATTAATATAGTCATGCAATAAGTGGTCTTTTGTGACTGGCTTGTTTCACTTAAGGTTTTTTGTTTGTTTTTTTAAAGATTTGTTGTGTGAGAATTTTTTTTTTTTATCTAAGCATAGTTGACATGCAATACAGGGTGGGGCAAAAGTAGGTTTAGAGTTGTTCATATGGAAAATAATACATAATTAATAAGTGGCAATACAAGAATAAACTGTTTCACATACTCACAACTGTAAACCTCCTTTTATCTAATCCTATATTATTTTCATTTCAAGTGTACAACATAGTAATTTGACATTTATATGCCTTACAATGTGGTCACTGTGATAAGTCTAGTAACCATGTTTTACCATACAAAGTTATTACCATTCTACTGACTGTATTCCTTGTGCTGTGTATTACAGTGGTGTGACTTATTTTGTAACTAGAGGTATATACCTTTTATTCCCCTTTACATTTTTCTTTTTTTTTCTTTTTAATATATTTTATTGATTATACCATTACAGTTGTTCTATTCCCCCCTTCATTCCCCTCCACCCGCACACTCCCTCCCCCACCATTCTCCCCCCCTTAGTTTATAACCACGTGTCTCAAGTTCTTTAGATTCTATATTTCCCCCACTATTCTCGCCCTCCCCCCTATCTATTTTCTACCTACCATCTATGCTATTTTCTGTGCCTTCTCCCCCCTTCTCCCCCTCCCACCCCCCTCTTTCTAACCCTCCATGTGTTCTTCATTTCTATGGTTCCGCTCCTGATCTAGCTGTCCTCTTGGTTTGCTTTTGTTTTAGGTGTGGTTGTTAATAACTGTGACTTTGCTGTCCTTTCACTGTTCATATTTTTCATCTTCTTTTTCTTATATAAGTCCCTTTAGCATTTCATATAATAAGGGCTTGGTGCTGATGAACTCCTTGAACTTCATCTTCTCTGAGAAGCACTTTATCTGTCCTTCCATTCTAAATGAAAGTTTTGCTGGATAAAGCAATCTTGGCTGTAGGTCTTTGGATTTCATGACTTGGAATACTTCTTTCCAGCCCCTTCTTGCCTCTAAGGTCTCTTTTGAGAAATCCGCTGACAGTCTGATGGGTACTCCTTTGTAGGTGACTGTCCCCTTATCCCTTGATGCTTCTAGGATTCTCTCCTTCATTTTGGTCTTGGCTAATGTAATTATGATGTGCCTTGGTGTGTTCCTTCTTGGGTCCAACTTCTTTGGCACTCTCTGAGCTTCCTGGATTTCCTGGAAGTCTATTTCCTTTGCCAGACTGGGGAAGTTCTCCTTTATTATTTGTTCAAATACGTTTTCCACTCATGGCTGTTTCTTTCCCCCTTCTGGTACCCCTATAATCCGGATGTTGGAACACTTAAAGATGTCCTGGAGGTTCCTAAGCCTCTCCTCATTTTTTTGAATTCTCATTTCTTCATTCCTTTCTGGTGGGATGTTTTGTTCTTCCTTCTGGTCCATTCCATTGATTTGAGTCCCAGTTTCCTTTCCATCGATATTGGTTTCCTGGACATCTCCCTTCATTTCAATTAGTTTAGCCTTCATATGTTCCTCTAATATGATTATGACTATGTTCCTCTAATTTGTGACTATAATGTACCAGTTCTGTGAGCATCCTGATAAATAGTGTCCTGAATTGTGCTTCTGAGAGGCTGGCAATTTCTCGGTTGCTTAGAGTTATTGGCTCTGGGACTTTGAGTTCTTCTTGCACCATCTTTTGGGCTGTTCGTGCCTGTTAAGTAGCAGGATCGGAGCCCTAAAGTGTTCACTAGAGCAGGGCAACTAAGTCGCTGTGTTGTGACGTTGTATGTGGGGGCGGGGTCAAAGAGGGACAATGGCTTCCCATCTGCCGCCTGCCACCGAGTCACCCACCGGCGCCGCAGCCACCACCGTCACCAGGCCCACGCGTTTCGTTCCACTGCACACGAGTGTGCCACCGCCATCAGCCCTCCACCACTGGGTTCGCCCCCTGGGGCCTGTGTGGTCCATCTCACTGTGCGCGAATGTGCGACTGCGGTCAGTCTGCCCCACACCCCGACTGGTTCCGGGCTGCCTGCGCACCTAGGTCGGGGGATCTGTCCTGCCCGACCCAGCTCCGCTGCTGGTTCCGCCTCTCTTACCGTCCCCGTTGAACGGTTCGTAGTTGTCGGACTTCCGTATAATTCCGTTTTCTGGTCTTTGGGTGTGTCCTAGTTCTCCAAACCTTTGTTGTGTTCAAACTTGGTTGTGGGAGAAGGCACAGTGTTTCCACCTATGCCTCCATCTTGGTGGAAGTCTCTACATTTTTCAACATACCCTGAACCCCTCCCCTCTGACATCATCAGCTTTTTCCCTATTCAGGAGCCTGTTTCTGTTTTATTTTTTTAAGATTCCACATATACGTGACATCATATGGTAATGTATTTGTCTTTGTCTGACATTTCACTTAGCACAATACCTCTAGGTCCAACCATGTTGTCAGAAATGGCAAGATTTCATTCTTTTTATTGCTGAGGAATAGTCCATTGTGTATGGATACACCACATCTTCTTTGTTCATTCTTCTATGAATGGGCACTTGCATTGATTCCATATATTGCTCATTATAAATTATGCAGCATTAAACATAGGGGCACATACATCTTTTTGAATTAGTGTTCTGGATTTCTTCAGTTAAATGCCCAGAAGTGGAATTGCTGGGTCATGTAGCAGTTCTAGTTTTAATTCTTTTTATTAAAGGAGGTTTTTTTAAAAAGTTTTTAAATGTATTCTTAGAGGGGTAAGAAGGAAGAAAGAGAGGAAGAAAAACATCTGTGCGAGAGAAACATGGATTGGTTGCCTCTCGCATGCCCCCAACTGGGGACCTGGCCTGCAACCCAGGCATGTGCCCTGACTCAGAATTGAACCAGCGACCTTTTACTTTGTGGGATGACGTCCAACCCACTGAGACATACCACTCGGGGAGATGTTTATCCATCTTAATACTTATAGCTCTGTTCTAAAGTTTTATTTTAAACCAGAGTCTTAGGGTTTCTTAGTATAAAATCATATCAGTAAAAAGAACATGATCTCTTTGTGAATATTTATCCCTATCATTTCTCATGTTTTTTATTAGCAAGGAGAAAGATGTTGAAGGATACACACTGGGCTTGTAAAATTGCTTTTCTTGCATGGTGGGAGAGTCTAATTTCTGTTTTTAGTTGGAATGGTTTTATTGTTTTAATATTTGAAATGATAATTGCTACTGGTTTGGGTGAATGATATTTAATTCTTTTAGTTCTAGAAAGTCTTTTTTATGTTGTGCTTTCATCTTCTTGAGTGATCTCTTTTAGACTCAGTTGGCTATTTCCTTCAGCAACTCTATTTTATGAAAGGCTTATGTGAGGTTGTCTGCTTCTTTCTATCTTAGGCTTCTGGGTCCCCTTAGGTATATTGTTATTTTTCTTTCTCTTCTCACTGGGGCTCAAGTCCAATGCTGATGTCCCTTAAGTCACAACAGCTATGTGACTGGAAAAGGCTCAATGGTTTGTACTCATGAGCCAGCACTGTAGAAGCGGTCATGTCGTCAGTCAGCTTCTCACACCCTTGGGAGGCATTCAGGGGAGGCTTCTCTGACTCTTGTTCTCTGGTGCTGTTCTTGTTTCCGAGTAGAGAGGACGCAACCAACTCTTCAGTTTCTTTTTTTTAATTTTTATTTATTTATCTTTAGAGGGGAAGGGAAGGAGAGAGGGAGAGAAATATCAATGTATGGTTGCCTCTTGTGCGTCCCCTGCTGGGAACTGGCCTGCAACCCAGGCATGTGCCCTGACTAGGAATCGAACCGCGATCCTTTCATTTGTAGGCCCGTGCTCGATCCACTGAGCTACACCAGCCAGGGCTAGCCTCCAACTCTCCAGTTTCTTGTCAGCGTTTTCAGATTCGGGGAAGCCTCCCTTGTCACATGGGCAATGTCTACTGTCTCCTGGGAGTTCATAGAGTCCCACAGGCCAAACCTTTGCCAGCGGCCAGGTTCCCATCCTTGCATTTTGGCTCTCCCATATCGAACTCCAGGCCTTTAGCCTAGAGTTCTCAGTTGTTCCAGAGAGAACTCACTCTCAGGTCTCAGACCCACCCTGTGAACTCCCTCTCTCAGCAGCTACTTGGCGGAAGGACAGAGTAGACAGATCTGACTTGTGGATATAGGGGGTCTGGGCTATCTTCAACTCCCCATCTTCCCAAAATCCATCAACATTTTAAAAATATACTGCCAAATTCCCACAAAGGCCTAGATTATTCATTTTTTGTAAAGTCTTTTAACTTTTCTACTAAGTATTGTTACCAACTTGATAAGTGAAAAATGCTATCTCATTTTCTTTCCTGTAGTTATCAGTGAAGTTAAAAATACTTTTAGCCCTGGCCAGGTGGCTTAGTTGGTTGAAGCGAAATGGGTTTGATTTCCAGTTTGGATATGTGGCTGGGAGGAGGCAACTGATTGATTTCTCTCTCTGTTTCTCTGTCTCTCTGTTTTTCTCTCCAACCCCTCAACACACCTCCCTGTCTGTCTCTCTAAAAATCAATGAACATATCCTTGGGTGAGAAATAAAAAAAATACTTTTCTATTTATAGGACATTCACGTGCTGGATTAATTTACCTATTCAAGATATTTTACTTTCAGCCCTGGCTGGTGTGGCTCAGTGGATTGAGCTCGGGCCTGCGAACCACATGATCATGGTTCAATTCCCAGTCAAGGGCACATGCCTGGGTTGCGGGCCAGTTCCCAGCAGGGGACTCATGAGAGGCAACCATACATTGATATATTTTTTAAAAAGATATTTTACTTTCTTTTCTCAACATGGGTGCTGCACATTTCTTTTTAAGTCTATCCCTATTTTTTTGTTGAGACTTTAAATATAAAACAGATTCAGCTAACTGCCACATGGAGTATAAATAGATTACAGATGGATAACAGGTTATTCAATGGAAGTATAATGCAGTGTACAGAAAAATGCCCAAATCATAATTTTCAACTCTGATGAATGTTCACAATGTGAATATACCAATGTCACCACCACCCAGATCAAAAAACAATATGACGAGCGTTCCAGAAGTACCACTTGTGCCCACTTCAGTCTCAGTCTTCCCCAGAAGGTAACCTTTGCATCTGATTTCCTTTCATTCAATGTAAAGTCCCTAGAAAAGTGAAAGGATGCCTAGTTGAATTCAGATAAATGGCTAATCATTTTGTGGGGAACATACTTATATTAAAAATGATTCATCATTTATCTGAAATTCAAATGTAATTGATGCTTGTTATTTTTTCCCTTTGTTAAATCTGGTCACCCTAACTCAACATTATGCTTGTGAGACTCATCTATATCATTTCACGTAGTTGTAATTCATCCATTTTCACCACTATACATATTCTATTGGTGACTGTGCCACAGTTTATTTTTCTTTTCTACTGTTGGATGGGCATTTGGGTAATTTCCCGCTTGGGGCTGTTATGAATAGTGCTGCTATAGATATTCTTGTACATGTATTTTGGTGAGCATATGTACACGTATTCCTTCAATCCCGAATCCTCCTGTAACTGTTACACTATCTCCTTCCGTTTAGAGTCAAGCTCCTCAAAAAAGTTCACACTGCTTAGCAACACATGTGATTCATTCGTAGTTACAGGGTTTTTTATTTGTTTTGTTTTGGGGTTTTTTTGGTGAGATAGAGCACACATGGCAAAAACTGCATAAATCATGTATATCATTTAATAAGTAATTATAAAGTGAACACCCATGTAACTATCACATAGGTTGAAAAAGAACATTTCTAGCACCTGTGTCCGTGACCTCTCTCAGGTCACAACCCCCTTCCTTCCTTCTTGAGGTAACCGCTCCTGATGTGTATGATAGTAATTCCCTTGCTTTCCTGCACAGTAGTGCCATCTGTGTATACATCTCTAAATAGCATAATTTAATTCTGTCTGTTTTTAAACCGTATATCAATGGAATCATACTGATGTGATCTTTTGTGTTTTGCATCTTTCATTCAACATTGGGTATGAGATTCATCCATGTTGCATATAAGTACAGTTCCTTTATTTCCACTTTGCTACAGTAGTCCATTGTATGATTAGACCAATATTTATTCTTTCTACTGCTGATGGATATTTCAGTTGTTTCCAGAATGAGGCTATTGCCAACAATGCCCCGATGAACATTCCTTTTTAAAGAAGAGTTTATTTCTTTATATTTAGAGAGGGGAGGGAAGGGAGAAAGAGTGGGAGAGAAACATCAATGTGTCGTTGCCTTTCGAGCACCCCCTACTGGGGACCTGGCCCGCAACCCAGACATGTGCTTGCCCTGACTGGGAATGGAACTGGTGATCCTTGTTCGCAGGCTGGCACTCGGTCCACTGAGCCACACCAGCCAGGTTACTATGAACATTCTCATTCATGTAGCCTGATACTTATGTGTATGAATTTTCTAGGGTATACACCTCAAAGTAGAATTACTGGGTCCTAGGGTGCATACACACCCAACTGTCCAGTATATGAGAGTCATCATTCCACATTTCCCAATAATGTTTTGCCAGAATTTAAAATTTTTGCTATTCTAATGGGTGTGATAAACTTCATTGTGGTTTTAATTTTCATTGCCTCAATGACTAAAGGGGTTGGTCACGTTTTCATATGTTTATTGGCCGTGTATATTTTCTTTTCTGGGAAATGCCTGTTCTAGTCTTGCCTATTTTCCTATTATCTTCTTCATACTGATTTCAAAAATAGTTCTTTACACGTGTACTATAGAGTCTAGTCACTGGTCAGTTATATTCATTGTAAACCTCCCCACCCCCACAGGTTTTGCAAATATCTTGTCCCTCATCTCTGGCTTGTCTTTTTCCTCTCTTTTCATTTAGGATTGTTTTTATTCTGTGTCTTGTTTAAGAAATCGCTTAGTACCTAAGGTCTGGAAGATACTCTTCTATATTATCTAATAAAAGCTGCACAGTTTTGCCTTTTCACACTTACATCTTTAATCCACCTAGAACTCTTTTCTGTGCATGGTATGATGTAGGGGTCCAATTTTGTTTTTTGTATAAATGCCCCTTTGTCCTCACACTATTTGTTGAAAAGTCCACCATTTCTGCCACTGATGAGCAGTGCCATTTCTGTCATATATTAAGTGCCCAAATCTGCCTTGGTCTGCTTTCTGAGCACTCATTCTATTAAGTGAAATTCAGTCTTCCAAGTGTAAGTACATAGTGTGTCTCCCCACTTATTTAGGACTTTTTAAATACTTTTCAATGATTTCCCCTGTAGAAGTCTTATCCATCTTTTGTTCTATTCTTAGGTAATTTGTATGTTGACAGTATTGGAAGCGATATTTTTAAATCTTTTTACTCAAGTATAATATACAAACAGAAAAGTACATATATTATAAGTGAATAGCTCACTGAATTTTTATAAAATGAACAAACCCATGTGAACAGCATGAATAGATTCTTTTAAAATTTTGTATTCTAGTCCTGGCTGGGGTAGCTCAGTGGACTGAGCTCGGGCCTGTGAACCACACGATCGCGGTTCGATTCCCAGTCAGGGCAGATGCCTGGGTTGCAGGCCAGTTCCCAGCAGGGGACACGTGAGAGGCAACTATACATTGATATTGATCTCCCTCTCTCCTTCCCTTCCCCTCTAAAGATAAATAAATAAATTCTTTAAAAAATAAATAAAATAAAATAAAATTTTATATTCTAACTTTGGTTATAGTGTATGGAAGTACAAAATTTATTTTTAAATATTTAATTTTATTTTAAAATTTAATTTATTTAAAAATAAATAAAAATATTTATTAAAATATTTATTTTTAAATATTGATTTTGTATCTAGGCACCTGTTTTTAGGTAGTCCATCTACCCTGTTTTGGGTAGTCCATCTTTACCCACCTTGCCAAAACCACCATGTCCAATATCACCAGTGATACCTTAATTACCAAAGCGGTTGGGTCTTTTCGGTGCTAATCTTTTCTAACCTCTCTGTGGCATTGACACTTGCACATTCCCTCCTTGAAACTCTTCTCCTGATTTGTAAATTCCCACTCTCCTAGTTCTTTCCTTAACTCAAACTATTCCTTTTTTAGTCTCTTGCTTTTTCTTCTTCCTGTTCCATTTTGCTAATTATTGCTCCCAGCATGAGCTCCTTGATTAGGAACAAGTACCCACTACCTGATGTTAGTTCTTTCTTAGCAACATCGTAGAGACACACACACTTTCAGTCTCTTCCTGTTGTCTCTCCAGAGTTTATGCCCTCACCCCGAACACCTGGTCAACAGCCCCCTAACTCTGGCTTCTTGGAAGCATTCCATCCCAACTACCATAGCTACGTTAATCTCCTTAAAAATACCACTTCGTACATGGTCCCTCCCCTGGTTGGAAACTAAGTGACCTCCTCCCGTGACCTGTATATCGCCACATAAAGGATGGAGTCGGAAAACCATAGCCAGGTCTTCCAGAGCCTTCATCCCTGGCCTGTCTCCTCAACTGCCTTTCACAGCTTCCCTGCCCACACTCTCCACTGCAGCTACATGGCCTGCACCACGGGCCCTGCTGATTCTGGCTTCTGTGTACTTTCCTTATAGCCGTCTCCTCTTCTCTCCCAGAATGCAGCCACTCCCCTACTCCCCCACCAACCACCTAACAGGGAATGTCCAACCTTTTGGCATCTCTGGGCCACACTGAAATAAGAGTTGTCTTGGGCCAGCATTAACGATACAAATGCTGATGAGCAAAAAAAAAAAAAAAAGTTTTAAGTACATTCACGATTTTGTGTTAAGCTACATTCATAGCCATCCTGGGCCATATGCAGCCTGTGGGCTGAGGGTTGGACACCCTGATAGAACATAGCCATCTTGCAAGGTCCAACTTAAGTCTTGGGGTTTTTGAAGTTGCCTTTTATAATTATATCACCATCTAATGTACTTTTACTCCTCTGAAATTCCATAGTATCAGGGGGCTACCTTGTCATTTTTCTGTCTCCTCTGTATTTCCAGTTTCATCTGCCACCATTTCCCCACAAACTACAGGAGTCCAGCCACGGCAGTGCGCTCATTGTTTGCCAAACAGTACTGTCATTACAGACCTGTGCCGTGCTACTTGTATATTCTCTGCTGATTTTCTTTCTTTTTTTTTTTTTGTCTCCCCATGGCCTTGTAACTCTGGTTCCATCCAGCACCTCTGTTCCTCCTGCACTTTTAGCCTGTCCTTCTCTACTGACTTTCCCCCTCTACTGATGTGTTTCTCCCATTTTCAAACAAAATTCTTCATCCTTCTCATACAGTAGCTCCCTTCCCTTTTCCTTTCACTCTGCTTTTCTCTTCCTACTGTTCAAGCCCGTCACCTCGCCACTCTGCACCATCCTAAGTAGTCCCACCCACTTAGATGCTTAGAGCTTCTACCCGTATGCCGCTGATCCCAGACCTCTATCTACAGCACATGTCTCATATCTACATTTCAGCCTGTAAGTGGAGTTGCCTGTGGAGCATCTCATAAATGACCCACAGACACCTCCCATTCCACATAGCTCACACTGAAGTCCTCGTCTCTTCCTGCCTCTGTTAAACCAGCCCCTCCATCCACTGCAGGTGATTCCAATAGGCCCCTAGTCACCCACACCAAAAACCAGGGCATCATTCCATATTCTTCCTTCACTCTGGCTCCTTCTCCCAGTCCCACCAGTCACCAAGTCCTGTGAGTCTTACTCATATCTCAGGTCCCTTTCTTTTCTCTAACCCTGCTACCACTACCTTAGTTCAGGCCTTCATCATTTCTTAGCTTACAGCTAGCTTTCTGATTGGTTTCCCTTTCAAGTCAGGCACTTAAGTCGTCTACCAAACAGCAGCCAAGATGTGCTTTATAAACTGGATATACCTGCTTAGAGATCTTTCCAGACCTCCCCACTTTGTACCGCACTGCTTAACATGGCCTCTGTATTTTAGCCCCACATACCTGGCTAGCATCATCTCACGCCACCCGTTCTTTGCCATCTGCTCTGCTAAGTCATATTAAGTGTGCCCAGTTCTCTCTTGTATGTGCATCTTTGTGTGTTCTGCTCCCTCTACTGGAAATGCCTTCCATCTGTTTTCACATGGCTAATTGTATTTCTTCTCAAGATTTTATTTATTTATTTTTAGAGAGAGAGAGAGGAAGGGAGGGAGTAAGACATGGACAGAAACATCCATGTGTGGTTGCCTCTCGCACGCCCCCTAATCGGGGGCCTGACCCTTTGTGCCTTGACTGGAAATTGAACTGGCAACCCTTTGGCTTACAGGATGACACCCAACCCACTGAGCCATACCAGTCAGGGCATGACTAATTCTATTTTGCCCTTATACTCAGCTCTGATTTTATTCCCCTGAAGAAACTGTCTTTGGCCACCCACTTCCTCCACCCACACCATCTACCATTTACCTCTTTTCTACACTAATAGTACCCCAACTGTATATTACAGTCATCTCCTTACCTGGCTGACTCCCCCAGTATATAGTAAGCCAATCAAAGATTGGAACTGTGTCTTACTCATCCTTTTTTAAATTGATTTGAGAGAGAGATTTGTTGTTCTACTTATTCATGCATTCATCAGTTGATTCTTATATGTATGTGCCTTGACCAGGATTGAACCCACAGCCTTGGTATATGGGGATGATGCTCTAACTAACAGCATTCCGTTGTATGACTAGACCAACTGAGCTACCCATCCAGGTGTCTTATTCATCTTTGAATCTCTAGAGCCTGGCATCGTGTGTGACATGTCATTGTAGGTTCTCACTGAATGCCTGAATTCTTTCTCCCTTTTGGTCTGACTGACAGTTCCTACTGAGATTTCAATTCAAATTCAGATATCACCAACCTATGAAACCTTTACTTTGGGTCAAAGTCTTTCCATCAATTGGACTCCATAGTGTTTTCTCATAACATTTTATTGGAGCAATCATTGCATTTTAACTTTCATTTGTCTCAAGGTATCGTTTGATTTAGTAGCATGTAATGCAGCTTCTCTTCTCAGGGGGAATCTCTACAGCTGAGATATCCCTCCTGATTCTTAACTGTCACATGTGGGTGTGGGCCCAGCCAATTTCATACCTCCATGCCCCTACCAGTCTTGGTGTGGCTTCTTTTTTATATCCTTAGTTATAGGACTTCAGCTCAGCTAGTCTTCAGATGGTTCTCTAGCTTGATTGTTCTATTATGTAGTCGGAATTTTGCTGTGGTCACAGGAGGAAGCAAGCACAGTGTTACCGCCTCCACCATCTTGACTGGATCCAGAGGATCTCTTCTTTAAACAAAACTTTTTTTAAAGATTTTATTTATTCATTTTTATTTTTAGAAAGAGGGGAAGGGAAGGAAAAAGAGAGGGAGAGAAATATCTATGTGTGAGAGATACATTGCTCAGTTGCTGGTTGCCTCTCACACCCCCCTGACTGGGGTACCTGGCCCACAACCCAGGCATGTACCCTGACTGTTGAACCAGCAACTTTTCGGTCTGCAGGCTAGCACTCAGTCCACTGAGCCACACTGGACGAGGGTGCAGCCAGAGGGCCCCCAAAAGAAGAATTTGCAATTGGGTCCAGAACTCAGGGTGTCCAGGAAATATTAAAAATATGGGATGTCCTCACCCCCCAAGTCTGAGCTGGGGGGATGGGATACATGGAGCAGGGCCATTCAGTTGTTTTGCATAGCAACAGTTTCGCAGGTAACCTCTAGAATGGTCATTTAACATATCTATAACCTTTAACTGGTTTCATAGATATGTTAAATAGCTGTGGCCATGCTTTGAGCCAGGGAGAAGGGAGTGACTTCCACTCAAGATGTAACTGGGAGGCAACTCCCCAGCCCCTGTTACAGTACTTGTGTGAGAGCTTGGAGATGACTGGCTCCACGCCTGCCCAGACTCGCTATGGCAGCCCAGTAAAGCTGGGAGGATGTGAGAGTCCTGGCAGGTGTAGCAGGTTGTGGGAGGAGTCAGAAATGGGGCTACAGAGAAAGATTGGCATGGGAATTTAAATGCAGACGTGGCAGTCATTAAGGAGAGAACCACGCGCTTTTGGCCAGAATGGGGATACTCACAGCCCTGTGAGAGAATCACCATGTAGCTTTAGCAGAGAGAACCATGTGCGGCTTTGGCCAGAGTGGGGGGGCCCCCTTCCCCCCACCCGCAGCCATGAGAACAATCATCACGCAGCTTTAGCAAAGAACCATCATGTGGCTTTGGCAGAGAATCACCACATGGCTTTCTATTTCTTTTCCTAAGATACGGTACTTCAGACCGGGCAAAGGGAGAAAGGACTGTGTGTGTTTGTGGGTGTTTTAGGGACTTTGGGGTTTTGATGAAGACATTAAGTCATTACTCCTAAGTCTGTATAACTTGAATAAATAATTCCTTTCCTTTTCTCCAATCTCTAACATGGAGAGCTGTAATTCTCTGGCAAAGGGAAAGGCAAACCTAGTACAGGGGAACCCCAGGAGAAGGGAGGGTCAACTAGGTAACATTGTGGGACCCCCTTCCCTGGTGGCCAATCCAGGAAAACCATGGGAAACCACATGTACGTAGCTTTACAACTACTTGTCACAGTAAAAGCCTAACAAAACTAGCCAGGAAGGATCTGCCCTATAAGAATAGAGTCCCTCTAGCCCATGAAGTCAATCTCTGCTTGGAGTTGGCCTGCTCCATGTTCTTGGCTATAAACTCTGGGTGTTGAGTTCAATTCTTTGTCCTGATCACTAAGAACCTGGTTACCTGTGCCCACCTGTGAAAACACCAGCCAGGGCTAAACGAAACTGTTCAAGGCATTTCTAACAGGTGAAATAAAATTTTTAAAGGATTTTAAATTCATATAAGTTTGTAAGTTCAAACTTACAATGTGTGTATAAGTCAATCTTCCAACAATAATAGTATTATAGCTGTTTTTATTTTCACTTATTTCTTTATATTAACTTGAATATCATAAACACTTTTATGATAAAAGATGCAATGCATCCAACAAATGGTTTGTATCCAGAACATATGAATAACTCTCAAAATTCAATACTACAAAACAGTCCACCTAGAAAATGGGCAAAAGACATGAACAGATATATCAGTGAACAGAATATACAGATGGCAATATGCACGTGAAAGATGCTCAATATCCTTCATTATTAAGGAAATGTGAATGAAAACCACAGCAAGCTGTAATCACTGCCCACCTCTCAGAATAGCTAAAGGAAATAATAGTGACAATACCAAATGCTGGCAATTGGATAAATTGTAGAGAAATGTACAGAAATTGGATCTCTCATACATTGCTCTTGGGAATGTAGAATGGTACAGACCCTCTGGAAAATAATATAATAGTTTCTTCTAAAAATAAACATATGCTCACCACATGACACAGCCATAGCACACTTGGGTGTTTATCTCACTGAACATGTACACAGAAAATCCTGTGCAGGATTGTTTATAGCTGCTCTATGTATAGTAAGCAAAAACTAGAAACAACTCAAGTGTCCAGCAGCAAGTGAATGGTTAAACGAACTGTGCAATATCCATGCCAAGTAATAGTACTCAGCAGTAAAAGTAATGAACTATTCATACAGACAATTACTTGAATGGATTATTAGTATGCTGAGTGGGATAAAAAGGCAAGTATTGAAAGGTTACATATTGTATGACACCATTTATACATTGTTGAAATAACAAAATTATAGAGAAGAACAGATGAATAGTTGTCAAGGGTTAGGGATGGAGGGGTGAAGGAGGTAGCTGTTGCCTATAAACAGTAGCACGAGAGCCCTGCAGTAATAGGACAGTTCTGTGTCTTGATTTTGGTGTTGGTCACATGAAATTATACATGTGATAAAACTGCACAGAAGTAAATGCACACACACACACAGTATACATGTAAAACCCAGTGAAATTGGAACGAGGTCTGAGGATTGTGCCAATGTTAATTTCCCAGTTTGGATATTGTACTATAATTATGCAAGATGTCACCATTGGGGGAGGATGGGTGAATGGTGCACAAGACCTTACCATGCATTTCTTTGCCACTTCCTGTGAATCTATTATTATTTCAAAATTAGGTTTTCTTTTAAATGCAATATAATGAAAAGTAATGTTTTCTCTTTCCCTAAATACTTAGTCCACATCTCCAAATATTCTTTTTTTCTATACAAAGGAAGCATACTGTGTACTCTGTTCTAATCTACCCTTTATTTGTTCAGCCAAATGATATTTGCTGAAGATTATACCATATTAGCATATATATCTGTATTGTGTTCTTTTCACGTCTATATATTGTATAGATATTTCATTGTATTTTGTTATACCATTCCCATATGATGACTGTTTAGCTTCAAACTTTTGGTAATACAAACTAGCTTCCAGTGAACATTCTTTTTTTAAAATATATTTTATTGATTATGTCATTACAGTTGTCCCATTCTCCTCTTCACTCCCCTCCACCCTGCACACCCCTCCCCAACCATTCCCCCCATTTCGTTCATGTCCATGTGTCACAAGTTCTTTAGATTCTGTATTTCCCATAGTATACCTGCCCTGCCCCCTATCTATTTTCTACTTACCGTCTGTGCTACTTATTCTCTGTACCTTCTCCCCTCTTCTCCTCCCACTCCCCTGTTGCTAATCCTCCATGTGATCTCCATTTCTGTGTTTCCACTCCTGATCTAGCTGTCCTTTTATTTTGCTTTTGTTTTAGGTGTGGTTGTTAATAACTGTGAGTTTGCCGTCCTTTCACTGTTCATATTTTTTATCTTCTTTTTCTTAGATAAGTCCCTTTAACATTTCATATAATAAGGGCTTGGTGATGATGAACTCCTTGAACTTGACCTTATCTAAGAAGCACTTTATCTGCCCTTCCATTCTAAATGAAAGCTTTGCTGGATAGAGCAATCTTGGATGTACGTCTTTGGATTTCATGACTTGGAATACTTCCTTCCAGACCCTTCTTGCCTGTAAGGTCTCTTTTGAGAAATCCACTGACAGTCTGATGGGCACTCCTTTGTAGGTGACTGTCCCCTTATCTCTTGCTGCATCTAGAATTCTCTCCTTCATTTTCATCTTGGCTAATATAATTATGATCTGTGTTGGTGTGTTCCTTCTTGGGTCCAACTTCTTTGGGACTCTCTGAGCTTCCTGGATTTCCTGAAAGTCTATTTCCTTTGCCAGACTGGAGAAGTTCTCCATTATTATTTCTTCAAATAAGTTTTCCACTCGTGGCTGTTTCTTTTCCCCTTCTAGTACCCCTATAATTCGGATGTTGGAACGTTTGAAGATGCCCTGGAGGTTCCTAAGCCTCTCCTCATTTTTTTTGAATTCTTGTTTCTTCATTCTTTTCTGTTTGGTCATTTTTTTCTTCCTTCTGGTCCACTCCCTTCATTTGAGTCCCAGTTTCCTTTCCATCACTATTGGTTTCCTGTGCATTTCCCTTCATTTCAGTCAGTTTAGCCTTCATATGTTCCTCTAATTTGTGCCTAAAATCAACCAGTTCTGTGAGTATCCTGATCACCAGTGTTTTGAACTGTGCATCTGAAAGGTAGGCTATTTCTTGATCACTTAAAATTATAGGCTCTGGGGCTTTGAGCTGTTCTTGAGTCATAATGTTTGGTCTGTTTGCACCTGTTATGTATGAGGGGTGGAGCCTTAGGTGTTGGTCAGGGCCTAGCGACCCAGTTGCTGGGTTGTGGTGCTGTATGTGGGGGTGGGGTCAGAGAGGGAAAAAAAGGCGCTTTGTTCCGCTCAACTCTCCCTCCGATTTCTGTCCCTTCTGCAGCTTCCCACAAGCAAATTGGGCCCCTCTGGTGCTGGTTCCCAGGTGTGTGGGCCCGTGTACTCTCCAGGACCCTGTGGGTCTCTCCAATGAACTCTCTGTGAGCCTGCGAGCCTCTCCCAGCCCCTCGACCCCAAGAAAGTCTTTCCAGTTGGTGCTTTCAGGCTCTAATTCCCGTCACTGGGGCCCTAGCCTGAGCGGTCTGTCTCACTGTTCACTTCTTCGCTTGGTTTATCTGCGCTCAAATGTGTGACCGCAGTCAGCCAGCCACCCTGCACCCTCGCTGGGTCTGCCTGTTGCCACCCCACACCTGGGATCCACCAACCGCCTCTGTCCCCGCTCCTGCTGCTGACTCCGCCCCTCTTACTGGTCTGACTGAATGGTTTGTTGTTGTCAGAACTTCTGTATAGTTCAATTTTCACTGTTTTGGCTGCATTTTTGTTTCTAAAACTTTGCTGTCTTTAAATTTAGTTGTGGGAGGGGGCACAGTGTTTCCACCTACGCCTCCATCTTGGCCAGAAGTCCCAGTGAACATTCTTAATTCTTAGTCTATGACATGACAGGGTTCTGACAGTTACAATTTTAAGGTTTTACATCTATTTTTTTAAAGATTTTATTTATTTATTTTTTAGACAGAGGGGAGGGAGAGAGAAAGGGAGAGAAACATCAATGTGTAGTTGCCTCTCACACACCCCCCTTGGGGGACCTGGCCAGTAACCCAGGCACGTGCCCTGACCAGGAATCAAACTGGCGACTCTGGTTCACAGGCCAGCACTCAATACACTGCGCTACACCAACCAGGGCTGTGTCTAATTTTCTAATAATTTGTTCTGGTGACTCATTATCAAGCAAATCCTGAATCATACAGATACGTAACTCTAAATTATCAACATTTTTAACAGCCTACTTTACATTACAATCTCAGGATTCTCTTCAATTATTAAACTGATCTAGGAGCTTTAATGAGGAAAGATAGGATATTTAAATCCAAAATTGAATCAATAATAATAATATCTTTTCTAATTTATCACTCCTAGGGCTTACAAGAAGCACTGCAATCCTGTTAGTTTTTTTTTTAATATATGAGACATCATTTATTTATTTATTTATTTATTTATCTTTAGAGGGGAAGGGAAGGAAAGAGGGAGAGAAACATCAATGTATGGTTGCCTCTGGTGTGTCCCCTGCCGGGAACTGGCCTGCAACCCAGGCATGTGCCCTGACTGGGAATTGAACCGCGATCGTGTGGTTCACAGGCTTGCGCTCAATCCATTGAGCTACACCAGCCAGGGCCTATTACTTTTTTTTAGTGTCATTGGTTAAGTGCTTCATGTGCACTATCTCATTTAATCTTTTCTATCTTTAGAAATTATGTATATGTATAATTTTAAGGTATGTAACATGGTGATTTGATATATATATTTATTATATATAATAATATAATATATATTATATTATATATTTATATAATATATAAATATAATATTCATAATATAATATAATATATATAATATATATTGCTAAATAATTAGCATAACATGACTTTCTTCCTCCTTCCCCTCACATAATTATCATATTTTTTACACGTGTGGTAAAAAATAACATTTAAGATTTACTTTTTAAAAAAGATTTTATTTATTTTTAGAGAGAGGGGAAAAGAAGGAGAGAGAGAGAAACATTGAGGTACAAGAAATACATCAGTCAGTTGCCTCTCTCACGCCCCCTACTGGGGACCTGGCCTGCCATCCAGGCATGTGTGCTGACCCAGAATCAATCTGACAGCCTTTCAGTTCATAGGCCAGCACTCAGTTCACTGAGGCACATGAGCCAGGGCAAGATTTACTCTCCTAACAACTATCAAGTATATAATATGATACTGTTAATTATAGTCATCATGCAATACATAAGATCCCCAGCTTATATTAGTAGTTGAATGTTTATGCCTTTTGATC
The DNA here is from genome assembly GCF_014824575.4 of Sturnira hondurensis. NCBI lineage: Eukaryota > Metazoa > Chordata > Mammalia > Chiroptera > Phyllostomidae > Sturnira > Sturnira hondurensis. The sequence continues at coordinate 298,263 of NW_028084199.1, read as the reverse complement.
AACATTTCCCATTTCTCTCACCCCTCAACCTCTGGTGACCATTATTCTACTCTCTTTCTATGAATTTAGCTGTTTTAGATTTCACGTATAATTGAGAACATACAGCATTTGTCTTTCTTTCTTGACTTATTTCACTTATCATGATGCCCTCAAGTGCATCATGTCACAAAATGTAGGGCTTTCTTCTTTTTATGGCTGAATAATATTTCATTATATATAAATACACACACACATATACATACACACAAACACACCCACATATTGGTTATCCATTCATCCATCACTGGACACTTAGATTGTGAAGCTATTTTTAATACCATATCATCTTGCCCTGGCTGGTGTAGTTCAGTGGATTGAGCACCGGCCTGTGAACCAAAGGGTCACCAGTTTTATTCTGAGTCAGAGCACATCTGGGTTGCGGGCCAAGTCCCCAGTAGGGGGCACGCAAGAGGCAACTGCACATTGGTGCTTCTCTCCCTCTCGCTTTCCTTTGCCCTTTCTAAAAAAACCAAAATCTTCAAAAAATACCATATCATCTTAACATGTTGAGTTCCACATTCATTGATAGTTCACAACTGACTATGATGCAGTGGTGAGTACATGGAATGAGCAACTGCCTCGGTCTGGTGTTTTACTACAAGCTCATGTGCTATAATTACTTGCACAATTTTCATGATTAGCTCTCCATGAGTGCACAGCCACAACCTCAAATTATACATTTGGAAAATACTCAAAGCATGGGTACAAATAATAGGGGTATTTTTAAAGACTGCAGAAAATTATTAAACCTTGCTGCACAAAGATTCTGTGTTGGTTGACCCTGGTGTGTTAATATTTGGTGTGTAGCACATTGCAGTGAGCCATTTAAATGCAGCTTTTAAATAGCGGTGATGGTTGTACAACAATATGAATGTGTTTAATGCCACTGAACTTTATACTGAAAAATGCTTAAAATGGTAAAATCTGTGTTACCACAGTGAAAAATAATTTTTAAAACAAAGTCCAAATGGCAGTGGCAGAAACTCTGCAGTACCTCTGTGGTTCCTTAAAGGATCCCTAAGGTTCTCAGGAACAGTTTGAGAACCACTGCCCTACAAGGTAAATACAAATACCTGAGCATGCCCTTTATGATCTGCCCTTAGCAGTCTTCTGGCATCTCTGTTACTCTTCAAGTCATAACTTTCATTGTATTCATATTGAACTACCTGTAGTTCCTAAACGTATCATGCTCTTGCACAAACATGTGCCTTGTCATGTGCTCCTTCATCTGCCTAGAATGCCCTTATATTCTTCCCTACCGTTCCCTCCTCCATTGGCATTGTCCTAGTCATCCTTCACAATTCAGCTTAAAGTTTTTTTAAAGGATTTTATTTATTTGCTTGTTTGTTTGTTTGTTTATAGAGAGAGGGGAAGGAGAAAGAGGGAGAGAAACATCAATGTTTGGTTTCCTCTCTTGTGCCCCATGCTTGGGACATAGCCTGAAATCCAGGCACGTGCCCTGACTGAGAATTGAACCAGTGACGCTTTCATTTACAGACCATTGCTCAATGCATTGAGCCACACCAGCCAGGGCTCAGCTTAAGTTTTTAATTCTTCTCTGATGCCTTTCTTTACCTTCCCATGTAAAGTTTACCACTCCCTCCCAAGAGAACCCATTTTTTATTGTACTATACATATCTCTTCCTTTAACCTTATCTTTGCAGTCATTTGTGTGTCTGTCTCTCCTGGTAGATGATGTACTCCTAAACAGTGGGGATTGTGACGTATTCATCTTTGTATCCCTGATACCTAGCAGAGTGCCTTAGAGCATTGTACACATTCACTGAGTGTTCAATGAAAAGACCCGGATGTGTGGAGTGAAAAAACAGGAAGAGCCCAGGATATCTCAAGTCTGCTGTTGGTTAGGTGACCAGTTAGACGGTGAGACAGTAAAAGGGAACAGTGCTTGAAGTGAAACAGATTTGCATGGAGAGGTGAATCTTTTTTGTTCGATGTTTTTATGCAGTGTCATGTGGGCACAGCCCCCTGGAAGTGATTCCGCAGGTGGCCAAAGTATAGTTTTGGACAACTGGCTTGGAGGTGAAGACTTGGGGAATCATTAATATGGGTATTTCTTGGAATTCTAGGCATGGATCAGATAACCCAGGGAGAGTGTGTGTAGTAATAAAAGAGCTTGAGACAGTCCCAAGAGAATACCATTTTATGGATGGAGATTAGAAAGATCATCCCATTAGGTGGACTGGGAATGGTTGAGAATGGGGACACAGTAGTTGCAGGCTCTACAGGGGAGACTTCAGAGTCCAAGAGTTCTTTATGGACATTTTCTAGCAATCACCTTTTTTTATCTCAAGCCTCTCCTTTTTCCAAGGTACCTGGTGCCTCTAAGTAAGCAATGTAGCTCATTTCCACAGAGAATAGAGATTGAGACCATGGACTTTGGAGCCAGACTACCTACATTAGATTTCTGACTCATCCACTTAGTAGCTGTGTGACCTTAGACTAGTTATCTAACCTCTTTGTGCCTCAACTCTTGTATCTGTCAACACAGGGATAATCATACTTTATAGGACTATTGTGAGTAGGTTTATAGTTGTGAGTATGTCAAACAAAAGCTATTCTTATGTTATTATTATCATTAATTATTATATTATTTCCATAAAACAGTTGTAAACCTACTTTGCCCACACTTGTGTAAAGTACCTAAAACAGGGTCTAGGTTATAGTAAACACTAGATAAAGTTAATGTTGACAGCATTCTCTCTATTATTATTGTTCCTTTGCAGACAGTTTAGTAATGATAATAAGATGATGAAAAATAGCTGTTCATGTCATTTCACAGAATTAATTTAAGGATTAAGTGTGATAATGGGTATAAAAAATAAGTAACTGTGCAAATGGTTATTGACATAGTGATAGTTATCTGTTTGCTTTGTATTCATGGGAAAGGACAAGAAGTGCCAACAGACTCAGTTGTGCCTATCCAGCATTTGAACCTTTGTCCTTTGACCTTTACTTAAAGAGGCACTCCAACAAAAGTGAACAGGCTTAAGAAATTTCCTTAAAATTGATGGGTGAATACTTCGGTGGGGTCTTTATTTCTTTTAACCTTTCTCGGGAGAAACATAGGTCAGAAGATCAATGCTTTACCAAGCAATTTAAATTTTTTCCCTGCTATTAGGTATTAATATTAACCGAGGCCTCCTGTGCTTGGGAAATGTAATCAGTGCTCTCGGAGATGACAAAAAGGGAGGCTTTGTGCCCTATAGAGATTCCAAGTTGACGCGACTGCTTCAAGGTAAGCACAAAGTGCCTGTAAAAATAGAGAGTAATTTCTAATGATATTGCTGAGAAAGTGAAAATGAAGCAGGGAAAAGGCCCTATGTTTGGACTGTCACATGCAGAGCCATCTAATTGATAAACACAAAAGAGAGACCTGTTGGCAAGCCGGCTGGTAAGATAATGGAAAGATGTCATATATGGCTTTGAGAGCCAAGAAGTCTGTACAATGCCAACTGTACTTAGTACTTTCTCTCTGAAAATGAGCTTGTTACTCTTTCTTTACTTGAACTGATAAACAATTCCTCGAAGAGTTCAAATCTACCTAGTGAGAGCATCTGAGAAATGGTTAATCGCAATAGCCGCCCCTGACTTACTCGGGCCAGGCCCCGGTTTTAACCTGATGAACTGCTGAAATCAGTCTCACTCAAGAATGAGGACACATGCAACAGGACTCTAAACTATTATTATTTTAAATATCAAAAATCTTTGTGTTTTTATATGGTCCCGAATGAGAAATTGGCAGATACTCAATTTTTTTCCCCTTACAGCTCTGGCTTTGAAGCCACCAGCCCATATGGACAGCTTCGCTTGCATTTTACTTGTTTGATTGCATTTCCTCCCATTGCTCTTTTTTAGATTCTCTAGGAGGTAATAGCCACACTCTTATGATAGCCTGCGTGAGCCCTGCTGACTCCAATCTAGAAGAAACATTAAATACCCTTCGCTATGCTGACAGAGCAAGAAAAATCAAGAACAAACCTGTTGTTAATATCGATCCCCAGACGGCTGAACTTAATCATCTGAAACGACAGGTATAAGGGACTTAAAATTTGATGAGAAAAGTTAGAAGAATGTGAATGGAATGGTAGAGCTGCTTCTGCTTCTGCTTCTTAGCTCCTCCTCTACCCAGAGGTTTAGAGATACTGGTGAAACGTCGCATTGGTTTGGGGAAGTATTAATGTGTTAATAATTCCTATTAACATTTGTGTTATATTTAAGGTTGGGGGGTGGCATTGGAGATTTCACTGATAAAGCAGTGAACATTGAGAGACAAGACAAGGTAGGTAGGCAGGAATCGGATCCTGAAGGCCCTCGAATGACTTGTTAAAGAATTTGGAATTCAACCTGAAAGCTATGAGGAGCCATTGAAAGATTCTGTGTAAGAGGGTGACTTGGTGAAATGTGTGTTTTAGGGAGATTACTCTAGCATATATAAAGAAAGTGGATTAGAGGTGGGTGTGACTAGGAATAAGAAAATAAATTAGGCTGTTGTAATAGGCCTGTACTCCAAAAGGCAATAGCAATAGAGATGGAGAAAAGAGAACAAATTGGGAAAGAAAACAAGGAAATAGAATGTGTAAGGCCTACTTGGTAACAAATTTGATAGGGAAGGGGGGAGGGTGAGGATAATCGAGGTTCATTCCCAGGTTTCTTGCTTGGACAATTGAATAAACGGTAGTACCAGTCACTGAGTCGGGGACTACAGGCTGAAAAACAAGGAAGTGATGAAACTCAGTTTGGGGTATTTTGAATTTGAAAGGCCTGTGGGGGACATCTAAGTAGAGTTGCTAAGGAAAGGAACAGAATGCTGTCGGATGGACAGTGAATGCTAGATAAGGAAGTGGGGGAAGCTGATAGGCTCTTCTTTCAAGAAGGCAAGATATAAGAAGACAAGAGGTAGGTAATCAATAGTCAAGGGATATAGTTTGTTTTTCAAATATGGAAGACTTGAACAAGTGAATGGACCAGTGGGGAAAGACTGAAACTAAGAATAGGGAGTAGCTGATAGGGGGCCATCTCTAAGTAGTTGAAATCCTGTGCACAAATAAAGATGGCTTTCCCATCCCTGGCTGGTGGAGCTCAGTGGATTGAGCACAGGCCCATGAAGCAAAGGGTTGCTGGTTCGATTCCCAGTCAGGGCACATGCCTGGGTTGCAGGCCAGGTTCCCAGTAGGGGACACATGAGAGGCAACCACACATTGATGTTTCTCTCCCACTCTTTCTTCTTCCCATTCCCTCTCTTTAAAATTAAATAAATAAAATATTGAAAAAAATAAAGATGGCTTTCCTTTAGACAACAGAGGGGATACCTGCCACAAGACTAGCAGAAAAGAGGTTAGGATAGGAATGATGCAGTGACACTCATTTAGAGAGAGAAAAAGGGAAATTGGGGGCTTTTCCTCCTGATGACCTTTATCTTCTTGGGTAGGTAGGAGGCAAGGTCATCTAAGAGCCAGTGAGCAGATAATAGGGGAGTGGGACTTAGGGGACCACACAAGACTTAAAATGGAAGAGGCAGTTAACTGCAAGCATGAATTTCTGCGGGTGTCACTGTGGTTGTGTGACAGCTCAATAGCCCTGGTAGAAGAGCTGGGAAGGCAGGTCATAGTCAGATTGGTTCAGGCTTGGGGGTTTGAGATTTGTTGCCTTCCAGTGCATAATAGTCTTTCTACTGAGAATCTAGTGTTTCCCAACCATCCAGTGCTCACTCTGCCTCTTGGCCTTTGTTTTCAGTGGTAATAGCTACCATTCCATTCATCTCTATTCTTCCCTCCTCTTGTCCTTTATCTCCTTCCCTCCTAGTGGTTACTATAGAAAATGCATGTAATTTACTTGATCACAGTATCACCTAAATTATAAAATATCACACCCAGTTCTGTCCCTCTGTTTTCTTTCATGTATATTCCTAGTGCCCCAGGTGCTCTTCTTCCTAGTCATTTATTTGTTTGTTCCTTCCAACAGTAAATATTTATTTTTTAAAGGATTTTATTTATTTATTTTTAGAGACAGGGAAGGGAAGGAGAAAGAGAGGGAGAGAAACATCAATGTGTGGTTGCCTCTCATGCACCTGCTACTGGGGACCTGGCCCACAACCCAGGCATGTGCCTTGACTGGGAATCGAACTGGCAACCCTTTGGTTTGCAGCCCGCACTCAATCCACTGAGCTACACCAGCCAGGGCCCAACAGTAAATATTTATTGAACACTATTTTGTGCCAAGCACAGTGCTGGGGTACATGGTTGAGCAAAGCAAGTGCAGTTGCTGCCTTCATAAAACTTATTGCCTATTGGGAGAGACAGACACTAAGTACATAATCATACCAACATGTACTGATAAACTGGGATAGTATGCTGTGGAAGTATGGAATAGGCTCCCCTGTTGTATATCTAACCTGAGAAGCCTTCCTGAGGTAGCAGCATTTCAGCGATCTGAGGGATGGAATAGAAGTCATCTGTGCAGAAAAGAAGGAAGATGATTCAGGGCAGAAGAAATAGCATGTGTAGCAAAGTATAGTGGCTAAAGGCATTGACACTGCAGCCAGACTGCTTGAGTTCAAATCCCGGCTCTGTCACTCACTAACTATGTACCTTGGGCAAGTTCTCTGTCCCTCGGTTCCCTATCTGTAAAAAGGAAATAATAGCACCTACGCTGTAGGATTTTTGTGGAGGTTAAGTGATTTAATCCAGGGAAAGCACTTAGAGCAGTACCAGGCACATAACAAGTGTACCAAAGTCCTGAATCAGGAAGAAGTATAGTGCCTTTGAAGAACTCACAGCACGCCAGTGTGGCTACAGTGGAGATAGGAAGGAAAGAGTATGCCAGTGTTAGACTAGTGAAAAAGCAGAGGCCTGATTCAAGCCTCATGGACTGTGCTAAAAATGATTGAAAATTTACCTTTTTAAAAGATGATCTGGCCACTGTGGGAAAAGGGATTGTAGTGGAGGAAGACTAGATTCATGGAGACCACCTGAGAAGTTACTGCATTGAGCCAAGTGAGAGATTACAGTGGCTTAGACTTAGGACACCAGTGGTGATAAAAAGCAGTGACCAGTGCATTAGTTGAGGGGATGAGGGTGTGGCACCCAGATTTCTGGCATATGAAACTGTATCCCCTAGCCTGGGGTTCACTGGAGAAGGGCTAGGTTTGGGGACAGCAGGCAAGTGGAATATTAAATAGGTAGTTGAACGTATGGGTCTAAATTCAGAAAGATCTATGTTTGAGATAAATTTTGGCAGTCCCTAGTTTATAGATGGTAACTGAAGCCATAGGCAGAGTTGAGACTTTAAGGTGAGAGTATAAAGTGAGGAGACTGATACTGAACTTTGAAGAGCTTTATCATCTTAAGGACAATTGGAGTGAAGATGAACCAAGAAAAGACTTAGAAGATCAGCTAGAAGACTAGAAGGAAAAGCGGGAAAGTAGAGTATCTGGTGACTACCAAATAGTCAAATGAAGGGAAGACTGAAAACTGCCCATGGGATTCAGTGACATACAGATTATTGGATACCTGGCAAGAGTTAGTTCGGTGGAATACTGTGGGCAGAACTCAGTATGGAGGTTGAGGAGCAAGTGAGAGAGGTGAGCAAAGTGTCCAGGGGTGTCCAACCTGTGGCCTGTGGGCTGCATGCGTCTCAGGGTGACTGTGAATGCGGCCCAACACAAAATCATAAATTTACTTGGAACATGATAAGGTTTTTCTGTGATTACATGTCACAATGTATTTAATTTGTAGCCCAAGACAACTCCTCTTACAGTGTGACCCAGAGATGCCAAAAGGTCTACACCCCTGATAGATGATTCCCTCAGACTTTGTGAAGGGGAGAAATAGGGAAAAGTAGTAGGAAGTGGGGTTGGGAAGCATGCTTTTGTTTTAAGATAGAAGATTTGAACATGTTTTCATCTTAATAGGAAGGATATCCTGTAAGTCAAAGACAAAGATAAAGGGAGGGATAACGAATAGAGTAAGATTAATCAGGGTCAAGAAGAGTTGGGATCAAAAGCACAAGTGAGCAGACTGGTTATGGGAGGCAGAACAGTTCCTCTTCCTCCTAGGAGGGAATGGGAGAGGGGGACTGCACATGTGCTCTGGGTTAAGATCCCTCTCCTTTTGGGATTTCATTCATTTGCTTCTCAGAACCCTAAAGTCCTTAACTATACTTGATATCTTAGCATTTTCTGTCTTACATTATTTCCCACTACTGTTTCAGGCCTCTGGCTTGTCTTCCTCAACTAGATTGTAAACTTGAGAATAAACCACAAGAGTTTATTGTCATATTCCCCACCCCTCGCCACATTGCCTAGCCCAGGGCTATTTGATTCCCCCCCTTTTTTATTATTGTTCAAGCACAATTGTCTCCATTTTCCCCCCACCACTCCACCCCACCCCAGCCATCCCCACCTCCAACCCTCCATCCTACCCCCTTTGGCTTTGTCCATATGATACATACTAAATAGAAACTCATTAAGGTCTTAGGTGGAAAGGAAAGCTTTTCTTCTAAGTATCCTTGAGTCATCAAGCCTGATGTCTTCTGTAATACCTAAGGTGTGCCCCAGATTTCCTATCTATTGAATAAAATTACCCTATTGCTACTTGTGGTAATTTCACTGTTAAAGGGATAAGTAGCTTTTCATTGGTGACTGTTTGTCTTTGCATTTCCCAGGTACAACAGCTACAGGTCTTGTTGCTACAAGCCCATGGAGGTACCCTGCCTGGATCTATAAAGTAAGAATCATAGATTGATTTTAAATATATATTCTAGTAGAGGCTATTTGTCCTGATGGGCATTTCCACTGATACAGTAAAGTTTCTGGTAGCCCTTGGTGTCAAGGTAAGGATTTCAACAAACTTGCTGACTATTTTGGACTTAGCTAGTTCACTTCGAAGCAGCTTGATGCAATAGGAAAAACATGGGTTCTGGCTTCAGTCATGTATTCATTTAATTGGAATTCCACTATGAGGAACAGAAGAGGCTCTCCCGTTTATTCATTTGATTTTTAAATTTATGTCCATATAGACTCATGGGTATTTACTTTATTCGAGGGTGACATCAAATTGTTTTGGCTTTGTCCACTGGGAGCTCCTTTAGGGTGGCTGTTATGTTCTTTAACATGCCCTCAACGTTTTGAGCATTTCCACAAAATTTTCCATGTCCATCTTAGATTTTCACCACCCCCCTTCTGGAATCCACCAGGTCTCTAAAGAGACCTGGTGTTTTTTCATTTGGGAAATGGTATTTATTTTTTTTAAGATTTTATTTATCTTTAGAGAGGAAAGAAGGGAGAGGAGAGAAATAGCAATGCATGGTTGCCTCTCGTGAGTCCCCTGCCGGGAACTGGCCTGCAACCCAGGCATGTGCCCTGACTGGGAATCAAACCACGATTGGGTAGTTCACAGGCCCACGCTCAATCCACTGAGCTACACCAGCCAGGGTGGGAAATGATATCTAGAAACCACATCTAGGCACTTAGGTGTGCTCTTTGGTACTGGAATGTCGCTAGTTCTAGGCTCCCTCAGTAGATAGTGCTAGGAAATACCTGTATGTATAGTAACCCACACAAAATACTCATATCTATATTTTTACATCTACCTGTTTATATACAGGGTGGGGCAAAAATAGGTTTACAGTTGTGAGTATGCACAACACAGTTTATTCTTTTATTATTTATTATCGCATTATCTTCCATAGAAACAACTGTCAACCTTCTTTTGCCACACCTCATATATTGAAAACTGATTTTATACTGATACCTCTGGCTCCAGTCCAACACTACAGGATTCATTTTAGCCTTCCTCTCCTTAATTATAAACTTCTTTTGCCAATCGAGAGAAACCAGCTGTCATTATCTGCAATCTGTTTACTTACTTGTTCAGGTCCTATATACACATAGTCATTTCAGAATTAATTAGCCCATACACCTGTGAGAAACACAGGTATGAATGAGACTACAGCATTTCTGTGCAATTCTTTTTGTCTTCAGGCTTAGAGTGGCTGGGTAAAGTCCTGTTTCCCACAGTCACTGCTCATGCTCCATTTTGGGTGCTCTCTACATCTCGGTTGGTTTAAATTATTTATATTTTCAATATGTGAAGGCTACATGAAACATTATGATGACCTAAGTAAGTTATGAAAAAAGATTACTCAGAGTAGAGAAATGCAAATCAGAACCACAATAAGGCCATAGCATGTAAATTAGGTTGAGTACTATTTTTTTAAAGATTTTATTTATTTATCTTTAGAGGGGGAGGGAAGGAGAGAGGGAGAGAAATATCAATATACGGTTGCTTCTCATGCGTCCCCTGCTGGGACCTGGCCTGCAACCCAGGCATATGCCTTGACTGGGAATGGAACAGTGATCGTCTGGTTCCCAGGCCCGAGCTCAATCCACTGAGCTACACCAGCCAGGACATGAGTACTATTTTTAAAAAACCAGGAAATAACAAATGTTGTCAAGGATGGGAGGAGGATGTGGAGAAATAAGAACCTTTGTACACTATTGGAGGGATTGTAAACTGGTGTAACTGCTGTGGAAGACTGTGGAGCTTCCTCAAAACATTAAAAATGGAAGGCCGTGTGATCCAGCAGTCCCACTTCCAGGTCTGTATCTAAAAGAATGGAAAGCAGGGTCTCAGAGATATCTGCACTCCTGTGTTCACAGAAGCATTATTCACAGTGGCCAAGAAGAGCAAGCAATATAATGTCCATCGACAGGTGAATAGATAAACAGGATGTGTTATACACATACCATGAAATATTTATCTTTATAAAGAAAGGAAATTCGAACATATGCTATCACATGTATGGAGCTAGATAATATTATGCTCATTGAAACACAATAGTCAAAAAAGACATTGTATGATTTCCCCTGATATGAGGTACTCTTGAGTAATCAAATGAAAGGAGAATGATGTTTGCCAGGGGCTGGGGAGAGGGGGAATGGACAGTTTGTGATAAGTGGGTACAGACTGAATTTTGCAGATAAAAATGTTTCAGGAATAGATGGTGGTAATGGTTGCTGAACATTGTGAATATTTTCCCCCCTCAAATCTGCTTTACTTTTTAAAATTAAATTTATTGGGGCCCTGGCTGGTGTAGCTCAGAGGATTGAGCTCGGGCCTGGGAACCAGACAATCGCTGTTCCATTCCTAGTCAGGGCACATGCCTGGGTTGCGGGCTGGTTCCTAGCGGGGGGCCCATGAGAGGCAACCGTGCATTGATGTTTCTCTCCCTCTCTCCTTCCCTGCCCCTCTGAAGATAAATAAATAAAATCTTCAAAAAATTTTTTACATTAAATTTATTGGGGTGACATTGGTCTATAAGATTATATAAGTTTCAAGCCTATATTTTGAATCATATGGTTAAAGTGGTCAATTTTATGTTTTGTATAGTTTACCACAATTTTTAAAATATGTTTTCTTAATTATGCCATTACAGTTGTCCCATTTCCCCTCTTCATTCACCTCCACCCTGCATACCCCCTCCCACCCACATTCCCCCCCTTTAGTTTCTGTCGATGTGTCATAGGTTCTTTAGCTTCTACATTTCCCACACTACTCTTGCCCTCTCCCTGTCTATTTTATCCCCACCGTCTATGCTACTTATTCTCTGTACCTTCTCCCCACTTCTCCGCCTCCCACTCCCCTGTTGCTAACCCTCCATGTGATCTCCATTTCTGTGGCTCTGCTCCTGTTTTAGGTGTCCACTTAGTTTGCTTTTGTTTTAGGTGTGGTTGTTAATAACTGTGAGTTTGCTGTCCTTTCACTGTTCATATTTTTTATCTTCTTTTTCTTAGATAAGTCTCTTTAACATTCATATAATAAGGACTTGGTGATGATGAACTCCTTGAACTTCACCTTCTCTGAGAAGCACTTTATCTGCCCTTCCATTCTAAATGAAAGCTTTGCTGGATAGAGCAATCTTGAATGTAGGTCCTTGCCTTTCATGACTTGGAATACTTCTTTCCAAGAAGTATTTGGCAAAATACTTCTTGCCTCTAAAGTCTCTTTTGAGAAATCCGCTGACAGTTCTAATGGGAACTCCTTTGTAGGTGACTGTCCCCTTATCTCTTGCTGCTTCTAGAATTCTCTCCTTCCTTTTCATCTTGGCTAATGTAATTATGATGTGCCGTGGTGTGTTCCTTCTTGGGTCCAACTTCTTTGGCACTCTCTGAGCTTCCTGGATTTCCTGGAAGTCTATTTCCTTTGCCAGACTGGGGAAATTCTCCTTTATTATTTGTTCAAATAAGTTTTCCACTTGTGGCTGTTTCTTTTCCCCTTCTGGTACCCCTATAATTCGGATGTTGGAACGTTTAAAGATGTCCTGGAGGTTCCTAAGCCTCTCCTCATTTTTTTGAATTTTTGTCTCTTCATTCTTTTCTGTTTGGTCATTTCTTTCTTCCTTCTGGTCCACTCCCTTGATTTGAGTCCCAGTTTCCTTCCCATCACTATTGGTTCCCTGTACATTTCCCTTCATTTCACTTAGTGTAGCCTTCATTTTTTCGTCTAATTTGTGACCAAAATCAACCAGTATTGTGAGCATCCTGATCACCAGTGTTTTGAACTGTGCCTCTGATAGGTTGGCTATCTCTTGGTCACTCAAAAGTACTGGCTCTGGGGCTTTGATCTATTCTTCCATTTGAGCCATGATTTTTTGGTCTGTTCCCACCTGTTGTGTATGAGGGGCAGAGCCTTAGGTGTTCACCAGGGTGGGGCAACCCAGTTGCTGGGTTTTGACACTATGTGGGGCGGAGTCAGAGAGGGAACAATGGTGCTTGCTCTGCTCTCTCTCAGATTTTAGTCTCCTCTGCCACTTCCCACAAGTAAATTGGGCCCTGCTGGTGCTGACTCAGGGGTGGATGGGCTTGTGTATGTTCTAGGACCCTGTGGGTCTCTCCAACGAACTCTCCTGTGAGGGTGAGAGTCTCTCCCAGCACCTTTTCAATCGGTGCTTTTAGACTTTCTTTCTTGGCACTGGAGCCCTGGGTTGCGTGGTCTGTCTTGCTGCCTGTTTTTGCCTAATTTATCGATGTGCAAATGTGTGAGCATGGTCAGCCAGCCGCCTTGCATGCTCTGCTCATTTCCTCCTCACGTCCAGGGTCTGCTAGCCCTGGCTGCCTGCACTCCCGGGTCTGGCAGCCACCACCTTTTCCTGCCCCAATCCCTCTCCGCAGGCTGCCAACTCTGCCCCCTCTTACTGGTCTGGTTGAATGGTTGTCAGACTTCTGTACAGTTCAATTTTCTGTCTCTTCTGGTCATTTTTTGTTTCTAAATCTTTGTTGTCCTTAATTTTGGTTGTGCATGGAGGCACAGTATTTTCACCTACACCTCCATCTTGGCCGGAAGTTACCACAATTTTTTTAAAGGCCAAGAGATCTAAAAAAAAATTGGAAAAATGGGACATATGGACAGACAGTTCATTGGAAAGAGAGATCAAAGTGGCTCTGAAATGTGAAAAAATGCTCAAACCAACTCATAATTAAAGAACTACAAATTAAAACAACACTGAGCCCTAGCTGGTGTAGCTCAGTGGATTGAGTGCCAGCCTGTGAACCAAAGGGTCGTCAGTTCACTTCCCAGTCAGGGCACATGCCTGGGTTGCAGACCAGGCCCCCAGTAGGGGGCGCAAAAGAGGCAAGCACACATGAATGTTTCCCTCTCTCTTGCCTTCCCTTCCTCTCTCTCTAAAAATAAATTAATTAATTTAAAAAAACACTGAGTATTTCTCACCTATCCAATTGGTTAAAAAAATGATAAAAATATGACAACACATTCCATTGGCAAGACTGTGGGGGAAACAAGTACTCTTTTTTTAAGATTTTATTTATTTACTTTTAGAGGGGAAGGGAAGGAGAGAGGGAGAGAAATATCAATGTATGGTTACCTCTCATGTGTCCCCTGCTGGGAACCGGCCCGCAACCCAGGCATGTGCCCTGACTGGGAATCGAACCGCAATACTCTGGTTCACAGTCCCGCGCTCAATCCACTGAGCCACACCAGCCAGGGTGGAAGAAGTACTCTTATATACTGCTTTTGGGAATGCAAATAGGTGCGACCCTTCTGGAGGGGAACATGGCAATATCTGACAAAACCAGATATGCACTTACCTTCTGTCCCAGCAATTTTTTTTTCTAGAGATGTACCCTGAAGATAAATCACTACCAACACAAAAATACATAGACACAAGGTTACTCACTGCAGCATGTTTATAATTGCAAAATATTGCAAATAACCTAAATGCCCATAGATGGGAGAAAGGTTGAATCCATGACATGTGTACACAAGAGGCCATGCAGCTGAAAAAAAAAGAATGAGGAAGCTTTCTGTGACCTGATAAGACATGATTCCCAGGAAATACTGAGAAAAGCAAAGCCACAAAGAATATCTATAGCATAGTACCATTTGTTTGAGAGAGAAGGGGATATGAATACACAGATATCTGCTTATTTGTACAAAAAAATGTAGGAAGGCTAAACCAGAAACGAAAGAAATTGGTTAATGCAGGAGGAGGGAGAATAGTGGTGGAAAGGGGGTGGAAATAAGTGCAATGGGAACAGGGTAGCAGGGACAAGGAGGAAATGACACTTCTCTGTATATATATATATATATATATATATATATATATATATATATATATATATTTCCTTTTAAAAAATATTGTAAAAACTGACCTGAAATTTACCATCTTAACCATTTTTAAGTATACAGTTCAGTAGTGTTAAGTATGCTCACGTTGTGCAGTGAATCTTAAGAACTTTTGTTTCTTGCAAAGCTGAAGCCCCATACCTATTAAACATTAACTCTCTACCCCTACCCCATCTATTCCTTTACACTTTTCTGACATTGCTTTTATTTTAATTTATTGAGTTGAGAGAGGACGGGAGTGGTGAGGGGGAGAGAGAGAGAAACATTGACCTGTTGTTCTACTTAATTTATGCATTTATTGGTTGATTCTTGTATGTGTCCTGACCAGGGATTGAACCCACAACCTTGGCATATCAGGACGATGCTCTAATCGACTGAGCTACCCAGCCAAGGTTGCTTTTATTTATGGAATGCTCTTTACCTTCACCTATATGCATGTAGACCTTGCCTATATTTTCTTCTAGTTCTCTTGTGGGTTTTTCCTTTTTAAAAAAATTGTGATAGAGAACATACAACATAAAATTTACTATCTTAACCATTCTTAAGTGCACAGTTGGGTAGCATTATGTATATTTACCTTGTTGTGAAACAGATCTCCAGCACTCTTTCATTTTCTACAACTGAAATTATATACCCATTAAACAGCAACGCTCCTTGTGCCCCTCTCCTCAGCCTTTGGTAACCACCACGCTACTTCCTGTTTCTATGGACTTAAGTACTTTAGATACCTCATATAAGTGGAATGCTACAGTATTTGGGGTTTTTTTGTGACTGACTTATTTCATTGAATACACAGAGTTGGGCAAAAGTAGGTTTAGAGTTATTTGTATGGAAAATAATGCAATAATTAATAAATAGTAATCCAAGAATAAACTCTATGTTTAACATACTCACAACTGTAATCCTTCCTTTGCCCCACACTGTATGTACCATTTGTTGTGTGTCCATTCACTCATGAATGGACACGGGTTGCTTTTCCACCCTTTGGTGATTGTGAATAATGCTGTTGTGAACATAGGTGTGCAGGTATCTGTTTAAGGTCTTGCTTTTGATTCCTTTGGATGTGCACCCCAAAGCGGAATAACTACATCATAGTAGTAATTCTTTTTAATTTTTTAAAAAATTAAACCACCAAGCCCTGGCTGGTGTAGCTCAGTGGATTGAGTGTGGGCCTGCGAACCACATGATCAAGGTTAGATTCCCAGTCAGGGCACATGCCTGGGTTTGTGGGCCAGTTCCCAGCAGGGGACTCACGAGAGGCAACCATACATTGATATTTCTCTCCTTCTCTCCTTCCCTTCCCCTCTAAAAATAAGTAAATAAAAAATTTTTAAAAATTAAACCATCATACTGTTTTCCATATTGGCTGCACCATTTTACATCCCTACCAGCAGTGCACAAGCATTCCTATTTCTCTACATCCTTGCTAACCCTTATTTTTTTTAAAGATTTTATTTATTTATCTTTAGAGAGGAAGAGAAGGAGAGAAATATCAGTGTATGGTTGCCTCTCGTGAGTCCCCTGCTGGGAAATGGCCTGCAACCCAGGCATGTGCCCTGACTGGGAATCGAACCACGATCGTGTAGTTCACAGGTCCATGCTCAATCCACTGAGCTACACCAGCCAGGGCCTTATTTTTTTAATTGAATTTATTGGGGTGACACTGGCTAACAAAAGTCATACAGGTTTCAGGTGCACAATTCAACAACACATCATCTGTACACTGTACTGTGTGTTCACTGCCCCAAGTCAAATCTCCATCCATAACCATTTAACCCCCCATACCCTCCTCTACCTCCCCCCACCTTCCCCAGCAGTCCCCACACTGTTGTCAGTGTCGATGAGTTTTTCTGTTTTTCTTTTTTGCTCAATTCCTCCCCTTAACACAACCCAAACCCCAACCCCTCCCCTCCACAGCTGTCAGCCTGCTCTCCATCTGTGAGTCAATCTCTATGTTGCTTGTTAGTTTAGTTTGTTCATTAGATTCCTTTCACAAGTGAGTGAGACCATATGGTATACTGTGGTACATTTACACAATGGAATACTATTCAGCTGTGAAAGAAGGAAATTCTCACCTTTTGCAATAGCATGAATGGACCTGGAGAGAATGACGCTAAGTGAAATAAGCCAGTAAGAGAAAACTAAGCCTTGTTTTCTAGTTTCTTTTAAGTCATAGCTACCCTAACATTGGACCTTAATTTTAATAGTTCTTTATATATTAGTGATATTGGTCCTTTGTCTGTAGTGTATTACAAATATTTCCTTCAAGTGTGTCCTCTTTTATTTTGTTTATAGCATTTGTCATGCAAGAATTTTTAATTTTTGTGTATTAAAAAGTATATCAATCATTTTTTATTGACTCTGGATTTTTCTAGCTACTTTGTTGAGATAATTTACAGAACTTAAAATTCACTCATTTGAAGTGTATAATTCCCTGATTTTTAATAAATGCACAATGTTGTACAACTATCACCACAATCCAATTTTAGAACATTTCTATTGCCCCCAAATGACCCTGTGCACTGTACTGTGTGTTCACCACCCCAAGTCAAGACTCCATCCATCACCATTTATTCCCCCATACCCTCCTCCACATCCCTCCATCTCCTCTTCTCCATTTGCAGTCAACTCTGTTCCTGCTCCCAGCCCCAGTCAGCCACTAATCTGCTTTCAGTCTCTATAGATTTGCCTATTGTGGGCATATATACATGGACTCATAGTATGTGGACTTTTTGTCTGGCTTCTCTCACCTGTAGTGTTTTCAAGGGTCATGCATGTGTAGACTGTGTGAGCACTTCTCCTTGTTGAATAGTACACCATTGTCTGTTAGCACCATATGGTGCCTATCCAGTCACCAGTGGATAGACTTTTTGGTTGCTTCACCTTTCTGGCTATTATGAATAATGCTGCTATGAATATTCATTGGCAAGTTTTTGTGTGGGTATATGTTTTTTATTGGGTAGGTACCTAGAAGTGAAATTGCTGTATCATACATTTAACTTTTAAGAAACTGCCAAACTGTTTTCCAAAGTGACTACTGTTTGCACTTTCCTCATACTTCTGGTTTTTTATTCCTTGCTAGAAAGGCTTTCCTGCAAGGTTAAAGAGGATTTTGCCAATGTTTTCTTCTAGTCCTTTTGTTGGTTTTATTTTTTACTTTTCATTTTTCATTTGGAGTTCTTGTATATGGTTTGAGCCCATTTTCTTTTTTTTTCAATGTATTTTATTGATTATACCATTACAGTTGTTCTATTCCCCCCCTTCAATCCCCTCCACCCATACCCTCCCTCCCCCACCATTCTCCCTCCCTTAGTTTATAACCACGTGTCTCAATTTCTTTAGGTTCTATATTTCCCCCACTATTCTCGCCCTCCCCCTATCTATTTTCTACCTACCATCTATGCTATTTTCTGTGCCTTCTTCCCCCTTCTCCCCCTCCCACCCCCCTGTTTCTAACCCTCCATGTGTTCTTCATTTCTATGGTTCCACTCCTGATCTAGCTGTCCTCTTGGTTTGCTTTTGTTTTAGGTGTGGTTGTTAATAGCTGTGTGTTTGCTGTCCTTTCACTGTTCATATTTTTCATCTTCTTTTTCTTATATAAGTCCCTTTAGCATTTCATATAATAAGGGCTTGGTGATGATGAACTCCTTGAACTTGACCTTATCTGAGAAGCACTTTATCTGTCCTTCCATTCTAAATGAAAGTTTTGCTGGATAAAGCAATCTTGGCTGTAGGTCTTTGGATTTCATGACTTGGAATACTTCTTTCCAGCCCCTTCTTGCCTGTAAGGTCTCTTTTGAGAAATCCGCTGACAGTCTGATGGGTACTCCTTTGTAGGTGACTGTCCCCTTATCCCTTGATGCTTCTAGGATTCTCTCCTTCATTTTGGTCTTGGCTAATGTAATTATGATGTGCCTTGGTGTGTTCCTTCTTGGGTCCAACTTCTTTGGCACTCTCTGAGCTTCCTGGATTTCCTGGAAGTCTATTTCCTTTGCCAGACTGGGGAAGTTCTCCTTTATTATTTGTTCAAATACGTTTTCCACTCGTGGCTGTTTCTTTCCCCCTTCTGGTACCCCTATAATTCGGATGTTGGAACGTTTAAAGATGTCCTGGAGGTTCCTAAGCCTCTCCTCATTTTTTTGAATTCTCATTTCTTCATTCCTTTCTGGTGGGATGTTTTGTTCTTCCTTCTGGTCCATTCCATTGATTTGAGTCCCCGTTTCCTTTCCATCACTATTGGTTTCCTGTGCATCTCCCTTCATTTCAATTAGTTTAGCCTTCATATGTTCCTCTAATTTGTGACTTTGTTCCTCTAATTTGTGACTATAATCTACCAGTTCTGTGAGCATCCTGATAAATAGTGTCCTGAATTGTGCTTCTGAGAGGCTGGCAATTTCTCGGTCGCTTAGAGTTATTGGCTCTGGGACTTTGAGTTCTTCTTGCGCCATCTTTCGGGTTGTTCGTGCCTGTTCCATAGCAGGATCAGAGCCCTAAAGTGTTCACTAGAACAGGGCAACTAAGTCGCTGGGTTGTGACGCTGTATGTGGGGGCGGGGTCAAAGAGGGACTCTTGCGTCCTGGCTGCTGCCGTCACCAGGCCCACACGTTTTGTCCCACTGCACACGAGTGTGCCACCGCCGTCAGCCCTCGCTCCCTGGGGCCTGCGTGGTCCGTCTCACTGCGCGCGAATATGCGCCCGCGGTCTGCCCCACACCCCAACTGGTTCCCGGCTGCCTGCGTGCCTGGGTCGGGGGCCCTGTCCTGCCCAACCCTGCTCGCTGCTGGCTCCGCCCCTCTTACCGTCCCCGTTGAACGGTTAGATATAGTCGGACTTCCGTATAATTCAATTTTCTGTCCTTTGGTTGTGTCTTTGTTTCTCCAAACCTTTGTTGTATTCAAACTTGGTTGTGGGAGAAGGCACAGTGTTTCCACCTATGCCTCCATCTTGGCGGAAGTCCCCATTTTCTTTTAATATTCTTATTCATAGTACTCAATCATTTTTTCTGATTACAGAAGTGCTACATTTAGAAAAGTATAAAAAAATAAATCTTAGAATTGCCATAATGTCGTCACCCATAGATAACCACCTTTGTCTTTGTAATTCTCCTCTTTTTGGTAATTTAATCTTGGTATCCTTGGTAATTTTTTAAAATGTTGGCTAAAGAAACTGAGGAAAGCTGGGGTCTCTTAAAGACCTATTCCACTATTCCTGGTTTAGAAGTAATTGGGCCATCTTCCTTTCCTTTCAGTTTCCCACAGACTTATTTCATGTAACACAAGACTAATGAAAACCCTTCCAAACTTTCCACTACCTAGAATATACAATAGGGTATTTTTTCAGCTACAAAAGTAATAGATTCTAAGAAACAAACACTTGATGAACCAAACACTTGAACTCAGTTGTTCAACGTTTCACAGAGAATAGAGGTGCTACTTCTTTTTTCTAAAGTGTATACCTAGTCCTGGCTGGTGTGGCTCAGTGGACTGAGCATGGGCCTGAGAACTAAAAGGTCACTGGTTCAATTCCCAGTTAGGGCATTTGCCTGGGTTGTGGGCCAGGTCCCCAGTTGGGGGCATATGAGAGGCAACCAATCGATGTTTCTCTCACACTCTTCCTCCCTCCCTTCTTCGGTCTCTAAAAATAAATAAATAAAACCTTAAAGAATGTATAACTATATTTTCAGAAACATTTCACGAGGCTTTTAACAAAATGTACGGTTTATATCCATGAGATTTATTTTTGGCTTTTTGTCCTCAGATTATATTGTTTTCTTTTTGAATGTGTATCATTAAAGCTTTTGTATTGATTTTCTGCAAGTGTTTGTCCATTTACACATGCTTAGCTCCGTGAATTCCTAGCATTGGCAATTAAATAGCATGTGAAGGAGAAAACACTGGTTTTCCATTATCCTTTTCGCTGTTTAGAGTGACCTTGGAAGTTTTAAGGGAAAAAATATGGAGTTAAAGTCTTGTTACTTTGGAGGGGGTAAGGGGATGATGGGCAAAAAGGGTGGAGGGGATTAGGAAGGTTCAAACTTCCACTTATAAATAAGTCACAGGGTTATAACGTACAGCATAGTGAACACAGCCAATAATATCATAATAACTTTGTATGGTGACAGATGGTCACTACCTCAACTTAATGTCATGATTACTTCATGAGCTACATAAATATCAGATCAAATGTACATACCTGAAATTAATATAATATTTTATGTCAACTATACTTTAATAAAAAAAATCTCATGATTTTGGAGTTTGTCAACTTTGAAGAACATTGGAAGTTTTCACTTTAATAACAGTAAGGAAACAATGAAATATCAGAGCAATCTGAAATAGCGCCAAATTTACTGATAGTTTATTTTCATAACCCCTGTTTTAATTTAACATTTCCTCATAAGAGTCTTAGTAAATTCTCAGCAGTGTGATAGGAGACCTTACAGTGTGCCCTTGCTATTAACTTTGTGATAAAGATCTTCCAAAAGAATTCATGGAGGGTTTAACCTGGGTGAGAGGACATTTATTCCTGAAATCCATTTCTAGCCTTCACTGAGATTGAGGACAGCTGTACCCTGTCCTATTTTTCTCTTTATTATAGCCTTGACAACTATTAATTTCCCTTCAGTCTTCTTAAGATCCAGTCTTCATAGTTCTTCTGATCTTTTCTCACTAGTCCTATTCTTCAGTCTTTTGAACAGCTAATCCCAGTGCATTACAAAAACAAAAACCGAAACTGTACTTCTTTTTCATCTGCTTCATTAGTGTGGGACTGATATCAAGTAATCTGCATAAATTCCAAAGGTTCTTATTTATATGTACCCTTCAAACTATTTCTGTCCCTCCCTTTCACTCCTATTTGAAATGGAAATTACTGTCGCCTCCAACCACTCTAAGCAATTTAAAATTGATAGACAAATGAACAGAAGGCTGCGGGTCATCAGTTTCAGGCAAGACAAGCACTTAGAAGGGAGCACTTATTTATGGGGAATTGTGAAATGTGCTCTTAGTGGCCACTGGTCATCATTTCAACTTTCTGACTCCTTAAATGCTATTCCCCTAAACTGGACGCTAAATAGGTCGGTCATTGACTTACTATGTATATGAGGTTAAAGTTAGACCCTACCTGCTGTACCTTTCCCTTCCCTATTTCCCTAATCTTTAATGAGAGGCTGAGAGTGGGAAGTAGAGCACAGATGTCTTAGCGACACTGAGCTTTTGCTTCTTATCTATGTGGCACAGATAGGAAGATCCTAAACCACGAGCCGAGGGTAGAGAGTAGTCATCCCTGTTGCAACCATATCTAGCTCCGAATCATTACCATCCTCCAACTCATGGTTTCACTTACACGTGGAGTCTAATGAGCCAATAAACTAACAGATAAAATGGATACAGACTCATAGATAGAGAAAATAGGTTGGTTGATGTCAGAGGGGAGGGGATTTGGCAGACTGGAAAAAGGTGAAGGAACTTAGGAAAAAAAACCTCATACACACAGACAACATTATGGAGATGACCAGAAGGAAAGGGAGTGAAGGGAGGCAGAAGAGGATAAAGGGGGATGAATGGTGGTGGAAGGAGACTAGACTTGGGGGTGGTTAACACAATACAATATACAGATGATGTGTTAGAGAAGCATACCTCTGAAACCTATGTAAGTTTATGAATCAGTGTCACCCTGATAAATTCAGTAAAAATAAATAAAACTAAAAATAATAAAAAGGTATTTCAGGCATATATATCTTATTCATACAATATACTACCTGACTGGGAGAATAGATTGGAATAGACACACCTTTTCCAGACTTTTGAGGGTGATTTTAAGCCACTCCCCCCACAAGACCTATGGGATATATTTCTATCCACCTTTGATATAGGTGTTATCAATCATGTACTTTTCTAATATGTTACTTTCTTCATTTTAGTGTGGAACCATCAGAGAATCTGCAATCTTTGATGGAGAAGAATCAGTCCCTGGTAGAGGAGAATGAAAAATTAAGTCGTGGTCTGAGCGAGGCAGCTGGTCAGACAGCCCAGATGTTGGAGAGGATCATTTTGGTGAGGCCCCAAGGCTAAACTCCTAGCAATCTGGACATTTACTAGCTTTTGTTTCTGAGGTATTTCACATGCTTCTCATGAGAGAGACAAGTTATGTGGAAAGAAATGGATAGTATTACCACATTCTCCAGGGAGCCCCTCTGAGGTAAATACATAGACTTATGTTCAAGCATGTAGAAAAGTTAAAAGAATTGTACAGTGAACACCTGTACACCCACCACAAATTTTAAAATAGATTTGTTCTAAAGTACCAGGTCCTTCTGTCACCTTAAGTCCTGCCTAATCTTTACCATAATATGAAGTGTAACTGCTTCTCCAATAAGATGTTAGTTCTTCTCTATCTCCCTTCCACTAATATTGTCACATGTCATATCCCAGCCTAACTGTTATCATGACAAGATAGAAAAGCTGGGAAATTCATTCCCATTCCTTTTACATCTGGTTAATTTCCCAATAGTGGATCATTGGGTAACTAATGGCATGGGGTCGGTATCCAAGTACCTTTCTGATGGGAACCTCTTGGATCAGCGCAGGCTGACTCTGTCAATAACTGTTGTTTCTGCTAGTCTAAATACAACTCAGGCTGTCATAGCACAGCTATTGCTAGAAGCAAAAATGAGTGTCCACCAAAATGTAATTGAACATCTGTAATGTGTAAACTGTCATGCATCAGTGTGCTGTCTTGTCAAGGAAGGTTGAGCTGTTTAATGATTTCTTCAAAGGGGGCCAAATCCCCCCTCTATTTTATCAGCCATTATTAGCAGAAGGGTGAACGTGAGATCTAGGGGATTTTCATATTCAGGTTTTTGTCTCCATGCTGCATTGTATGCCTTTGGAGTAATTCTAGAAGATGTGTCTCACATGTATGTGAGCGTGGCAGATGTAACAGACAGTACTTGTTATTCTAGCCACATACCTGTCTGACCTTTATAAGGCTGTTACAGTGGCTGGCCACTGGGCTTATTGTTGATGTCCTATCAGAACTTCATAACAAGCATACATTTTTCTCCTGTATAAACTGTTCTCCCCAAAGCTGTTGCAGCATCTAGCATGTTACAGACGCCATGATGGAAACCAAACGGAAGCTATCAATCACCCTTCCCAAACACGGAGCTGTCTCTGCCATTTTTCTCTGCCATCAGTCTTGTGCTTCACCCTCTTTCTTACTTTCTTTTGCTAAAACTAGCCTACCATCTCAGTTAGTGGGACTTGAAAAAAACTGCTCATATGCAGTGTGAGGCCCTTTTATGTTTTAAATGCCCTTCTGCTGGGACTAGGCAACAGCATCGTGTAGGAGGCAGTTTAAAGGAAGTGGGTTTCTGCAAACAGCAGGGGGTAGCATGCCAGGAATACTGCTTTCTCCCCCAGTTGCAAAGTTCTCTTTGGAATTGAGGCTTCACACTCCACCCCATAGTTTGAGCTTCATGGCAAGCATAAGACCCAGCTGCTTGGATGCTATTTTTAGTAGTTCATGTTGACTGAAGGGCTAATTTCCATGACCGTTAAAAAACATTTCTCACTAAATAACCAAAGCCCACCAAGTCCTCTATTCCAGCAAAGGAGGCAGCCTCTCTACCTGGGTTTGAATTCACAGAAGTAGGAGAGAAGGCATAATTAAGGAGAGGCTGTCAGGCACCGCCACTGATCATCTCCTGGGTCTTTGTTGCAGACAGAACAAGCGAATGAAAAAATGAACGCCAAGCTAGAAGAGCTCAGGCAGCATGAAGCGTAAGTTTCCTACCAGATATTTGCTATTGACCTCTACCACCTTGAGATCTAATCATAGACGCTCTGCCTTTTGCAGTGTGATTGACTCTTGCATTCCTGTGCTTGAATTTTCAGCTGTAAAGTGGATCTTCAAAAGCTAGTGGAGACTTTGGAAGACCAGGAATTAAAAGAAAACGTAGAGATAATTCGCAACCTGCAGCAACTGATTACCCAAATGTCGGTAAGCCAAGTCGGGACGATGCAAATAGGCACAATACTTTCATTTGTTCCTTTCTCTTTTTTAAATAATTTTTATTTTTCAATTACAGTTGACATGTAATATGGTATTGGTTACAGGTGTACCACTCAGTGATTAGACATTCATAGAACTTATAAAATCCTCAGCCCAATAAATCTAGTACCCGTCTGACACCATACATAGTTATTATAGTATTATCAACTATATTCCCTATGTTCTACTTTACAGCCCCATGACTATTCTGTAACTACCGATTTGTACTTCTTAATCCCTTCACATTTTCACCCATCCTCCCAAACCCCCTTCCATCTGGCAACCATCAAAATGTTCTCTATCTATGAGTCTATTTATGTTTAGCTTCTTTGTTTATTTTGTTTTGTTTTTATATGTCACGTGTAAGTAAAATCATTTGGTTTTTGTCTTTCTCTGTCTGACTTATTTCACTCAGCATCATACCCACTAGGTCCATCCATGTTATGGCAGGTAGCAAGATTTCTCTTTTTTTATGGCTGAGTCATATTCCTTTGTATATAGGCATCACTTCTTCATCCATTCATCTATTGATGGACACTTAGCTTGCATCCATATCTTGGCTATTGTAAATAATGCTGCAGTGAACATAGGAGTGCATATATCTTTTTGATTTAGTGTTTTGGTGTCTTCGGAGAAATACACAGAAGTAGAATTGCTGGGTCCTTCCTTCATTGTGTCTTTGTTTTGAAGTCTATTTTGTCTGATGTAAGTATTGTTTCCCTAGTGTTTTTTTCACCTGCCATTTTCCTGAAATTGATTTTTCTGTTCTTTTACTTTCAGTCTCTGTGCATCTTTTGATCTGAAATGAGTCTCTTATAGACAGCATATGTAAGGGTCTTGTTTTTTATCCGTTCGGCCACCCTATGTACTTTTTTTAAAAATCCTCACTTGAGGATATATTTTTATTGATTTTAAAGAGAGAGGAAGACTGAGAAAGAGAGAGAGAGAGAGAAAACCATTGACACAAAAGAGAAACATTGATCAGTTGCCTCCTATACATGTCCCAGCTGGGTATCAGGGTATCATGATATCCAGGGTGTATATGCAAGGTAACCAACCTACAACCTAGGTATGTGCCCTGACTGGGGATTGAACTTGCAATCTTTTGGTGCATGAGACAGTGCTCCAACCAACTGAGCCACCCAGCCAGGGCTCACATAGGTTTTTAATTTCTTGCTGTCTCTCTTCTCTTTCCAGCACCCTAATGATGTGAATATATGTACAATTGAAGTTGTTCCAGAGGCTCCTTAAATTATCTTCATTATTTTTGGATTCTTTTTTTCTTTTTGCTGTTCTGATTGGGTGTTTTTTGCTTTCTTATCTTCCAAATCTCTGGTTTGATCCTCTGCTTCATCTACTGTATTGTTGATTCCCTGTAAATTATTCTTCATGTCAGTTAGTGTATTTTTCATTTCTGACTGTTTTTTTAATGTTTTCTATCTGTTTTATGTTCCCTATCTCTTTGTTGAAGTCTTCATTAAGTCCCTCTACTCTTCCCCTAAATTCATTGCCCAGCCTTATAACCAGTATTTTGAACTCTGTGTCTGGCAGGTTGCTTGTCTCCATTTTATTTAGTTCTTTTTCTGGAGTTTTGTTCTGTTCTTTCATTTGGGACATGTTTCTTCAGCACCCTTCTATGTTTGCTTCTATGTAATTAAGTAGAGCTCCTATATCTCCCAGTCTTGGTAGAGTGGCCATATGTAGTAGGTGTCCTACAGGGTCCAGTGGGCACAGCCTCCCCTCTCTCCCAAGCTGGGCACACGAGGTGCACTCTTCATCTTCATGTGGACTGAATACACCCTCCCCTTGTAGTTGGGCCTTGGTTGCTGTTGGCAGATCAATGGGAGGGATTTACCCCCAAGCCAATTGGCTGCAAGGACTGGCTGAGACTGCAGCAGAGGATCTGTTGTGCAGGGGCCGACCCCATGCAGCAGGACTCACTTCAGCAGGACTCTGGTCCCCAAGGAGTCCACCCCTAGAATATGTCACTCATGGACGTGTTTGGGTGGAGCTGCAGCAGAGTATGAAGCTGTCCACCAGGTACACTGGCTCTGAGGCCTCCCGGGACATACTGGCCAAGATGAGCTGTACCTGTGTCCTGTGGGGCCCCTTGGCATGAGCTACAGAGCAATCTGCAGGTGGCTGCTGCTTGTGCTGGGCTAGAAAGTGCCCAGGAGAGGCCAGGCTGTGAACTGAGGCTAGCTGCTGCTGCTGCTAGGCATGAGGCTGATTACCAAGGGGTACAGGGTACACCAAGGCCAAATACTGCTTGTTTGGGGTTTGTGAACCTTTAAGAGATTTTAGGAAAGTCCACAACATGAGCCAAGATAGGCCATTTGTATGAACAGTTACTGGAAGTGTCCTGGGAGAGCCTGCAAGTTGTGTGGGCTGGAACGTCAGTGAATCACCAGGGCAGGGTGAGCAGTGTGAGCCAGGTGGATGAAGACTCAGATATGGCGCCCACCCGCCAGCTCTGTGAGGGGAGGGCTCAAGAAGGGAATGATGGCCTCTGCCAGCACTTCTGTCTGGGAGAAACCTGGTCCTCCAGCCCTCACTGAATTGTTCAGTTCCTAGAGACTTTCAAGCTGCTGCTCTAGCACTGGAGCTCAGAGAGACCGAGTCTGAGTACATTTGTTAATGGGCCCTTTAAGAGGAACTGCCTGGGATTCTAGGAGCTCCTGAGTCACTCTGGTTTTCCCACAATTCCCACTGGTTTTCACAGCCAGAAGTTATGGGGACTTCTCTTCCTGGCACAGGAACCCCAAGCTGGAGGGCCTGGTGTGAGGCTGGGACCCCTCACTCCCTGGGAACCTCTGCAGCCAAGATCTCTCTCCAGATTTTTAACCACCACACGTGGCTGTGGGACCAGCCCATTCTGTATCTGCCCTTCCCACCAGTCTCCATATGGCTTCTTTACATTCTTAGTTATAGGACTTCCATTCAGCTAGACTTTAGGTGGTTTGCAGTGAATGTTCTTCTGTAGTTTAGTTGTAATTTGACATGGTTGTAGGAGGGTGTGAGTACCACATTTACCTACTTCGCCATGTTGACAAGAAGCCCTCCTGTGTGTCTCTTGATGCATATAAAGAAAATGTTCAACTCCGTGTGTTCTGCTGAAACAACTAGTGCGTGAGCTGTTTGAGGACAAATATCATAGTCATTGGATATGATCTAAATATGAATCTGTGAAATGAAACATCCTTAGGTTACATATGCAATGGCACATTAATATTTTAGCATTCTAATCAAATGCTGCAAGCAGCAACAGCAACATAAAGGGTGGGGCAAAAGTAGGTTTACAGTTGAATTAGTATGTTGTTCTACATTCGAACAGCTATGAACCTACTTTTGCCCCAGCCTGTATATGTGCAGTGCAAAATTGCCTGGGTAGCATGAGCAGCAGTCATTGATTTGTAGCCCTTTTGGTGTAGGCTAACTTAGGAAGGGGTCTTGTACCACACCCCAATCTTAAATATACTGGCTTCTGATAAATAGCTAGAAAAAACAGGGTATACCATATGTCTTTCACTTCTTCTTAAAGATTTTATTTATTTATGTTTAGAGAGAGGGGCAGGGAGGGAGAAAGAGAGGGAGAGAAACGTCAATCAGTTGCCTCTCATACACCCCCTACTGGGGACCTGCCCCACAACCCAGGCGTGTGCCCTGACTGGGAATCAAACTGGCAACCTTTCGGGTTCACAGGCCGGCACTCAATCCACTGAGCCACACCAGCCAGAGCTCTTTTAGAGCCAATAATAAATTAGTTTCCATCATCATTCTGCTATAAGTCCCCCCCTATTTTTTTTTTTTACATTTAGTACTATTATAGTAGTTATGGATGGGTTTGGAGAGGACAGAGGGGTTATTTGTTGTTTTTTTCCCAGGAGAAAAATTCTTACCATTCCAACACCTTCCTAAAAACTTTTAAAAAAATTTTGATGCTCATTCTCTTAGTTTTTAGATATACATACTTTTTAAAAATTGAAGTAATATTGTATTAAGTGGGCATGTTTGGATAAGGGGTTATGGTTGCCTTTGTTCCATCTATACCCCCTTAGTTATCTTTCTGAAGCAGTAACATGTATGTAAATGCCTGGTGATAATTCCTAGCTCTTGGGCAGAGGTTTTAATTTCATCAGAACAGTGATTCTGTACCCCAGGTCTTGCCCAGCATTTTCTAGAGTTGTGAAAAGCATATTACAAAATCATCCACATCTGTATTTCACTCTAAAGAGCCACTGAAAAAAATACCAAGTAGTATGATGGGGAGAAGGTTCAGGATGGCCAGTTCCAGGAAATTAAATAACTAAACTCCCACAGGACTAGAAAGCAGCGTTTCAGAATAAGTAGTACTCTACAAAACGATCATGAGCAGTTCGAGGTGACAGTTCATTTATCCAACCAACAGGCCCCAGTAATTGAGAACCTGCGCTGCAGAGCCAGACAGACCCTGCTGGAAAGCCGATTCTGCCACTCACTAGCTGTGTACTCTTGCTCAGTACTGTATTAATAGCAAAAGAAAATAATTTAAGGGGCCAAAATCGAGGCTTAAAGGCATTATTCAGCTGACGCACCCAGGGAGCACCTACCATGCTCCAATCCTTGTGTCACTTGGGTAGTTCCCCAGGGCGGGGCTCAGACAGCAGCTTGTGTTGTTAATTGCTGTGAAACTTTTGGGGTGGAGGCTGTTTCAGTTTTCATGGCTGTTGACGAAGAACATCAGTGCGGTCCAACGCTGATAACGGTTCAATTATTTTCAAAGATTGTTCTCTCAAGCCATGTAGTTTGTCAGTTGGGCAAGGTTCACAGGTGAGAGGTGACACAGCAAGTGGAAAGGGAAAGGGGGCAAGGAAAACCAGGGACCCTCTGTCATGTGCTTCAATCCTCTTCCATTAGCAATATCAGCCAAGTGTGTTGGGGGAATGAAGGAGGGGGTGGTTAACTGCCTAGAGAATTCAGGAAGACAGCACAGAAGAAACTGGGTCCTTAAAGATGAATGACAGTTTGCCACACAAACAGAGGGGAAGGGCAGTGTATAGGGAGGGAAAAGGTAAAGGCAAAAGCAATGAGGAATGAATGTTTGGAACACAGTGAGAACTTCGGTGTGGCTGAAATAGAAAGCCAGAGGGTGGCTATCACAAGGTGAAATTTCGCCATCTGTAACTCCACTTATGAGAGTGGACCGCCCTCAAAAAAACATTAGTTATTTATTAAAAATGTGTATTTTTACATGTTTAAACTTCAGTCATCTTCAAAGTGCTGTCCATTTGATGTAATACACCTACTGAGATGGTTTTTTCCACTGCTCAAAACAGTTTTTGAGCCCTGGCTGGTGTAGCTCAGTGGATTACAGGCCTGCGAACCAGAGCATCGAGGTTTGATTCCCAGTCAGGGCACATGCCTGGGTTGCAGGCCGGTTCCCTGCAGGCCAACTCCCAGCAGGGGACACATGAAATGCAACCATACATTGATGTTTCTCTCCCTCTCTCCTTCCCCTCTAAAAATACATAAATTAATAAAATCTTTAATTAAAAAAAAAACAGTTTTTGAACTTGCTGATTTGGATGCCTTTTAGTGCGTCTGCTGTTTTTTGTTTTACCTCTCCCACATCAGCAAAATGTTTCCCTTCGAGGACTTTTTTTAATCCGGAGTAACAAAAACAAGTTGCTGGGGGGAGATATAGTAAATAGGGAGGGTGGGACACAGGGGTCATGCCATTTTTGATAAAAAAAAATACCAAACACTTGGTGTGGTGTTGGCAGGTGTGTTCATAAATCACCCATTATGAAATAAATGGGCAAATGCATTCAAGGAGTCTTCAGAAAAATTCACTGGAGCCGAACGCAGCCTCTCCCAATAATGCCAGCTGGTACACTGATACAGATGGGTTCCTAGAACACTACCTAGTGGAGGAAGTCTGCACTACAAAGGACCCACCCTCCAGAAAATAATTTCAGGTTTTTTGGGTCCCCCATCATAAATATAGCTGGAACATCTAATATATGAAAACCTTGTGTGAGTTGCCACCAAATTAAAATAACCTAGGCTGCAGAACCCTATGGGAGCCAAAGTTTATAAGATCAGAGAAGAGTGGTCCAGGGCACCATTGTTTATGGCCATGCTACCTCATTTCTGGGTCTTTGAGCTACATGGGGAAGGTGAAAGGGAAACCCGTGGGACTAAGTTAATAAGGGAAGGCATAGCCTCAGTGAGGATCTAGCAACACGACTGGTGCCTGGCATGCCTATAGAGGAAATTGCTAGTGGCGGCTGGCTCCAAGGAACTCTGTAGAATCACTGTGTCTGCCACTAAAATTAACTTGGTACATGCAGGAGGAGGGTGCCACAAGCTGGTAAAGCCCCTGGCATCCAACCACTGTCAGTTAGGCAGAACAAGTCTTTTTACCCATGGCTCCTGCTGGACTCTTGAATCAGAGTTCTCCACATCTATTGTTTGGAGACCCTCCCAGCTACATATTTTTTGAACATTATTTAACAGTCTACCCTGTGGCTTTTTATTAAGACTCACTATAGTGAAAGCAAAATGTTTCAAATGTAAGTACTTGTGCCCTTCATTTTGAATTAAAATTATTTTTATCTTAAGTGATGGGTAAATACCCCCTTTTCTGTTATGAAGGCAGCCATTGTTCCCAGGCTTTTTTCCTAGGGCTTTAAGTGCTGAACTGTACCACTTATTCCTTTAAAGTATAATTCAAATAGACTCTCTTATTGAAGTTACCTGAGAAGAAATCTGTGCATTTCTTTAGGTTCCCTCCTTCAAGACCAGTTCTATAAAAAACATTTTGCACGCCCAGTAATGGTATTACAACCTACCAGCACGGATTTTATTTGGACAAGTATTGCTGGTTAATTTATCTCATTGTCCCCTAGCTTTGTTTCCCTGATTGTCACCTTCAGTAAATCATGTCTTTTTACCTTGAGAAAAGTTCTCACAGTGGAAACAGACAACAGGGTGGGGGCTGACTCTCCACGCAGGGCATGGTGCTACAGGGCCAGGGACAGCAACAGGGGGAAATTGGGACACCTGTAATAGACCAACAATAAAAAAAGAAAATATGTAAAGAAATAAGTTCTCAGCTGTAGCTTTAGAATGAGGGAGAAAGAGGCAAGAGGCTGTTCAAGCAAAATAAATTCTATTGTTTTATTTATTTATTTATTTATTTATTTATTTATTTATTTTATTTACTTTTAGACAGAGAGGAAGGGAGGGAGAAAGACAAAAACATGGATGTGTGAGAGAAATATCAATCGGTTGTCTCTCCCATGCCCCCAACTGGGGACCGCAACCCAGGCCATGTGCCCTGACTGGGAATCAAAACAGTGACCTCTGGGTTCACAGGCTGGCACTCAGTCCACTGAGCCACACCGGCCAGAGCTGTTGGTATATATTTACATTTAGGATTATGAAGGCAGAAACCTGCCCTGTGCATGTAGAATATGTCCCCAGTGCTCAGGCCTTAGCACGGTGAAATTCGTTGGGCCAAAAGGTAAACCCGCAGGAAGAACACATCTTTAAAGATTAACCTTTCTTCTTTGATCCTGACCCTGTGGAAGGTACTAGAAAAAGTCTCCAAAGCCCTACTAATCTAGAGTAGGCCTGTAACTAGTTCTTTTACTGAAACGTAAAACGTGGGAAAGAGGAGAAGGTGATTATTAACCTATAATACACGTATATTGAAGTGCTCTGTCTTTTTTTTTTTCCTTTTTAAGACTTTATTTTTAGACAGGGGAAGGGATGGAGAAAGAGGGAGAGAAACATCAATGTATGGCTGCCTCTCACACAGCCCCCACTGGGCCTGCAACCCAGACATGTGCCCTGACTGAGAACCAAACCAGTGACCCTTTGGTTCACAAGCTGGTGCTCAGTCCACTGAGCCACACCAGCCAAGACTGAAGTGCTCTTTTTTTAAAGGAGGATTTAGTATGTCTTGCTCTTAAAGAATCACCAGTATTGCTAATCATGATGAGAAAGGATGTGCAAACACTGGCACTGCCTTTGAATTTTCTTTGAGTCTCACTAGTTGAGAATTTCTGGGTAGAATAAAGGAGATGCTTTGTAAACAGCACTTACTAAGGGCCTCTTCACTCCTCACCTTAACGGTACTGAGATTGAAGCTTCAACACCATGTAATGTTTCCCTAGGCTGATACGGAAACTGCATGCACTAACCCTAAATTCTTTCCTTGCTATTGAGCCAATAGCTCTTTCACCTATGACCTACTTCATCATGTGACTTCCTGGAAATAATCCTTTATTCACAGGGCTTTGCAGGATCATTTAAACAGAAATGGCAATCCGTAGGTTGCAATGCCAAATAAAGCCTAAGTTTCACCCAGGAGAGCTGAGCTTGCTCATGTGACAGCCTATAAACAAATTAATCCTAATAAGTGGTTTTACAGCTCCTTTCTAGGTGGTGTTTCAATGCTCAAAAAAGGAATTTGCCCTTCTCTGGGAGGGAATTAGTGCCTTTACATTTCCTCCACTACCTGGAGTAGCTGCATATGCTCGATTCTTATGGTATAAGAGTGACAGTGGGGCCCTGGCTGGTGTAGCTCAGTGGATTGAGCACAGGCCTGCAAACCACACGATCGCGGTTCGATTCCCAATCAGGGCACATGCCTGGGTTGCAGGCCGGTTCCCTGCAGGCCAGCTCCCAGCAGGGGACGCAGGAAAGGCAACCATACATTGATGTTTCTCTCCCTCTCTCCTTCCCTTCTAAAGATAAATAAATAGAATTTTTAAAAAAAGAGTAACAGTGGCTGCAGGGTATTTGTCTGGCTTCATGGGCACATTTTTCTGGGTTATCCACCATGGCATTTATTTCCTTGGAGGATAGACTCTTGCTACCTTGTCTGACTAAATAAAAAATAACCCTTTCCCTTACTGGTGTGGCTCAGTCAGTGGGTTGGGCATTATCTGGTGAACTGAAAGGTTGCTGGTTCGATTCCCAGTCAGGGCGCATGCCCGGGTTGTGGTCAGGTCCCTGGTCGGGGGCGTGTGAGAGGAAGTCTATGAATGTTTCTCTCCCTCTCTTTCTCCCTCCCTTCCCCTCTCTCTTTAGTCTAAATATATAAAATTATTTTTTAAAAAGAAAACCTTGATTCTGTTCACTTTTGTGCTGCATTGCCTTTACTTGATGGTGTGTGTGTTCTTAAGATGGTGTGTCCATGAGGACTATCTAGACCTATATATTGGTAAAGTAGACTTAGTGGTAAAAACATAAAAGGAAAGGATGGAATCTATACAGTTGCTTAAATGTTGGCCTGTTGGAATGGTTAAGTGTTCATGCTGGCCCAATGATTTCTGGCCAAACCGAAGAGGTACAATAAATACAGGGTGGGGAGAAAGAAGGCATACAGTTGTCCATATGGAAAATAGTACAATAATTAGTAAAGCATAATACAAGAATGAACTCTTGTTTCATGTACTCATAACTGTAGACCTACTTTTGCCCCACCCTGTATGTAAGGTGCCACATAACCCTATTTTTGGCAAACTGTACAATCGATCTCTCTATAAAGGAGACAAACTCTCAGGAGGTGGGAAACGGAAATGCGTGGCCGTTAGAGTCTATGCACCTAAAAAGGTTTCAGTGCTTTCAATGGTCTCTATCTACACTTGACAAAAATTGAAGAAGCAGTATAAAATCCCAATAGTAAGCTTCACTTCAGAATCTTTGCCTAAACGGAAACACCATTTGTCATTGCAGGATGAAACGGTGGCTTGCATGTCTGCGGCCATTGATACTGCAGCGGAACCAGAAGCTGTAAGTAATCGGCCCTTTTGTGTAGAAGCAGGAGCTTTAACTGCCATTGCCTCTAATTTATCACTCAGCCAAGGGCGAGAACCCCCGATTGCCACCATCCTCCGTAGCATGCCTGGGCAATCCAGAAACTTGGCATATAAATCTGAGCTTTGTCAAATCCCTAACTGGAACAGGCTCCATCTCAAATAGTAAACTGCTAATGGGTGGCAGGACCTCTCAGGTATGTCACTTTCCCCATTTGAAGCCTGGCTTCCTGATCTCTTGCTAGATGCTAATGTTCTGCATCCACTTTCTAGCAAGTTAAAATGAGGAAATCATGGCAAGGTCAGAAAAACATTAGAGAGGAAATGGAAGAGACTTTTTTTTTTCTCAGCATACTTTTCTATGTATGGGACGGTTAGGAGCTAAAAGGACCAGGGAAACTATTTTGAGTATTCACATGACAAGAATAGATAAAATATATTAGATGTTGGCTGAAGGTTACCAAGCAAAGTCAAACTGAAAGGCTGGGCAATGGTGTGCAAGAGACATCTTTTTCTCCCTAAAGCAAATATCTATCGGCATTTTACATATTCTGAAAGAAAATGAGAGGTAAATCAGGTGCCAGAGGTCAGCTGTGTGAGGAAAAGGAAGTCCCTTCTCCATTTCCAGAGCCCTCTCCCTTGGAAGGGCCCCTCAGAGTGGGGTCAAGGTGGACATGTAGGCCTGATCCATAAAGAAAAGGGCAGGAAACTTAGTTCCCTCTGAAAGGGTCAGTTAAAGGATATAAGATATGAGATGCCTACGTGAGCAGGGAAATAGCCCAGCTCAATTTATTTCAGATATTTAAATTAAATGTAGGAGAAGCCACAGTTTTCAAAGGACATAGGTGCTGGTAATGGAGAAGTGGCTGTGAGACTCAATGAAGCCATGCCCAAGGAGCTCCAACTGCTCGTTTCTCTTACCAATTATTATCCCAATCCGTTGCAGCTGGTGGAAACCTGTCCCCAGACCAGCAGGTCTTCCGATGGCTTTACCACTCAACATGCTCTACGCCAAGCTCAGATGTCTAAGGAGCTGGTCGAGTTGAATAAAGCCCTTGCACTGAAAGAAGCCCTGGCCAGGAAGATGACCCAAGATGGCAGCCAACTACAGCCCATTCAGTTCCGGTACCAGGTAAAATCTGTACTAGAGCAGCCTTTGCTAATGTCTACTCTCTGTCTTTCATCGCAAAGCATGATGATGACAAGATAGTATGTGTGTAGTACAACTGGAGTTGTACTGTTAGTTAAGAAAAAAAGGGGAAGGGACTAGTTAAAGGGCATGTATGAATGACCCATGGGCATGGGTACCAGTGTGGGAATTGACTGTGGGGGGCTGGGCGGGCGGGTAGACTAGGCAAAGGAGGGCAAAGGGGGAAAAATTGGGACAACTGTAATAGAACAACAATAAAAAATCCTAAAAAGGAGAATATATTCAGGATAGGGAACCTGTAATTTTATTTTATGTAATTTAATACCTTACCTTCTATAATAGGTTGTTTTTAAAGATTTTATTTACTTATTTTTAGAGAGGGGGAAGGGAGGGAGAAAGAGAGGAGAGAAACATCAATGTGGAGTGCCTCTTTAGTGCCTCTTGCCCGCCCGCTACTGGGGACCTGACCCGCAACCCAGGATGTGCCCTGACTAGGAATCGAACTGGCGACCCTTTGGTTCACAGGCCAGCACTCAATCCACTGAGGCACACCAGCCAGGGCCTACAATAGGTTTTACTCAAATTGCATAATGTTGTAATAAAAATGTTCTCTACTTGGAGAAATTTTATTCTAATGACTGTGCTAGGATTCTGCAAAAGGTACGTGGTCTGAATTAGAGGGTCAGTTATGGAGGGATTTGTGGCAGACAGCACATGTCTTGTCAAAAGGCTAAACTGTTTTTCCTAGTGGTAGTTCGAAGTGGCTCTTTCTAATGAAGATGATTCATCTTTAGTTAAGGGCAAATCTTTGGCTTTCAGGTTATTCACAAGGTTACCCTTATGCTACACCAAGGGTGTCAAACTCATTTTCACCGGGGGCCACATCAACCTTGCATTTGCCTTCAAAGGGCCAAATGTAACTTTAGGA
The DNA here is from genome assembly GCF_014824575.4 of Sturnira hondurensis. NCBI lineage: Eukaryota > Metazoa > Chordata > Mammalia > Chiroptera > Phyllostomidae > Sturnira > Sturnira hondurensis. Next base: position 261,624 of record NW_028084199.1, on the reverse strand, counting down.
CTGTATAAATGTAACTACTCCTTAACTAGGGGCAAAGAGCTCGGTGTTGCCACCAGGTAGAAAGAAGGTGCTGGGCTGGATAAAACAAGGTGGAGGGCCCGTGGGCCTTGTGTTTGCCACCTGTGCCCTACACCTTATTTTTTCCTTGCAGCTCAGTGTTTCCTATCCACAAAGGGATGTTAGCAGAGCTGGTAGAAGGAATGGTGCATTGTTTTCCCATCCGGCTGTAACCCCAAAGTCCAATATTCTGGTACCAAGAAATCCCTGTAGCCCTCATTGAATTTCCACCACCAGCTCCCCTAAATTTTCAGAGTAAAAACAAGAAAACTATTTTTACTAAATGATTTTTACCAATTTGCCCCTCAAGGGTAGAGGTTGCTTCCAAAGTACTAATTGACTTGCCAACAGAAGTTTTATTTCCTTTTTATTATCACAGTCTTATTTAACTTTCTTAAAACTTAGTTTTTATTTATGTCAAACAAATGTATGTCTATCATTTTTAAAAGTCAGGTAGTATAATATTCAGAAAAACAAAAGCAATCTCCCACTCTACTCTTCTCTCCTGTTCTCTAGGCCTATTCTTTAAGTTCTTCAAGCTGTTTCTTCTGACATTTACCTCAGTCTTTCGAGATAAGAGTCCATAGTATAATGATATCAATTTAAAATTTTTAAACATCGGCAGAATTCCCACTATGGAAGATGGGAATGTAGCTCTTAGACCGCCAGCCATGCACACTGCCGCTCTGTCTTTCAAAATGGTAACATCACAATGTTCAATTAGATGAATATTTAATGTTTACATTTTTATTATTATGGAAATGTTTTACAGCTGAGCCACACAGTGTCATGAGATTCCATTTGCTTTCTTGTCTAGATTTTGTGTATTCTGCAGTTAATCTCATTTTTTAATTTATTTTTTTATTTTAGTTGGTATACAATACTATATCAGTTTCAGATGTACAATATAATGACTTGATATTTTCATAATACCTTACAACATATTTACCCCACTAATTGTAGTAATCATCTTTTACTGTGTAAACTTGTCACAATATCATTAACTGTATTCCCCTTCCCTCATTCATCCATCTCCCCCTCTCCTTCTAATAACCATCCCTTTGGTCTCTTTTTCCATGAGTCTGTTTTGTTTTGTTTATTTGTTTGCTTCATTTTGTTTTTGATTCCGCATATAAGTGAAACAGTTGCTGTGTCATATTCCATTTTATATGTGTGTGTGTATATACATATATGTGTGTGTGTGTATCACGTCTTTCTCCATTCATCTATCAATGGACACTAGCTTGCTTCCATATCTTGGCTATTGTAAATAATGCTACAGTGAACATCGTGGTACATGTATCTTTTTGCATTAGTGTTTTTGTTTTTCTTTGGATAAATACCCAGAAGTAGAATTGCTGGGTTGTATGGTATATCTATTTTTAGTTTTTTGAGGAGTCTCTATGCTGTTTTCCATGGGGGCTGCACCAATTTGCAGTCCCACCAATAGTACACATTCTCGCCAACAGAAGTTATTTGTTGACTTTTTGATAATAGCTATTCTGACTGGTGTGAGGTGGTGTCTCATTATTGTTTTGATTTTCCTATCCCTGATGACATTTGATGAGCATCTTTTCATGTCTGTCAGTCATCTGTTTGTTCTCTGGAGAAATGTCTTTTCACGTCCTCTGCCCATTTTTCAATTGGATTATTTAGTTTTTTTTATTGAGTTGTACAAGGTTCTTACAAATTTTGTATATTGACCCCTTATTGAAGGTGTTGTTTGCAAATATCTTCTCCCATTTGGTTGGTTGCCTGTTTGTTTTGTTGAAGGCTTCCTTTGCTGTGTAGAGGCTTTTTAGTTTGATGTAGTCCTATTTGTTTATTTTTGCTTTTGTTTCCCTTGCTCAAATGGACATATCCAAAAGATATTACTCAGACTGATGTGAAATAGTTTACTTCCTAGTTTTCCTCTACAAATTTTATGGTTTTGTGCCATACATTTGTCTTTAATCCATTTTGAGTTTACTTTTGTATATAATGTAAAAGAGTACTCCACTTTCATTTTTTGCACATATCTACCCAGTTTTCCCAGCACCACTTGTTTAAGAGACTGTTGTGCTTCCAGTGTATGTGCTTACCTCCTTTGGCATACATTAGTTGACCATATAAGTGAGGGTTTGTTGCTGGGCTGTCTGTTCTGTTCCATTGATCTATGTGTCTGTTTTTGTGCTGGTACCATACTGTTTTGATTTTTATAACTTTGTAGTATAGTTTAAGATCAGAGTACCTTCAACTTTGTTCTTCTTTCTCTAGACTGCTTTGGTTATTCAAGGTCTTTTGTGGTTTCATATCAGTTTTAGGATTAATAGTTCTAGTTCTGAGAATAATGCCACTGGTATTTTTACAGGAATTGCATTGAATCTGTAAATTGCTTTGAATAGTATGGTCACTTTAACAATATTAATCATTTCAATCCATGAGCACAGTATGTCCTTTCATTTATTAGTGTCCTCTTCAGTTTCTTTCTTCAATATTTTACAGTATTCAGAGTACAGGTATTTTACCTCCTTGCTTAAGTTTATTCCTGGATAGTTTATTCTTTTTTGATACAATTGTAAATGAGAATGTTTTCTTCATGTCTCCTGATTGTTCATTATTAGTGTATAGTAAAGTGACAAAATTCTGTATATTAAGTTTGTGTCCTGCTACTTTACTGAGTTTTTTTACTAATTAATTTTTAGTGGATTCTTTAGGGTTTTCTGTATATAGTATTATGTCATCTGCAAATATGACAGTTTTACTTCTTCCTTTCTTATTTGGATGCCTTTCCCTTTTCTTGTCTGATTGCTATGTCTAGGACTTCTAGTACTGTGTTGAATAAGAGTGGTGAAAGCATATATCCCTGTCTTGTTCCAGTCTTGGAGAAAAAGCTTTCATCTTTTCACTATTGAATGTGATGTTAGATGTGGGCTTGTCGTGTATAACCTTTATCAAGTGGAGGTAAATTCCTTCTGTACTCACTTTGTTGAGAGTTTTTATGATAAATGGATGTTGAATTTGCTTTTTTCTGCATATACTGAAGTAATCATATGATTTTTAATCTTGGTTTTGTTGATGTGATGAATCACATTGTTTTGTGGATGTTGAACTACCTTTGTATCCCTGGTATAACTCCCACTTGATCATGGTGTATAATCCTTTTAATGTATTGTTGAATTGAGTTTGCTAGTATAGTCTTGAGAATTTGGGCATCTATGTTCATCATGGATATTGGCTTGAAATTCTCTTTGTGGTGTCTTTGGTTTTGTTATCAAGGAGATGCTGGCTTTATAGAATGAGTTTGGAAGTTTCCTTCTTCAATTTTTTGGAATAGTTTGAGGAGGATTGGTACTAATTCTTCTTTAGATGTTTGTTAGGATTCACCTGTGAAGCTGTCTGGTCCTGGGCTTTTATTTGTTGGGCGTTTTTTTAATAACTGCTTCAATTTCATTGCTAGCAATTGGTCTTTCCAGATCCTTTGTTCCTATCCTGGATTAGTTTTGGAAGATTGTGTTTCAAGAAATTTATTCATTTATTTTAGATTTTCAAATGTGTTGGCATATAATTGTTCATAGTATTCTTTAATGATCCTTTGTATTTCTGTGGTGTCAGTTGTAATTACTCCTCTTTTATTTCAGATTTTATGTGTTTGTGTTCTCTTTTCTACTTGATGAGTCTTGCTAGAGGATCATCAATCTGTCCTTTCAAAGAACCAGCTTACTTTCATTAATCATTTCATTGTTTTTCTATTTTCCATTTCATCTTTTTCTGCTCTGATCTTTTTTATTTCCTCCCTTCTACTTGGGGTTTTGTTTGTTCATCTTTTCAAGTTTCTTAAGGTATAAATTTAGATTGTTTATTTGAGAGTTTTCCTGCCTCTTCAGGTAGCCCTGTATAGTTATAAACTTTCCTCTTATAACTGCTTTCACTGTGTTCCATAGATTTTGTACAGTTGTGTTCATTTTCATCTGTTTCATAGTAGTCTTTAATTTCTTACTTATTTTCTCTTTGATCCATTGGCTTTTTCAGAAGCATGTTTTATCTCCATGTATTTATGGGTTTGGGTTTTTTTGTTTGTTTGTTTTTTTCATTTTTTCCTATAGTTGATTTCTAGTTTCATGCCATTGTGGTCAGAGAATATACTTGATATAGTTTCAGTCTTCTTGAATTTATTGAGGCTTGTTTTGTGGCCTAGCATGTGATCTATCCTGGAAAATGTTTCACGTGCACTGGAGAAAAATGTGTAACCTGCAGTTTTTGGATAAAAAGCTCTGTAAATGTCTAGCAAGTCAAACTGATTTAATGTGGCATTTAAGGCCATTGTTTCCTTATTAGTTTTCTGTCTGAATGATCTATCCATTGAAGTGGAGAATTAAAGCTCCCAACTATTATAGTATTATTGTTAATTTCTGTCTTTATTTATATTAACATTTGCTTTATTTACTTGAGTGTTCCTATGTTGGGTGCATAGATATTTACAATTGTTATATCCTCTTTTTGGATTGACCCCTTTAACATTATGTAATATCCTTCCTTGTCTCTTTTTACCTTGTTTGTTTTGAAGTGTATTTGTGTGATATTGGTATTGCTGCCCCAGTTTTTTTTAAATTTCTATTTGCATGGAATATCTTTCTCCATCTTTTTACTTTCAGTCTATCCATGTCTTGATCTGAGTGTATCTCTTATAAGCAGCATATAGATGAGTGTTGTTTTCTTATCCATTCAGCTGCCCTGACTTTTGATTGGACATGTAATCCCATTTATATTTAAAATCATTATTGATAGGTATGTGCTTATTGCCATTTTGTTCCTTGTTTTTGCCTGTTCTTGTTATTCTATGCTGTTTCTTGATCTCTTTCCTATTGATTTGTTGGTCTCCTTAAGTGGTTTTTTTTAAGATTTTATTTATTTACCTTTAGAGGGGAAGGGAAGGAGAGAAATATCAGTGTATGGTTGCCTCTCATGCGTTCCCTGCTGGGAACTGGCCTGCAACCCAGGCACGTGCCCTGACTGGGAATCAAACTGTGATCCTTTGGTTTGGAGGCCTGCGCCCAATCCACTGAGCTACACCAGCCAGAGAGGTCTCTTTTAGTGTTTTGATTGGATTCCTTTCCCTTCATTTTTTGTGTATTTTGGCATGGTTTTGGTTTATGGTTACTATGAGGTTCATATATATATCCATCTATAGCTATAGCAGTGTATTTTAACCTGATAGGTATTTAAGTTCAAACACATTCTAAAAGCAATATGTATTTACTCCTCTCTCCCCTCTTTGTTTTTGATGTCATGTTTTATACCTTTTTGTTTTGTGTTGTCATAGTTAGAGTTAATTTTGCTACTATTATCATTTAACCTTCTTACTAACTTTTTAAGTGGTTGATCATTGTTGATTTGCCTTTACCAGTGAGATATTTTTCCTTACCTGTATTTTTTAAGTTTCTGGTTATGGCCCATTCTTTTCTGGATAAAGAAGACCTGTTAACAAATCCTGCAGGGCCGATTTAGTTGTGGTGAACTCCTTTAGTTTTTGCTTGTCTGGGAAACTCTCCTTCAATTCTAAATAATGTTGCTAGATAAAGTATTTTAGGTTGTGGGAGCACTTTAAATATCTCCTGCCACTTCCTTCTGGCCTATAAAGTTGCTTCTGAGAGATCAGCTGATAGTCTTTGAGATTTCCTTGTTTGTGACTTGTTTCCATTCTTGCTGCCTTTATGATTGACTCTTTGTCTTTAACTTTTGCTGTTTTCATTAGAATATATCTTGTTGTAAATCATTTTGGGTCCCTCTTGCTTGGAGCTCTCTGTGCTTCCTGGACCTGGATGTCTGTTTCCTTCCTGAGATTAGGAAAATTTTCAGGCATTGTTTCTTCAAATATTCTTTCTGCCCTCTTGCTCTCATCTCCTCTGGAATCTCTATAATGCAAATGTTAGGGCACTTGATGTTACTCCAGAAATTTCTTACACTATCCTCATTTTTTGAAATTCTTTTTTTCATTTTGCTATTCTGATTGGATGATTTCCACTATTCTGTCCCCTAGGTCACTAATTCATTCTTCTGTTTTAACTAATCTAATGTTGGTTCCTTCTCATGTATATTTTATTTCAGCTATTATGTTCTTCATCTCAGATTTGTTCTTCTTTACATTTTCTGTCTCTTTGTTGAAGTGTTCTCTGAGTCCTTCTATTGTAGTCTCAAGTTTGTTGAGCATTCTTATGCCTGTTTCTTTGAATTCTTTTTTAAAAGTTAAAATTCTTTCTTTTTTTATTGTTGTTCAACTACAGTTGTCTTCATTTTCCCCCCACCAATCTCCCCTGCCCCACCCACCCCCACCTCCTACACTCAATCCTACCCCCTCTCCATTGTCTTTGTCCATGGGTCCTCTATCCACGTTCCTTGATGACCCTTCCCCTTCTTTCTTTTTTATGCACATCCCTACTCCCCTCTGTTACTGTCAGTTTGTTCCTTATTTCAATGTTTCTGGTTATATTTTTCGCTTGCTTGTTTGTTTTGTTGACTAGGTTCCACTTGTAGGTGAGATCATATGGTATTTGTCTTTTACCACCTGGCTTGTTTCACTTAGCATAATGCTTTCCAGTTCCATCTATGCTATCTCAAAGGGTAGGAGCTCCTTCTTTCTTTCTGCTGCGTAGAATTCCATTGTGTATATGTAGCACAGTTTTTTGACCACTCATTTACTGATGAGCACTTAGGTTGCTTCCAGCACTTAGCTGTTGTAAATAGCACTGCTATGAACATTGGGGTGCATAAGTTCTTTTGAATTGGTGATTAAGGTGTTTCTTTGAATTCTTTATCAAGCAAATTACTTACCTCAATTTTATTTGGGTTTTTCCTCTAGAGTTTTACCTTGTTCCTCCATTTGGGGCATATCCTTCTGTCTCGCCATTTTGTTTGTCTTTGTGTTTGCTCCTAGGAGTTGGATGGAACACGTATCTCTCCCTGTGTTGAAACCATGGTTTCCAAGTAGACTGCATATTGAATAGTTTTGGCAGGCAGGTTGTAGTTGGGGCAGGTGTGTGCAGAGCCTGCCTGGTGTGTCACCTGGGCTAAAGGGGTGTGTTCTGGGTGGGGTGGCTTGCTGTGTGCTTGCTTCCTTGCCCTTATAATCTGGGTGGGGTTGCCTGATGTACATGGAGCTACCCCCTGGGCTGTTGGTGTGTCCTGTTGCTTGAACTGTCTATGGTCCCAACTGGGTCTGTGCAGGATGGCCTTGTGAGCTTGCATCTGTAGACCCCAGCAGCTCTACCACCCCTCCCTTTGGGGCAGGCTTATGTGTGCGCACCTCAGCACTTGGCTAGTCCTGTTCCCTTTCTGGCCAGTACAGCTCCTTACAGGCTCAGCCACACCCTTCTCACTCCACAGGCAGCCCTGTGTACGTGCCCTGTTGCTCAAATTATCCACAGCTAGAGCAGGGTCTGGTCAGGGCCACTCTGCCTGCCTGTGGCTCAGTACCCTACTAGCTCTGCCATTTCTCCTGTTGGATGCACACAGTACTTTGAACTCTCTCATGGGTGCAGGCAGAAGCTCCTGCATAGGCACGTGCAGAGCAGCAACCCACTCACTCCACACAGGGCAGTGTGGTAGTGGGTACTACAAAGTTTCTCTAACTGCACACTTTCTTCCAGCTGGGCAGCCCCATTAATGGGTGTGGACCGGGCAGTGCTGTGGGCAGGCCACCATAGCATTTTGTCAGCTCCCTACTCTTTCTAGGGGGGGCAGCCCCCCATGAGCACACAGTAGCACCCCACTGTCTCTGTACTTTCCTTAGACAGAGCAGCCCTGCACTGCAGATCAGCAGTGTTCTGTTGGCTCCATACTTTGTCCAGGTAGGGGAGCCCCGTGTGTGTGTGGCCCAGTGGGGGCACAAAGCAGTTGCACCTGCTGGATCAATCTCCTGGTGGAGGGGCCCCTTTCCTGCACGCAGTGGCACTCTCATGTTTCTGCTGGGTCTCGCTCCAGTAGGAGAGGATGGGGACATCTTCCAGCGCCCTGCGGGTCCACTTGAAAACCTGAATAGAACAGTCCAGGTCTAGGAGAACCGTCAACAATGGCGCTCACCGGTTCCTCCCGTCCTGGGTGGTTTCCTCTGCCCCTAGAGACCTATGGTATTTCCCCCAACTTCTATAGGCAGTCACTCTCTGTTGTTCGTTGTGCAGTGGCAGCTCAGTTGGCTATGCATTTCTTTCTTAAAGATAGCCCTCCTGGAACCTTCTGTCCTGATTTGCTTTCTCTAGGCCTGCTGTCCAGCCATCAACCAGTGACCATCATCCTGGGAATCTGATTCACTCCTCATATCTGTGTTGAAACAGATTCAGTGTCTTCCTCCTTCTTTGGATACGCCTTTGCATAGGTGGAGTACAACTCGAATAGCTTTCTAAGAAAGTATGCATGAAAGGAACATGTTTTAAACAATTGCATGCCTGCAAATTGTTGTTGTTGTTACACTTGTTAGTTTGGTGGGGTTTAGAATTCTACAATGGAATTTTGTTTTTCAGAATTTCAAAGGCTTTGCTCTATTGTCTTCTATTTCCAGTTTTGCTGAGAAGTCCACTATAATTTATGATGCTTTTTACTTGACCTGTATTTTTTTCCTCTGGAAACTTTTAGGATGTTTTTGTTGTCCCAAACTGTAATTTAATTTTATAGTGATGTGCCTTGGTATGAGTCTTTTCTCATTTATTGAGCTTGGTTCTTGGTGTCCTTTCCATCTAGAAATTTAATAGAAGGTTTTCTTGTGTTATTTCTTCACTCATCTTCTTCTTTTTTATGGATATAATGCTCATCTCTAAGGATAAAAATTAAATTTTCTTGAGTTTTTCCTCTTTCCTGCCTTACCTCTTTCTCCAAATCTCTTCCTTTAGTGTATTTGTTTCGGTCTTTCTTTCAGGTAAGAATCATGACGCAAATTTCTAGTGATCCTTGGCTGTCCATTTATATTTAACAGCGAGGCACTAAAAAAAAAACAATAGGAAGTTCTGTATGTGTGGGTTTCCCTTGGGCTGATCAGTCCGAAATCTTTTATTCATTCTCCTGCCGGGAGTTATGTGGGCAGAGCAGCGGTATGCCCTGTTTCTGGTAACCCAGAGAGAAGAAGGGAATTGGAGTCTCTCTAGTCATATGCAGACTTTTCTCTAATCCTCTATCAGCAGATGATACTTTATCCCTGCCTTTCTCTGTGTCAGGTATCTGTGAGTTCAACCCGTTAGGTCTGGTGTGTCCAGAGAGGAAACCTCTGCTCCTCTCTGTGGTTCTAGGGGATAAATCGGCTTGTTTCTTCTTGCCATTTGTCCTGCATGAGTCATATTTTAGCTTTGCCACTCTGCTAGCTCAGTTACCACTCACCCAACTGTTTTCACTTTCCAAAATGTATTTATATCTTCTGACTGCTCTTTTCATCCTTGCTGACTTATACCCTTCTTTTAGATCCTTTTAGTGGGATTTCAGGAGGGAGCAAGTTAAATATGTAGCTCGATCTTTCATGTTAACAGGACATGAAAATGCAGCTTTTCCCCCCAGTTGAATGTCTTTTGGCCTTTTCAGAGTAAACAAAGGATTAGCATTTAGGCTGAGAAATTATTCCTCTTTTCTTGTGCTCTTGCCTGGAAACATGGGGACATGTCCCCCCAGTTTAGTACTAGCTATATGAGAAGGTGCTGCTAATGAGCTATAATACAGCTGTTGTAAGATAACCTGTCCTTTTATCCATGGAAATCAAACATACTTGTGCTCCAAAACCTAAAAGTTAACGGGACATAAATGCTGTACCCCTGAATCTAATATAAAATAATATTGAATGTAAGCTGTAATTGAAAAATGAAATTTATTGAAAATAGAATCAAAAAAAGAAATCTTAATATAAACAGTACTTTTTAAATCACATGTAAATTGCTATCTCTTTTTTAAAAGATTTTATTTATTTACTTTTAGAGAGGGGAGGGCAAGGAGAAAGAGAGGGAGAGAAACATCAATGTGAAGGAGAAATATCAATCCGTTGCCTCTCATTTGCACTCTGACCAGAGACCAACCCATAACCCAGGCATGTGCCCTGACTGGGAATCGAACTGATGACCTTTCAGTTTGCAGAGTGATGCCCAACCATCTGAGCCAAACCAGTCAGAGCTGTCTCTCTTTCTAAGCAATACTTTTTCCATCACTGTGAAGCATTGCCATAGAAAAATTTGAGGAGGTATAGGTCCTGACTAATGAAGATTACCATGAGCTACAGTAGCCTAGGACTAAAATATTTGAATAATTCCTTTTGTGGAGTTGATGAGACAATTATTGACTGACTATGGCATATATAATAAAGACATTCTATTTTTTACCCTTCTGATTGGTACAAATTTGGAAGTCTGGTAGTAATATCAAATGTTAACAAGGGTACAGAAAAACAAATACTCTCATACACGTATATAGCTAGCAGGAGCATAAATTGGAATAGCCACTTTGGAGGACAATTTGGTAGTATCTTTGAAAATTGAAAATGTGTACTCCTCATGGTCCTGTAAATTCCACTTGTCTGTACTAGAAAAAACTGGCACATGTACATGGAAGGCATGTACAAGAATATTTCATTATGGCAGAAAACCAGAATGAGATAGTTCTTCTATATATGCAATGATATAAATAAATCTCCAAGACCAGGTTTTTAAAAAAGAGAAGTTACAGAATAATATATACATTAACTGTAATTCTTTTTATCTTTAATATATTTCAATAGGTACACACACATACATATATGCACATTTATATATGTGTGTATATATACATTATATATTATTTTTATATCTATTTACATACAGTATATATTTTAGGCATTTTCTACATATACTTATTAATTACATGTAGTCTATGGATTTACATATATGTATAAATGTCTAGAATATGTAAACATCTAGAAAACCATCTGGAAGTCCTGCATTAAGCCAGTAACTGTGGTCACTTCTGGATGGGAGACTGGAATTCTGGCAGAGGTGGGGCAGTCAAGGGGACTTGCCCTTTGTATACATTATCTGGAGGGGTTTTTTTACAAGAATATCCTTATGTGTTCTATAAGTATACACACATGTACATTCCTGCCAATTTAAATATGCGAGGCAACTATAAAGCAGTGAGTTCGACTTTTATTGGTTACACTGATGTGGCTTGTGATATTTCCTGGAAAAGTTTGTGCCTATTGAGAAAGCTTCTCAGCTAAAGCCCCACCCAACGTGTCTCTGCTTGTTGGTGTCATTTCAATGCTGGTCTAGGGCCTGCATATACTCTTGTTGGCTGCCAACCATTCTTTCACTTTTCATCATTTTCCTTTCATCTTTTTTCATTGTGATAACAGGAAGGAATCTGTCCATTGGGTTTTCCCCAGTCTTCAAAGCTCAGGTGTTTCCTGAATGCACGCAGAACTACAGTTGCTATTGAGTATATGTTTGAAAGTTCTGAATATGGGGATGTTCGTGGGACTCTGTACAGTTTATAGAATGTCATTACTTTTTTCATCTTATTTGATCTTCCCAACAACCCCTTGACGCAAATGGTGTGGCTAAGTGTTTAGATAGAGGGGGAAACTCTTGGGGTCCCCAAGACCACCCCAGGTTTGATGATTCACCAGGAGGATTCACAGGACTCAGCATGTGGTCACACTCACAGCTAAGGTTTATTACAGTGAAAAGGTACAAAGCAAAATCAGCAAAAGGCAAAGGCACATAGGGGCAAAGTCTGAAGGAAACCCACAGAGTCACACAGAACGTACCTTCTTTTTCCAGGAAAGGATTGTGACAACATGTGTGAAATATCCAGCAGGGAGGTTTCCCTGAGCCTGGGAATCCAGGGTTTTTACCAGGGGCCAGTTATCTAGGTCTTCTCTGCCCAGCACATACCGGAACTCTAGACTCTCAGAAGGAAAGCGTGTGTTCAGGATAAATCGTCTTGTTCTCACAATTTGGGAATAGGGAGCCACTTTTGTCAGTTACGGAATGGTGGAAACCCTACCAAAACCCAAGTTTTTTAGACATGAGCCAAGGACCAAACTTCCAAGCAGGACTTTTTAAAGATAGTAGTCTCACGCCTGTTACAGTAATGCTGTTCAGCACAGAAACTAAGGGTAAAAGAGGTGAAGTGACTTTTCTTAAGATATTTAGTCATAAGCACTGGAATCAAGGCTCAAGCCCAGGCCCCTGGACTCCAAGTCCATACTTTTCCCACTACGTAACATCAATCTCCATCAAATCAAGTACAAATGTTTTTAGTGTGCAATTGAAGGGGTGAAACTGAATGCATAATTTCTTAAGACATGGAATGTTGAAGCGATTTTCTTCCCATGCCTTTAATGCCTTTCTCTCTGACCTATAACATTTGTAGGATAACATAAAAAATCTAGAATTGGAAGTCATCAATCTGCAAAAGGAAAAGGAAGAACTGCTCGCTGAAATTCAGACAACAAAGAAGGATGTCAACCAAGCCAAGTAAGAATAAAGTCAATAACTATCACATCAAGTTCCTACCATGCATGAGGAGCTGTAGAGGAAGTGGAGAAGCAAAAGCCATGAACTTTCAACTTTGTTCTGGAGGGCAGAGCTAAACAAAAGAAGTTAGTTCATTGAGATGATAAACAACATGTAATAGTGACAGCAAAAGAATGCCATCACACAGCATAGGATTAATAGCCAGATGAATTTCTTAGGTAGTTATTGCTCAAAGAGTTCGGAGGCGGGACATATTGGTTTAGGCTGCCATGGCCCAGGACGGCTTTATGAGGAGTTAGCATTGGAGCTGGGTTTTAAAAGACTGGCAGACCTACCAGACAGCAACAGTTTCTCCCCGCACTGATGTTAAATTGACTTGTGATTAGAATTAATGTGCAAGCTAATAAATGGAAAATCAGTCTAGTCATTTCTTAGTCAGTTAAGAATAAAACCAAGACAGCTAACCAGAATATCCTACTTCCCCTCAAACCTCTGCCTTAATCGCTATTCTGCCTTCTTTTCACTCGGTGCCTCTGTTACATCTCTCTGTTGAGTCTAAGCATCATGTTCTTAAAAGTTATGCTAAATGTTTCCTTTCTGTCTCGTACTGTGTAATCATTATTGAAATTATCTCTTACAGATAAAATGAAGTGAAATGGCTTCAAAGAACCATCCCTTTAACACACAGTGGCATGGGGGGCTATATTGAGGCAATGGCGTTGTTACATACTCATAAAAATTGTTCTTTGACTATATATTAAGGCCCCCTTATTGAGACAGTTTTGATTGTTTGGGTGGTATTTCATATTTAAAGATGGTTATGTGACTGGTCACCTATTTCATATGTATCTGGGTTATAAGCCTGGGAGTCTAATGCTGTGTCTTCTGAAGTCAGGCTTTGCTGCTGCTGGTCTTCATTTCTGCAGCCTCTGTGTTTAGGTTGAGTGAGCGCCGCCGCAAACGACTCCAGGAGCTAGAGGGTCAAATAGCTGATCTGAAGAAGAAACTGAATGAACAGTCCAAACTTCTGAAGCTGAAAGAATCCACAGAGCATACTGTCTCCAAACTGAACCAGGAGATACGGGTATTAACCTCTCATTCCTGCGTTTACCTTACTGAAACTTACAAGCATAGGTGTTCCATTTGGAATTGTAGTGTAGCGGTGATGTCAGGTGAGAAAGTAGCAGACAGGGTCACCATTTCCAGTGTGCGAGTCTCCACAAATGTCCCTGTTTCAGGACATTGTTCTAGCGGTTATCTAGAATGTGAATAACAAAACCCTTCTTTGACATTCAGAGTGTAATGTTAGATTCTCTGAAACCAAAGGGCAAAGATACCTTAATATTTAGCGGTAATATCCTGACCACCTTCCATGGTCCTGTGAAATAATTTCATAAAGTTGTTGCAAAATGTCAGACACCTAGAGAAAAATTTCAGTTATTGAATGTTCAGTGGACCTGCAAAGTGCCAGTGATAGGCCACTTGTGCTGAACACTTTGGATACAACGGCAGCTAGATGGGTTTGTCCTGAGGCTTAGTAGATACTTCCTTGAAATTTCATTTATATACCATGAATTTAAGGCTGGATTTAGCTTGTGGGCACATGTTTGTTTTTACTTCTTCAGAGTGTTTATTTGTGTTATCTGTACCTGGAAACCCTGTGTAGGCACAGCAAGGGTTTCCAGGTACAGATGCAGGCAAGCCCGATCTGAAAATCTGTTGGTGGCCTTCTCAGCTTAGTTTGCACTCTTCTTAATGGTCAGGCTCTCCATCTGCACATCAACCTAGAAAAAAATGCAGGTAACTAATACTTGTGCTGGTTTTTGTTTTTCCAGGTAATGAAAAACCAGCGGGTACAGTTAATGCGTCAGATGAAAGAGGATGCTGAGAAGTTTAGACAGTGGAAGCAACAAAAAGACAAAGAAGTAATCCAATTAAAAGAACGAGTAAGTAACGACCCTCCTCAAAGGTAATAAACCCTTCTCTGGCCTAATGGACCTTAAATTATTTTTTTTCTTTTCTCTCTTTTTTTAATACTTTTCTTTTTTAAGGTTTTCATATATTTATTTTTATTTATATATTTTTGAAGGTTTTATTTATTTATCTTTAAAGGGGAAGGGAAGGAGAGAGGGAGAGAAATATCAATGTATGGTTGCCTTTCTTGGGTCCCCTGATGGGAACTGGCTTGCAACCGAGGCATGTGCCCTGACTGGGAATGGAACCGCGATCCTTTGGTTCCCAGGCCTGCACTCAATCCACTGAGCTACACCAGCCAGGCCTTTATTTATTTATTTATTTATTTATTTATTTATTTATTTATTTATTGAGAGAGGGGAAGGGAGGGAGAAAGAGAGGAAGAGAAACATCATTGTGTGGTTGCCTCTTGAGTACCCCCCACTGGGGACCTGGCCTGCAACCTAGGCATGTGCCCTGACTGGGAATCGAACCGGCAACCCTTTGGTTTACAGGCCTGCACTCAATGCACTGAGCTACATCAGCCAGGGCTAAATCATGTTTTTTTCAAATAACTACTATCTTCAAAAGTGACACATTTGTGAATTTAATAGCTACTTATGAAATATCTACTATGTGCAAGGTACTACCCAGTAGATACCATGGAAAATAGAAAGATGAGTAGTATGTGAACTCTGCCCCTGAAGAATGCCTTGTTTAAGGGGAAGATGAGACATAAGCATGGTTTTCTCCGATATAAGGAATAAAGACATCTGTGCTTTACAAATGGTCTGAAACACCAAAATAGTTCAGAAAGGGAAGCGCACTTCCAGTTGGAGTGAAAAAGATGAGAGGTGATGAACAGGCCTTGAATGACAGGGAGGATTTTCACAGAGATAAGTGCAGGCATTGTGTGTGGGGCAGCAGGATGATGACTTTGTAGACATATTCAGGGAATGGCCAGTGGCCAATGGCCCAGGTGGGATGGACGGTGGTAGTAAAAGATTCCATCGGAAAGACAAGTTGAGTCTACGGCCATACCACCCTGAACGCACCCGATCTCGTCTGAAAGACAAGTTGAAGCTGGATTGTTAAAAATCCAAGAAGCTGGGACTTTATTTTGTTAGCCAAGTAAAGATTTTTGAGAAACAGAGTGTTATCAGCTAAGTAGTGCTTTATAAAGATAGGTCTGGGAATAATATGCAGAACAAGCTGAAGTATTAAGAAACTGGAGGCCAGAACACAAGTTAAGAAGACATTGCATGTTCCAGAAAGAGAGTAAGGGCCTAAATTAGAGTCATAAGTGTTCTTGGAACGGACATCAATTTGGAGACACTTTTAGAATTGGCCAGAATGTGATGTGTCAAGAAATAAGGAGAGATATACTTCAGAAGGGTAGCATGCAGGAGCTTCATGGACTCCACTCAGTAAGAGAAGTACAACTGCTAAAATTTATTAAAACAACCACTAAAAATCTCTGGAAACTGTCCTGAGGACATACAGCAAATAAACAATTATTCAAGGAACTCTGCTTAATCTTAGTAATAGCAGCAAGGATCTGTGGCATTTGAACCACCACCAACTCCCCTTTCCCCCTAATAAGCCCCAGCCTCCAGTCTATGGCTGTGGCTTCTCCCGTTTCATCCCCCTCGACTCCATGCTACTGAAGCTCTGTTTCAAGGCAAGAGCAGTCAGGAGGTCTGTGTGGCCCTTCTCCCACGAAGCCCCCACACATAGGGTGAAAGCCTTACCTGTGCTGCACAAGGCCAGGAGTACTGAGGCCTTAATTACCCCAGCCCATCTAACCATAGGGTGTAGGTTCCCTGTCAGGAGAGGCAAGCCAAAAACAAATAGGGTCTACTGTCCCAGCACAGCATCCTACTTAGAACAGAAATGTCACTCAGAGAAGTAAGCTGCTGTCCCTGCCCTCAGGCCCTGAGCTGGGGTGCAGAGGTTCTGCCCATAGGGGAGTGGCAGGCCACAGGCTCAGCCGTAGGAATACTGCCTTCCGTAAGGGGACTGACTGCATCTGGGGAAAGAGTTTGGAGAAGTTAAGACCTAAAGGTGCTGTCAACCGAGAATCTTATAGACAGCAGTTTTCTTGCAAAATTGAAGGCAAAGTTAAGACATTCCCAGCTAAACCAAAGCCAAGATTTACATTACAAGAAATACTAAAAACTTCAGACTGAAAGCAAGTGATATGAACAGTAATTTGACTCTGAACGTGTGTTCATACAAAAACAAAGAGGGTCAATAAAGGTGTTACATAGGTAATTCTAAAAGAGTGTAATTGTGTATTATCTTTTCTCTCATACTTGATTTGAAAAATAACTGTATAAAATGATATGTATGCAATTGTATTGATGGGCCTATAATATACAGAAATGGGAAATATTTGACAATACCAGATAAAGGAGGCGGCTGGGAGCAAAGTTTTATTTCAGCAAGGTTATGACCTCAGATGGTAAGAAGAATCTACAGGAAGAAATGAGGAAAAATAGGAAGGGTCAAAATGAACAAATTCTACAAACATGTACTTGCTTTCCTGTTAGCTCAGCTTGTTTAAAGGACATAAATTATATAATGTGATAATTACTATAATGTATTTTGGGGGTATAGATATAATATGCATAACAATAACAGCACAAAAACAGGAAGAGAAAACAGCTATACAGAAATAACATTTCTAGATCTCACTGGAATTAAGTTAATATAAATCAAATTTATATGATGTATAATATAAATTTATACATCATAAATCTGATATGATGTTTATTATAAGCACTAGAGCAATTACCAAGAATATAACTCAAAAACATACTGAAATAATGATTAAAGTAATTAATATGCTATATTAATATTCATATTCACTTAATATGAAAGAAAGCAGTAAAGGAAGAATGGAGAAACACAAAAGAAAACAAAAAGTAAACTTGAAAACATAAATCCAGACATATCAAAAATAACATAATTTGAATGGATAAAACAGCCTCATCAAAAGGCAGAGACTGTCAGACTGAATTTAAAAAACTCAAGGTCTATAACAAGATATGCTGTCTACAGAAGACATGTGATGGACTCAAAGATACAAATAAGTTGAAAGTAAAAGGATGGAAAATGATCTATCATTCACACATCAACTATAACAATGCTCAAGTGGCTTTATAGACAAAATACACTTTGGAATACAAAATGTTGCCAGAAATAGAAGGGAACATTTTATACTAATAAAAGAGTCAATCCCTTAGGAAGATATACCAATTATAAAAATATGCAGCTAACAGAGCCCCAAAATACACAAAGCAAACACTGACCAAAACGAAGGGTGAAATAGACAAATCAAAAATAATATTTGGCTATTTCAGTACTGCACTTTCTTTTTTCTTTAAGATTTTTACTGAAATTACAGTTGTCCCCATTTTCCCCTATTGCTCTGCCCTGCCCACCCCCACTCCGACATTCATTCCTCCCCGGTGTTTTTGTCCATGAGTCCTTTATACATGTTTCAATAATAGAGCACCTAGGCACAAGATCAGCAAGGATGTAAAAGACTTCAAAAATATTGTAAACGAACTAGGCCTAACAGACATCTATACTCCAACTGACAACAGCAAGCTATATATTCTTCTCAAATGCACATGGAACATTCTCCAGGATAGACCATACATATGTTAGGCCATAAAACATGCATAAATGAATTTAAAAGGATTGAAATAATATAAAGTATGTTTTCCAATGTATTTAGGAAATTTACAAATCTGAGGAAATTAAACAATGCACTCCTAATTAAATAATGGGTGAAAGAAGAAATCACAAGGACAACTTGAGATGAACAAAAACAAAAACACAGCATAACAGAACTTATGGGATAAGGCCAGAGAATGCTTAGAGGGAAATTTATGGTTGTAAATGCCCATATTAAAAATGAAGAAAGAGCCCTGGCTGGTATAAATCAGTGGATTGAGCATGGGCCTGTGAATCAAAGGGTCACCAGTTTGATTCCCAGTCAGGGCCCATGGCTGGGTTATGGGCCAGGTCCCCTGTAGGAGGTGCACTAGAGGCAACCACACATGAATGTTTCTCCCCTCTCTTTCTCCTTTCCTTCCCCTCTCTCTGAAAAGAAATAAATAAAATCTTTTAAAAAATGAAGAAAGACCTCAAACCAATAAACTAGCCTTCTACTTTAAGGCACTGAAAAAAGGAACAGCAAACTAAACCAAAGCTAGCAGGTAGAGAAAAATACTGTATTAAAGGTTAGAATAGAAACAAATGGCATAGAGGGTAGAAAAACAATGGAGAAAATCAATAATTCCCAAAGTTGGTCCTTTGAAGTGATCAGCAAATACAGACATTTAGGTATGCTTTATAAGAAAAAGAGAGAAGATTCAAATTACTAAAATTAGGGGTGAAAGAGGGGCCACTGCTACTAACAATTCAGAAGGAAATGATTATAAGGGACTATTATGAAAACCATATGCCACCAAATTAGAAAGCCTAGATGAAATGGAAAAATTCTTGGAAAGATGGAAACTACCAAAACTGAAGAAGAAATAGAAAATCTTTACAGACCTGTAATAAGAGATTAAGTTAGTAGTTTAAAACTTCCCAGAGAGAAAAGCACAGGCACAGATGACTACACTACTGAGTTCTATCAGCCATTTAAAGAAGAAATAATGCCTTTTGCAACAGCACAGGTGGACCTGGAGATTATTATACTAAGTGAAAGAAGCTAATCAGAGAAAGACAAATACCATATGATCTCACTCATATGTAGACTCTAATGAACAAAATAAACAAGCAAACAAAATAGAAACAGGACATATGGAACAGACTGACAGCTGTCAGAGGGGAGGGGGACTGGATGAAAGAAGGGGAAGGGGTCAGCCAAAGAACATACATGCATGACCCACAGACACAGACAGCAGTGTGGGGATGGCCAGAGAGAAGGGGGGTGGTGGCTGGGTGGAGGTGAGCAAAGGGAGGGGAAATGGGAACATCTGTAATAGTGTCAGCAATAAAAATAAAAAAAGAAACAATAGTAAAAAAAAGGAAATTACCCTTATCACAAAAATATCTAAGGTGAATGTAGGTTATTACTTAGAAAAATGTAAGAATGGAAATGATACCATATTTTCAGGAGTTCCAAAAATCAGAACACTTCCCAACTCATTATATGAGTCCAGTGTTTCCCTGATAAAAAAAAAACATGCAAAGACATCCAAGGAAAAGAAAACCACAGACCAACATCTCATGAATATAGATATGAAACTCTTCAACATAAAATGAATAAACCGAATCCAGCAACGTATAAAAAGAATGACACACCACGACCAAGT
Source organism: Sturnira hondurensis (assembly GCF_014824575.4). Classification (NCBI taxonomy): domain Eukaryota; kingdom Metazoa; phylum Chordata; class Mammalia; order Chiroptera; family Phyllostomidae; genus Sturnira; species Sturnira hondurensis. The sequence continues at coordinate 241,820 of NW_028084199.1, read as the reverse complement.
AAGGTTGTCAAAGAAATGGCAAGCCTTCTTTAACATCTGAAAATCAATTAAGGTAATACACCATATCAGTAGAATCAAGGACAAGAACCACACAACCATCTCGATAGACAGAAAAAGCATTTGACAAAATCCAACATTATTTCATGATTTAAAAAAAAAAAGTACTCAAGAAATGAGGAGAAAGAAAGTTCCCCAAACTTATAAAAGGGCATTAATGAAAACCCTGAAACTGGCATTATACTCACTAGAGAAAGAATAACTTTCACCCTAAGATCAGGAATAAGACAAGGATATCTGTTCTTGCCATTCTGTTCAACATTGCCCTGGACTTTCTAGCGCGGGCATCTAGACAAAGAAAAATATATAAAAAGCATCCAGATTAGATTAGGAAGAAAGAAGCAAAACAATCTCTGTTAGCAGATGACATGATCTTGTATATAGAAAATCCTAGAAAATGTAAATAACCATTAGAACTAATACACAAGTTCAGCAAGGTTGCAGGATTTAAGTTCACCATATGAAAATCAGTTGTTTTCTACAACTAACAGTTTAAAAATGAAATTAAGAAAACAGCTCCATTTATAACAGCATCAGTAAGAATAAAATACTTGGGAATCAACTGAACAAAATAGTCATAAGGCTTAGACACTAAAAACTACAAAACGTCATTAAATGAATTAAAGATCTAAATAAACAGATAACCCATGTTTATAGATAGGAAATTTTCATATTCTTTTTTTTTTAAGATTTTTATTTTTATTTTATATTTAGACAGAGGGGAAGGGAAGGAGAAAGAGAAAGAGAAACAGAAACATCAATGTGTAGTTGCCTCTCATGTGGCCCCCACTGGGGACCTGGCCTATAACCTAGGCATGTTCCCTGACTGGGAATTGAACTGGCGACCCTTTGGTTCACAGCCCATGCTCAATCCACTGGGCTACACCAGCCAGGGCGGAAAACTTCATATTCTTAAGATGGAATACACCCCAGATTGATGTACAGCTTCAATCCCAATCAAAATTCCACCTGGCTTATTTGCAAAAATTTACGTGTTGATTCTAAAATTCATATGGAAATGCAAGTGACCCAGAATAGTCCTAACATTCATGAAAGAGAAGAGTAAATTTGAGATATCGCATCTATCACCTTTTTTTAGTGTGTTGAGAATACTTAAGATGTGCTCTTGCAGCAAATGTTGGGTATACAATACAGTATTATTAACTATAGTCACTCTGCTATACCTAGATCCCCAGAATTTAGCCAGCTTATAACTGAAAGTTTGTACCCTTTGGCTAACCTTTTCCCCATCCCACAGTTTCTGGAAACCAATGTTCTGCTCTCTGGTTCTGTGAGTTTGACTTTTAGATTCCACATATAAGACATACAGTATTTGTCTGTCATCCATGTTGTGTCAAATGACAGGGTTTCTTTCTTGTTTATGGCTGAATAATATTCCATGGTGTATATATACCAAATTTTCATTATCCACTCATCTTTTCATATCTTGGTTATTATGTATAATGCTGCAATGAATATGAGAATGCAGATATCTCTTCAAGATACTGATTTCATTTCCTTTGGATATATACACCCAATAGTGGGATTGCTAGATTTTATAGTAATTCTATTTTTAATTTTTTGAGGAATCTCTTCTTTTCCATAATGACTATACCATTGAAAAACTCTTTAGTTACATTATAAGATTTAATTTTAGTGATCTGAATAGCAATTAAAAGTCTGGTTTATTTCTTCTCAGGACCGAAAGAGGCAATATGAGCTGCTGAAACTTGAAAGAAACTTCGAGAAACAGTCTAATGTGCTTAGACGTAAAACTGAGGAGGTAAGAAAATCCAGTCTGCTGAGTCAGGTGGATTGCTTAGATGCTGGCAAAGCAGCATCCCTTAAATGAGCCACTGTCCTGAGAAACCAGGGATGCCAAACTTGCCCAGCAGTTCCTAAGTCTTTACCCCTCTTTATATGCCAGGAAATGTGAGCAGATAACCTGGTGAAAGTGGTATTATTCACGTAAGGATTTTTTTCTAATCAGACTTCCTTCTTTCCAAAACATCACAGAATAATATTGGTATGTGACATTTCCAGATGCTTTCAAGTGTGCGGTACATCCTTGAAATGTGCACCTCCCCCTGCCCCCCACCCTCCGAGCTCTCAAGCGGGAACTTTTGACTAGTACCGACTTTGAAGCCTAGGAAAGGTGCACATTTGACGTGGAGACTTAGAAACTTGGTTCCCATGGGAACTCAAACCATAGACATTTTTTTTCTTTTTCTCTACTAATATGCTAAAAATTGGAATGTTCTTTTTATTCTGCAATTCAACATTCCTGTGAGCTGTTTTTATTTAGGCAGCAGCTGCCAACAAGAGGCTCAAGGATGCTCTCCAGAGACAACGGGAAGTTGCAGATAAGCGGAAGGAGACTCAGAGCCGTGGGATGGAAGGCACCGCCACTCGAGTGAAGGTGTGGACAGTTTGCATGGACATTTCTGTTTTGTGTATTGGGGAGAGGCGAACATGGGAAATCGCTTTCTTTTCATTTAGAAGGAAGCTGCAAAATCTGAAGGCTGACCCGAAAGCCTTATTTCCTAAAGCAGTGAATATGTAAGTGGCTGTCAAAGACCAAGAGTAGACAGCCCTTTCTGTCCCTGCACTTCTTGAGGTTCAGTAAATTTCTTGGTAGTGTTATTGAGGTATAACTGACCCACAGTAAAGTGTACATATTTAAAGTGTACCATTTAATAAGTTTTGACACAGATATGCCCCCATGAAATCACCATAATCAAGATAACATTGGTGCCCATTGCAACCAAAACTCTGTACTCTTTATAATCCCTCCCTCCCCGCCAGTCCACCTTTCTACCCCCCACCTCAATGTAACCATTCATCTGCTTTCTGTCATTATATATTCATCTTTTCTAGAATTTTATAAAGTTTAATCATACAGTATTTTTTTTCTGGCTTCCATTCCACATAATTAGTTTGACATTCATCCACGTGGGTGTTTATGAGTACTTCTTTCCTTTTTTATTGCCAAGTGGCATCCCTGTCTATAAGAGATACCACAGTTTTTTAAAATTCACTCACCTGTTGATGGACTTTTGCTTTTAGTTTTTGACTACTACAAACACATTGTACTGAACATTCACGGACAAGTCATTGTGTGTGTACATGTTTTATTGTGGAGGGTAGAAAACCTAGGAGTGGAATGGCTGGCTCCTATAATAAGTATGTATTTTTTAACTTTTTTTGAGGTTTATGAACAACAAAAATTTCTTTCTCACAGTTCCGGGGGCTGAAAAGTCCTAGGTCAAGATGCTGGCAGAGTTAGTTCCTGGTGAAGGGCCATTTCCCGCTTTCTAGACAGCGGTCTTCTCCCTGTGGCCTCACATGATCAAAGAGGATGCGTATTTTAACTTCTAAGTAACTGCCAAATCGTTTTGCAAAGTGATTGCACCACTTTATGTTCCCACTAACAGTGGATGAGGGTTCCCATTGCCATACTTCCCTAACGATATGTAGTTTGAATGTGGTCAGTCCTTTGAATTCTAGCTATTGTGGTAGAGGGTAGTAGTACTCCATTGTGATTTCGTTTTCATTTCCCTAATGACTAACAATGTTGAGCACCACTTCATGTGCTTACTTGGCACATGTTTTATGAAATATCTGTGCAAATCTTTTTCCTATTTTTAATTGGGTTGTATTTTTTCTTATTGTTGAGTCACAATTCTTTATATGCTCTACATAAATTCAGGAATAGGCTTTTAAAAAAAGATTTTATTTAGCCCTGGCTGGTGTAGCTCAGTGGATTGAGCGCAGGCCTGCAAACCACACGATTGCGGTTCAATTCCCAGTCAGGGCACATGCGTGGCTTGCAGGCCAGTTCCCAGCAGGGGACTCACCAGAGGCAATCATACATTGATATTTCTCTCCCTCTCTCCTTCCCTTCCCCTCTAAAGATAAATAAATAAAATCTTTAAAAAAAGATTTTATTTATCTATTTATTTATTTATATGTAAGATTGTATTTATTTTTATTTATTTATTTTTTAATAAAGGACTATTTCCTTTTTTTTTAAGATTTTATTTGTTTATTTACCTTTAGAGGGGAAGGGGAGAGGGAGAAAAACATCAATGTATGGTTGCCTTTTGTGCGTCCCCTGCTGGGAGCTGGCCTGCAGGGAACCAGCCTGCAACCCAGGTATGTGCCCTGACTGGGAATCGAACCGCGATCCTCTGGTTCGCAGGCCTGTGCTCAATCCACTGAGCTATACCAGCCAGGGCCAGATTGTATTTATTTTTAGAGAGAGAGAAATATCAATGTGAGAGAGAAACATCAATTGGTTGCCTCTCTTACACACCCTGACAGGGGACCAAACCCACAACCCAGGCATGTGCCCTGACTGGGAATCGAACCAGTGACCTTTGGCTTTGTGGGACAACACCCAGCCAAGCCACACTGGTCAGGGTGCCTTTTAGATTTTTAACAGTATCTTTTGAAGAACAAAGCTTTAATTTTGATGCCAACCAATTCATCGAAACTTTTCTTTCATACTTGAAGGGCTTTCATGTTCTATTTAAGAAATCTTATGGGGGAAATGCAGACAACTGTAAATGAACAACAATAAAGTAATTTTTTTAAAAAAAGGAATCTTGAAGGTCACAAGGTTTTCTCCTAAGCTTTCTTCCAGAAGTCACATAGTGTTAAGCTTTCTCTTTAGGTCTATGATTCATTTTGACTTGATACCTTCGTCAAAGTCAATTGTTCATAAGTCAATTTCTAGATTCCATTCCACTGATTTAACATGTCTATCCTTGATTACTCCGGCTTTGTAATAAGTCTTGAAATCAGGCAGTATTATTTTTCTAAAGTTGTTATTCTTTTTCAAAATTGCTTTGGGGTGACTAGGTCCTTTTCATTTCCATATAAAGTTTAGAAACAGCTTATCAATTTGTACAAAAAGTCTGCTGAGAGTTTGAGTAGGACTGCTTAGAATTTATAGGTATATTTGAGGAGAATTTACATTTTAACAACATTGAGTCTTGTTCCATGAACATACTACACCTCTTCATTTAGCTAAGTCTTCTGTTTCACTTGGCAGCATTTTCATTTTCAGGGTACAGGTGTTAACACATTTGTCAAATAGTATGATATATTCTTATGAGATTAGAAATGATTTTTTATTTCAATTTCCAACTGTTTGGACGTACTTGCTAGTTCTTGTAGCTTTTCTGTAGTCCTTAGGATTTTCCACATAGGCAATTGTGGCACCTGCCAATGGGAACAGTTTTATTTATTTCTACTTATTCTGTATGCCTTTTTGTTTTGTATTTGTAGAAGATTTTTATTTATTTATTTTTAGGGAGAGGGAAGGGTTGTGGGCCAGGTCCCCAGTATGGGGCATGTGAGAGGCCACCAAACATTTGTGTTTCTCTCCCTCTCTTTCTCATCCCTTCCCCTCTCTCTAAAAATAAATAAAATCTTTATAAAAATTTTTTGGCATGAAGTCTTTCATAATATTCCCTTTTTTATTCTTCTAATGACTGTAAAAGCTATATTAATGTCATCTATCTCATTCATGTTATTGACATTTTGTGCCTTTTCTCTTTTTTCCTGATCATGTTGGCTAGAGGTTTGGCAGAGAACTAGCTCATTCGTACAAATATCTAAGATGCTAAATTTTATGTTACATATATTTTACCACAATAAAAAATACCTAAAAAACTTAAGTTCATTGATTTCTGATCTGATCTTTATTATTTCTTTACTTCTGGTTTGGTTTTCATTGGCTCCTGCTTTTTTTCATTCCTTTTTTCAATTTAAATTTTTATCTTTTTCAATTACACTTGGCATTCAATATTACATTAGTTTCAGATACTCCGCATAGTGGTTAGACACTTATGTAACTTTCAAAGTGATCTCTCCATAAGTCTAGTACCCCCCTGGCACCACACGTAGTTATTGCAATATTGACTATGTTCCCTATGCTGTAATTTACATCCCTGGGACTACTCTGTAACTGCTAATTGGTACAGTACTTCTTAATCCCTTCACCTTTTTCACCCAGCCCCCCCAAACCCTCTTCCATTGAGCAACATGAGAGCATTGACTTGAGTGCTTTCTTCTTTTCTAATACAGGCATTTAGTGCTATAAATTTCCCCTTTAGTACTGTTTTAATGACATCCCACAATTTTCGATAGTTGCACTTTCCTGTTCATTCAATTGAAAGTACATTCCACTTGCCCTGTTGATTTCTTCTTTGTCCCATGGGTTATTTAGAAGTATGTTATTTAGTTTCCAAATATTAGGGGATTTTTCCAAATATCTTCCTGTTGTGGTTTCTAATTTAATTTTGTTGTGGTTAGAGAACATTCTTTGTATGGTTTGAATCCTTTCAAATTTACTGAGACTTACTATGGCCTAGAATACGGCCAATTTTGGCACATGTGTGTACTTGAGAGGAATGTATACTGTGCTGTTGTCGGACAGTATTCTACAAACGCCAGCCATGTCTATGTGATCGACTGTGCTGTTCATTTCTACTACATCCTTCCTGATTTTTTGCCTACTTATTCTATCAGTTAGAGGTGGGTATTCGAATCTCCATCTAGAATTATGAAATTGTCTTTTTCTCCTTGTAGTTCTGTCTGGTTTGCTTCATGTATTTTGAAGTATGTTTCATTGATTATGCTATTACAGTTGTCCCATTTTCCTTCCTTTATTCCCCCCCTCCCACCAGCATTACCACCCCCCCTTAGTTCATATCCATGGGTCATACATATAAATACTTGGCTTCTCCATTTCTTATACCACAGGTGGTATAAGGCAAACACAAGGCCTGCAGGCCGAATCTGGCCCTCCACCTTGTTTCTACCCGGAAGCTGCACCAAGCTCTCACTTAACTGTTAAGGAGTAGTTACATTTATACGGCCCTAAAGTTACATTCAGCCCTTTGAAGGCAACCACAAGGCTGATGTGGCCTCTGGTGAAAATGAATTTGACATCCCTGTCCTATACTATTCAAAACCTCCCCTGTTCTATTTTGTCCTTATCTAGGAAGGTTTATCTAAAATGGAGGTGATAAAGACAGGCTACAGAGAAATGTAGGATATTTGAAGAAAGATTTTTCGGCAGAAAGTCTCTTTCTTGTGACCTTCTGGGATCTTACTGTTAAAGGCTCTCAGAGAACTATTGGGATTTTTGATCAGAGTAGGCACAAGTGGAAATCATACTTCTAGTTATATGAGCTCTAGTCTGAGGGAAATTAAGTCTGGAGCCGAATCTAGCCCATGGGCCAAAGATTCCTCATCCCTAACCCAACATCACTGATTTCTTTTCTAGAGTTGGCTTGGAAATGAAATTGAGGTTATGGTCAGTACTGAGGAAGCCAAACGCCATCTGAATGACCTTCTCGAAGACAGAAAGATCCTGGCTCAGGATCTGGCTGAACTGAAAGAAAAACAGGAATCTGGGGAGAATCTACCTCCTAAGCTCCGGGTAAGTGTCCTTATCGAAATATTTGACCAATGATCAGACCCTGCACTCCCCACACACCCTGACTACTTTGGAGGGTTATGTCCCTTGTAATACTTCAACCCCATTCCCACGATTCTTCTTTACAGAGACGCACATTCTCACTTGCTCAACTGCCTGGTCAAGTTTCTGACTTAGAGGATTCCATTACAAAGCAGATTGAAAGCCTAGAGACTGAAATGGAACTCAGGTAATGGGACTGCAGTAAAGGCATTATAAAAAGGTATGCTTGGCCCTGGTCGGGGTCTCAGCTGGTTGGAGCATCATCCTATACACCAAACAGTTGCAGGTTCAAATCCAGGTTAAGTCACATACCTAGGTTGTGGGTTTGGTTCCTGGTCAGGACACATACAGGAGGCAAGCAATCAATGTTTCTTTCTCACATCAGTGTTTTTTTTCTCTCTCTCTCAAGTCAATAAATATATCATTGTCTCTCTCTAAAATCAATAAATATATTGTTGGGTGAGGATTTTCCAAATAAAAATTATGCCTGGGATCAAAATAGAACCTAGTGATTCAGAAGCTTTCTAACTGTGGAGAAACAACAGAAGGTAGCAAATTTTTTTTTTGAAATAGACATACCACTAGACATGTTAGATGCATTTTCTCATTCAGTCCCTCCCTATGAGGTATTTACGAGATATGTATTTTTCTTCTCACTTTAGAGATCTGAAGTTCACAGACCTGAAGTTATTTGCTAAAGGTGATACAGTGCTAGGATTCAGAACCTGGTCTAACTCCAAAGCCCATGCTCTTTATGCTGCACCACAAATTTTGATGCAGAACTGACTCAACACAAAACTTCAGGGAGCCCCCAAAAATGATACCAGAAGAGCAACAACACAGAAGTAGGAGACCTTGCAAAGTAGATAGAATAGAACATATAGGTAAAGCACATAACACAGTACTTGGCATATCAGAGGTGCTCGTTGAACATTCTTCTCTTTCTCCCTGCCTGGCCCTAAGACCAGAAATTATGCTTACACAACCTGTCTAATCACTGCCGTCTTTTAAGTATCTATGAATTCTAGAAGAATCAGAACTTAGAAATTATATAGTTTCTTAGGATCACTGAATTTCATTGCTCAGAAGAGCCTGGAGATCTTTCATTTGTTTTTAGCAACACACGCTAGCTGTTTATCTTTGGACACATCTGTAAAGTCAGCATTTAAGTTCCTACTCCGTGCTGCACTGGGAGCAGTTGGGACATAGAGATAAAACAGGTGGTGTCATCCTTGGTTTCCAGTGGAAATAGTAAACCGTGGATAGCTTACGATTAGCCATGGTGAGAGAATTTACACCACAGAAACCAGCAAAATCCATAAATCAGGTCTAGGGTTGTTTTTTTTTTTAATTGCTGGTTGTTAAAGATTTACCTGCATACCGCTGTGCATGAGCAAATGATTACCTAAATGTAGGGCAGGTGCCAACTAGAGGGCAATCAGACAGAGGTGAGTTTAATCAAGAGAATTTTCCGAAAGTTGATGAGCCATAATCCAAAATTTGAAATCACTGAAGGACGTGAATTGTCAGAATTGTCAAAAGGAAGGGGCATATTGTAGGAAACAATTCTGAAGTGTTCTGGCCCACCTCTTCCAAGAAGCCTTCCCTGACCCTTCATCCCTCACTAATTTCCCTCTTCTCTAAACTTCTTCAGAACTTACAGTACTCAGTCACGAGATACAGGCGATATATGTTATCTTGACATTGATTAACTGTTTTACGTGTATTAGTCTTGTCAATCTAGAAAGATTGTAAGCTTGTTGAAGGATAAGACTACATTTTAGACCAGGGTTCTCAAAGTGTGATCCCTAAACCCCTGGGTGTCTCTGAGACCCTTTCATGGACTCTGAGTGATCAAAACTATTTTTAGCCCTGTCTGGTGTGTGGCTCAGTGGACTGAGTGCCAGTCTGCAAACTGAAAGGTCACTGGTTAGATTCCCCGTCAGGGCACATGCCCGGCTTGCGGGCCAGGTCCCCAGTGGGGGCCATATGCAAGAGGCAACTGATTGATATTTCTCTCCCTCTCTTTTTCCCTCTCTTCCCCTCTTTCTAAAAATAAATAAATAAAATCTTTAAAAAAAGAAGATTCAAATAAATGGAAAGACATTTTTTTTTAAAGCAAGAAACTTGTCAGTCTTGTGGCAGGCACTTCAAGATAACCTCTCACAACACCAGCCATAGGTATCAATTTGGTCTTCATTCCCAGCAAAGAGCACCCAACCCATTTGTTATATTGAGTTTTTTTCCTTCTACTCTCCAACCTGAATCTTGTGTCTGCATAAATGAGCCAGCATCATATCACTATCTGAGCTCATGTGACCTCAAGATGAAGTCACATTAGTCAGTGCACCATTAAAAACCCTTCCTAAAACAAATCTTGCCAGGTCCAACTATATGACCCGTTTATTTCAACCAGTATGTCATTTAGTGAAGCTATTTGAATGGTCTTTGGAATCGACTTTGCACCAGGCTTTGAGAGAATGTATATCCCCACAGCTGCTGAGCACATGTCCTAACCAGATGACGTAATCCTGTTTAAATGATATTTAACTGCTACTTCCATAAAACTCTTTGCAGTTTCTCCTCAGAGCTCTTCCCCTGTCCTTGGTGTTGAAACTGCTAGCAACAAGGCTCACTATTTCTTTCCCTGAAGGAGCGCTCAGATTGCTGACCTCCAGCAGAAGCTGCTGGACGCAGAAAGTGAAGACAGGCCAAAGCACCGCTGGGAGAATATTGCTACCATTCTGGAAGCCAAGTGTGCCCTGAAATATTTAATTGGAGAGGTAAACGTCACTCTTCCTACCAGAGATGAGGGGTGTAGCTTGGTGGGTTGAAACATGGTGCTAGCCTGGAGTACTGTCACTGTGCTATTGTCACTTTTTACAGTAGAAACCACAATGACACTAACCTCAGAGACATGATTTTATAGGTAAGAGTTGGTGTGAGCACGGGCTCGCTAATAAATGCTTGCAGTTATTCTTAGGAAAAGATCAGGATGCCATCGTTAGGCCACTACTTAAACATAAACTATCACACTGTGCTACTTTCTAAGACACCTGCGAGGTGTCTATTCAAAAAGTTTCAAATACAGTCTAGCAAAAAGAAAGTCATCTTGGACATACAGTGATTCCTCTGAAGGAAAATTTATCCTCACTGATCTTCAAATAATCTATCATCTCACATTGTCACAAGAGGAATTAAAGTTGATCACCGCTGCTGATTGAGGCAATTTCCTCTGCAGACAAGCACACAGCCTCCTCCAGCTCTGCAAGTTTGTGCAATGCTCCCCTTGCTGCATTTTATGTTGGGTTAGCAGATTTGCCCTACCAAAGAAATCCTGATTAGTCTCATGAACACCGGGGTTTGTGATGTTCACCATCCGGGCTAGTAGAGAATATCTAAGTAGGCCAGCATAAGATGTCAATCTAGCCTGAAGAGCCGGATTTGCAGTCTCAGCTAACATGTCTACGAGTTTCAACACGTGCACACAGACATTCCGACATGGGACATAATTTGCCATAAGGGTGTATCTTATGAATGTCTCTTTAGAATTAAGGGAGAACTGCTTAAATGTCGGAATTGGGAGTTGTCACCTACTGTTCACATTGGGTTTATTCTTGCCACAAGGCAGAGCAAGAGATTGAATGGCCTTTGTGATGACTTCTAGCTCCAAGTTATCTCCACAGAGATACCAGCTTTTGGCCTGGGTGGTGGTGTTACTATTAAATGGTAGACTCCATGTGATGTGCAAGCACAAGAATGGACTTGGAGGTGGAGGAACTGATCTTAGTTCATTTCAAGAAAACAGATGTTTGCCTGCCTGAGGAATAGGGCAAGGTCATTCTCCAAACACAATGGTCTTCTTTTATCTCTTCTAGCTGGTCTCCTCCAAAATACAGGTCAGCAAGCTTGAAAGCATCCTCAAACAGAGCAACGCCAGGTGTGCTGATATGCAAAAGATGCTGTTTGAGGAGCGAAATCACTTTGCTGAAATCGAGACAGAGTTGCAGGCAGAGCTGTTCAGAGTGGAACAGCAGCACCAAGAGAAGGTAAGCTGGCACGCCAAGAGCTCTACTGAGGAAGAGACCATCATTGCTTCCCGCTATTAGTTTTAAAAAAATAGCGGGGGCGGGGGGGAAAGTTGGCATTTTCTTCAAAAGACCACGCAGTCTTTTCCCAATTTGGCAAAGAGGAAACCTGAAACAGAAAGAAATTACTTTTCTCACATTACACAGGCCAGTGACTAGTGCTCTTAGCCTCCATCTTGGTATTGAGGTTAATGTGCATGGCGGCCTCGGGCGCACTGCCTGGACTGGGCCACATTTCCTGTTTTCTCTGACTCCTGTGGTTCCCTTGGGTTGTATCTCTGAGTAGGTGCTGTACCTTCTTAGCCAGCTGCAGCAAAGCCAGATGGCAGAGAAGCAACTAGAGGTGTCCATCAGTGAAAAGGAACAACAGTTGCAGAGCACGCTGAAGTGTCAGGTACAGTGAGGCCAAGGTCCCCGGGGCTGGGTGCCACGGGCCTGACTGAGAATGGTGTGTGTCGGACTGTTGTACTTACAGCAGAGAGTAATAATGTACTGAAGAGGTCGGTAATGGCAACCCCTACTGCTTTGAGGCCCAAGTTGATCAGTGGGAGGGAATTTCGAATGTAGCCACGCATAGAAGAACCTTTTTTGGCAGGGGGGGGGGGGCAAGAAATGACAGTACATACTCCATCCCAGACTCTGAGGCCTCCTGGTTCTTTGCCTCAACTCTGAGCTCTAAACAGTTGAGAAAGTGAAATCACCCTGTAGAATCCTAGGGGCGTTCAGCTGTGTCTTCCTGAGCCTGTTCTTCTGAGCTGAGACCTGACATGTCAATGAAATGCCTGGAGTCTAAATTTCTACCAGAGGCTGAGAGTGCCACACCCTTTAGCAGCATGCCAGGGCACTGTTTAATCCTACTTCGGATCTTTTTCTTGACCCACCTGTCTCTAGGGTTTCCTTGGTACCTCCCATCGAAGGTATGACCAAACTAGTTAAGGTCATATGGATGAATCTGGTTGCCTTAAATGCCAGGGACCTGAATCGGGCTTATTATTAGAGTAGCAGATAAACTTCCTAGCCTGTATGGAGAATGGTGAACAAAAACATCTGGGGCTTGAGAGCAACAGAGCTGTCTGTGAGGGTTTCATAATCAGCATCCTGATGCGAATGAGGGGTGTGAGACTGGAGAGTGGAAAAGACTAGGAGAGTGTGTGGGGCACAGCCCCCTGGTTTCCGTGATGGCTGTCGGGGCTGCTTGAGAGGGTTGGAATAGAAGTGACATTCAGGACACCTAGAAACGGGTAGGAATCGGGCATTTTTCTGGGTGCCAAGGCCTGCGGTGCAAAAACCATCTGCTGCCAGCAACTTGGCAGCAGTGTGTTTTCATCTCTGTGAGTTGTTTGGTAACCCACATGCAGTGCCCAAAATAATCCCACCGATCTCTGCACTCCTGGAAATAGGAAGAAGAACTGGAGAAGATGCGAGAAGTGTGTGCGCAAAATAAGCAGCTTCTCCGAGAGAACGAAATCATAAAGCAGGTAATCCAGCCTCCCACCCACTGAACAAGCCCTGGGAGACCCTGTTGCAACTGAGGCCAACTGTTGGGAGTAACCCTGAGTGCGATAACTTGGTTGTATTATAGGGAGTCGGCATCAAGTTCCCTTGCGATGTTGTCAGGTGCATTTCAAAATGATATAAACGCACTTTTTTTTTTTTTTACAGTTTGCTCTTTTCGGAATCTATTCCCGATCTTGTAAAGTGGGAGTCCTTCAGCCTACTTTACTGTTACCCTGCCTCACTTCATATGTTTGAAAATTAAGCTAGTTTAGGAATCTTGATGTTGGAGCCACGAACACCCTCAGAAGTTGCCCTGCAATATATACTTTGTCTCTTCTTTTCGAATAGAAACTGACTCTCCTCCAAGTAGCCAGCAAACAGAAACCTCATCTTCCTCAGGATACCCCTCTCTCTCCAGACTCTTCTTTCGAATATATCCCACCTCAGGTAAACTGCTTAGTGCCCTCGCTGCCTTTGCATAGCCAAGGTTTGGAGTGAGTGTGCTTAAAATCGCCTTTTAGAAGAGGTTGGCAGGTAACATTTCCAAATTCCAGCATCTCGCTTTTCCTTGGAGCCCCAGATAAAAGTCTAGTGCACTCTGGAGGAAAAATAACCCTTCTCCCTCCCCAGGAGACTGACTCTTGGCCATGGACAGGCATTATGTAACACAGCTGAGGGGGAGGAGCCAAAGAAAGCTGCATTCAGCTGTCTGTCCAAAGACACTTATCAGATCATTAGTCTCTCCTTCCTCCCTCAGATTGCTCAGCCTCTTTTCCCGCAGTTTCTGTCCCTTCAAAGACTCTGCAAGGCCAATTTCTTCTGATTGGTAAAGCCAAGTGGGCTATATTTGAGGGAGTCTGAAGTCTCTATTCTGAGAATATAGCTGGCAACTGCTGCTGGGAAGTCACGATCCACATGCTTTTGTTGTTTTTGGTTGTGTTTGTTTGTTTGTTTGTTTCTGAGTTTGGGGGATTTTGTTTGGTTTTGCTGTTGTCTTTGTTCAATAACTATCCCAAACCTTTGTTCTCAGCCAAGACCTTCCCGTTTGAAAGAAAAGTTCCTGGAACAAAGCATGGCCATCAAGGATCTACAGTATTGTTCAGAGCATTCAGTGAATGAGCCTGGGGACACTGATATTGACGATGGGGATGATGAGGAATGGAAACCAACAAAATTATTGAAGATGTGCAAGAAGAACATCCAAGGGGTAGGAGGCAGCTCTCACCTCTGGCAGGGGTTCTAGTCCTTGTCTCCACTGCTGGTGGGAATGTACCCACTGCAAACCCTGCACCCAAGCCCCTCGGTCCCATTCAGAAGCACTGGATTCACGGAGCGGGGCTTGTTAGGCCAGCTCTGCCTGGAACCCAAGACCAGTCACAGGGGTGGCCTGAGTGCACAAGGCCGCTCTCTTCATGTCTGCAGGTTCCTACCAGTCCGAAAGGTGGTAGCATTCTGTTCTAGACCATTCTCCAGGTGGCGTCCAGAATGATCATGATAGGCCTCCTCATTTTTCTAGCACTTACACTTGATAAACCATTCTCGTATATGGTATCTCTATTCATTGCCACAAAAAAGTAAACAAGGTATTTATTACTTGTTGTACAAACAGCTCTGACACCCACAGGGGGCAAATGACCTTGTCTGAGGTTATAAAACCAGGTGATGGCCAGGACTGGAAATCCAATATTCTGACTTCAAGTCCAGTTTGTTTCTATCACATCATATCAGTCAAAATTATAGGCCAGAAGCTGAGTGCGAACTTCTTCCTTGCCTAATACAGTGATTTTGGTCATTAGGCTCAGGGGCGACAGGAATTACAGGAAAGGCTAACAATTAAGGTCAAACACCAACTTCAGGCTAGTTAGGAACAGTTTGACTTTGAGTCCAGTTTTATTTTCTTCTGTGATGACAGCCTTACACAGTTATCCCACATAGATGTATTAGGTTTAAACATTAACTTCCCAGCCACTACAGGTTCCCGCTTCCCCAGCGGCCCTGCCACATTCCGCCTAAAGAGAGCAGTTCCCAGATCACGCTAGCTGGCTTCCAGGAAGGCTAGTCGATTTCCTTAGCTGATAGTGTACCATGTGGGGAACTGAGCCTCATAAAGCCACATCAGAAAGAAGCAAGTCCTGAGGAATAGACATTCTTGGGGGCACTGAGTCACTTGGAAAGAGTATCAGGAATGCAATGTATTGGGACTGAGAGCTAACTCCCCCTTAGCCTCGGAGAGCATATAATCTAACAAGAGAACAAGGCAAAGAGATAGAAGCACAACCATAGAACCTCAGCATGTTCATCTCAGAAATACACTAAGGCATTTTTAAGAGTGACTAACTATAAAGCCAAACCAAGTAGACAGAGTTTAGGAAGATTCCAGGAAAGAGAAGATTGTTACTGCGTTCTAAGACAGAAAGGGGAATGCGTGTTGGGAGCAACTGGGAGACCATTTCTGGCCCAATGAATAGCTTATTGCTGTTGGTTAGTAGAAGTAGTAGAGGGTCCAGACGGTTGGGACACTTAGAGGACCGTCACCGAGCATGTCTGATTTTCATTCACTTATGGAGCCACCATTTATGGATTCTACAGTGGTTGAAGTAGAGTGTGAGCTGAATGCAGACAAAAAGGTCAGCTAGGTAACCAGAAGCAGAGTTGAAAAGTGCACCCAGAAACACATAGTTGAGGGCCTAAAACCCTGGGGAGGGAGTTTCCAAATGAGAAGCAAATCCAAGCACACTTGCCTCGAGGAAAGCTTATTATGTGTGTTATAGCACTGCTGCTCAGATCCTGAAAAGGAAATACATAACAAAAATTGCAAGTAAACAAGATTCACTACCAATGAGAAATCCTGTGTCTAAAACAGTCAGAGATGATTCCTTTCTAGGCTTTTCCCCAGTTTTGTAACTCGAGAAGAGACGATAGGTGGGCTTTAAGGAGAGAAAGCCAGCCTACAATCTGGCTTCTTCCTTTATGCTAGCCTTGAAGTACGTGGATGTTTTGGCTGCTCTTTGATCTGGCTGCCCACGGGCAGTCATTGTGGACCTTGATGCTTTGCATGAAGGTCATCCTGACTATTATTAT
Organism: Sturnira hondurensis; assembly: GCF_014824575.4. Classification (NCBI taxonomy): domain Eukaryota; kingdom Metazoa; phylum Chordata; class Mammalia; order Chiroptera; family Phyllostomidae; genus Sturnira; species Sturnira hondurensis. Next base: position 225,605 of record NW_028084199.1, on the reverse strand, counting down.
TTCAACCCACCTGAAGCGCGCTTATATTATCACTAGGTTACTGCAAAGCAGACTGTAGCAGACACCAAAATGGTGACGTGTCCAAAGCTAATGCTGAAAATGTTGGCTTCCTCACTCAGCCATCTTTCCTGTGTGCACTAAGAATGTGCTGAGGGATAGGCAATGTACTAGAGTCGAAAAAAGTAATAATTTAGCCCTCGTTGGTGTGGCTCAGTGGATTGATCACAGAACTACGAACCAAAGGGTCACAGGTTCGATTACTAGTCAGGGCACATGCCTGGGTTGCAGGCATGTGAGAGGCAACCACACGTTGATGTTTTTCTCCCTCTCTTTCTTCCCTTCTCCTCTCTCTAAAAATAGATAAATAAAATCTTGGAAAATAAATACAATTTAAAAATAAAAATAAACAAGTAATAGTTTAGAAGCCAGGTAGACATGGGTTCTAGTCTTGAATTTGTCACTGGTGAGTTGGATGACCGTAATCAATTCACTTAATCTCCCTTGGCCTAGATTCTTCATCTGTGTAATGAAGGAGTTAGACCAGAACAGATGTATAATGTCCCTTCCAGCACTAATATACTGAGCCAGAATAACAGTTGAAGTTCTATAAATGGGCTTTAGTTGTTGTTTTTAATAAATGGATTTTAATAAAACTACCTCTATATGGGGCTGTATGGTATCTGAGAAGTTAAAAGAAGGGATGTATGCAAAAGCACCTTGTGACAGATGACATATCATGCAGTACTGTTATTGAAGCACGGTAAGCGTTTTACAAATATTCTCATTTGTCCCCTTTGGCAGAAAAGGGTAAGCAGGTATTTCTGGCTCTACCTTAGTGATGAGAGAATGGAGGCGAACCTGGCTGAGGTGACTTGTCCAAGGTCATGCCCAGTATTAAATACAGGACTACAGCCCAAGTCTCCTAATTCCTAGGCAGGTCATCTTTATGTTAAAATTCTCAGCAGAGCTTTTCATTCTAAGACACACTGAAATTAGTGCTAGAAGAATTATAGACTGTAAAGCAGTAGTTCTCAAGCCTGGCTGCACATTAGAATCCCCAAGGGAGCTTTTAAACACGGAAGCTGGGGACCCCACCCCCTGATATTCTGATTTAATTGATCTGAGGTAGGGCCTGGCCTTTCTGAAAAGCTCCCCAGAGATTGCGGATGTGCAGTCAGGGTTGAAAACCACTGGCTTAAAGGAACCCCAGGGGTTCCTTTCAGCTCTACTTCCCACTCTACCTGAAGAAGTTCTCCGTTACAGTGGTTCTCACCTGTGGTGTTGGGATGTGCTGGGTGGGTTGACAACCATTGTGATGCACACACATATGCATGCACACCACACACCTGTATATTTGAAGTTCTGTCTGCGGTAAGACAGGGCATGCTCCCTGTCTTACATTCTGATCTTGTCCTGTCAGGAGAAAAAATGAGATGAAGTTGTAGCTAGCACATATGGCGTTCATGTGCATACACGTGTCCTGTGTATCATGGCCATTCTATAATAACATCTCCAGGTGTGTTTCTAGCCTCTGCTTCCTTGAAAAGTTCTGGAAGTTGGGAATCTCAGAGTGCAGTAGCCCACTGTGTTCTGGAACTATTTGGAAGTTGTTCTTGTTGGTAGGCTGTCCTGTAAACCACCCCAGTGGCTCTTGGCTGCATAAAAGTCTTGTTCTTCCTTATGACAGCCTTTTCAAACATCACTCTCCTGTCATCCCCTTGCATGAAACAGACACATGAGCAGGGTAAGAGAATGCCTTTGAGGCATACAGATGAATTTGTACAGTCAGAGGGCCATACCCAGCCTGTAGCAACCAATGGATCGATGTCATCCTGGTGAGATGTCTCTAGGACATGTCATAGAACTCTGTCTTTTGTCCTGTCTTATTCAAAGAAGCAAAGATTTAGGGTTTTTTTTTCCTTAATTTTAGTGTCAGGTGGTGTATGACTAAGATGGGCATTCCTGTTTATTGCTGTAACAGATGTAAATGTGGTAAACCTTTCTGTAAGGCAACTCGAAAATACGTATCAAGACTTTAAAAGTTTCTGTTTCCCTTGCTGGTATGGCTTAGTGGATTGAGCACTAGACTGCGAAGCAAAGGATCGCCAGTTTGATTCCCAGTCAGGGCACATGCCTGGATTGCAGGCCAGGTCCCCAGTAGGGGGTGCACGAGAGGCAACCACACATTGATGTTTTTCTCCCTCTTTCTCTCTCCCTCCCTCTCCCTCTAAAAAGTATACAAAATCTTTTTTAAAATGCTTTAAAAATTCCTATCTTTTGGCCCAGTAATTATACACATAAGAATTTTTTAATATTTTTAAAAGATTTTATTTATTTATCTTTAGAGGGGAAGAGGAGAGAGGGAGAGAAATATCAATGTATGGTTGCCTCTTGTGAGTCCCCTGCTGGGAACTGGCCTGCAACCCAGGCATGTGCCCTGACTGGGAATCGAACCGCAATCGTGTGGTTCGCAGGCCCGCGCTCAATCCACTGAGCTACACCAGCCAGGGCTACACATAAGAATTTATTCTAAGGAAATAGTAGTGTGTAAAAAGATTGATTTACTCAACACATCTTTTTTGAGCATCTAACTATTATCAGGCACTGTTCCTAGGTGCTGAGGATACAGAATACAAGACAGGGAAGATCCTGGGCCTCACGATACTGAAGAAAGACATTCTTGTGGAGAGAGACACATAGTTACCAGAAAAAACCTACCAAATCATTTTAGATAAGAGCCAAAAAGAAAATACAGTGAAGTCTCAGATGGGGTAGGAAAAGAGTGCTTCAGTAGAGTGTCTCTCTCAGGAGGAGATGTTTAAGCTGAGATCTGAACAAAGTGAAGGAGCAAGTCAGGAAAGAATCAGAGCAGGAACATTAGGAAAAGGAAACTGCAAATGCAGAGGCCTCAGGGCAGGATGAGTCTGGCTTATGAAGGAACAGCTGAAAAGACCAGTGTGTGTGGCCACAGTGTGTTGAAAAGTGGGAGACAGTAGTCCTAGGTCGGATCAGAGAAGAGCCAGGGCCCCGATCATGGAGGGCCTTGTCAGTCCTGGTGAGATCTGGGTCATTTTTATGTACCAGGATGTTCACTCTAACATCATGTATAATAGCGCGAGCAGTTTCTTTCAAAGCAATCTGAATGTAGGGGACTGGTTTAATCAATTGAGATTTTCACATAATGTAGTACTATATTACAACTATTAAATATTTGGGGTTTTTTAAAATTTTATTTCCTTTTAGAGAAAGGGGAAGGAAGGGATAGCAACATCAACATGTGAGAGATACATCAATCATTGCCTCTCACGCGCCCCCAACTGGGGACCCAGCCCACAGCCCAGGCATGTGCCCTGACCGGGAATCAAACCAGCAACCTTTCAGTTTGCAGGATGGCATTTGATCCACTGAGCCACACCAGCCAGAGAAAAATCACGGTCTTGATTTTGAAATTTTATGAAGTGATATATATTATTCTCATAATAAAAAAAAAGACTTTAATTCGCCCTGGCTGGTGCGGCTCAGTGGGTTGAGCATGGGCCTCTAAACCAAAGGATTGTGGTTCGATTCCCAGTCAGGGTACATGCCTGGGTTGTGGGCCAGTTCCCAGCAGGGGACCCACAAGAGGCAACCATACATTGACATTTCTCTCCCTCTCTCCTTCCCTTCCCCTCTAAAGATAAATAAATAAAATCTTTTTTTAAAGGGCATTAATTATGGGTTTATTGACCTTCGCAGCTACAGAATAATGAGGATGGTTGTCATGAGAGAGAGACAAAGGGCTTGAATTTAACTGTAAGCCCAGGATGAATCCACAAAGACATAAAGGAGGGGAAGCTACTGTGATTTTAGGCTTCATTCACAAAACTGTAGGGTTTATAACCAGGCGGCTGTGTTGATCTACTTCACAATGGTTCCAGCACATCTAGAAAGTTATGCTTATTTCTGGATGTCTCAGTGAAAGATGAACTTGGACAAATTGGTCTATAGTCCAGCTGGTGAGGATTCTTAGAAGCCATGCCATGTGGTGAATCACTGATGGAGCTCTAGGTATATTTAGCTTTGAGAGGATTTGGACAGAGGGGCACTGGGGAGTGAAAATGATGTTCAGGGTTTGAACAACTGTGCTGGGAAAGTGGAGTTCAACTGACCCCATGTCACTTCAGATGACAGAAGTGTGTCCTGTGGTCAGAAGTTTTACGGAAACCCTCATCATGCCTGGATGAATAATTTGGGATAATTAGAACAGGGCTATTAGAGAGGTGCTTCAAACACCGCATGGGGCTTTAGACAGTTGCTTGCCGTCTCCTCTGACTCACCCATCATGCTGTGAGCTCTGCCACTGGTTCGTTCCAAGCCAAACTATCCCAATTTCGTCCATTGTTTCTCTTATAACATCGCTTCCTGTAAGGCCGGTTGCCCATCTCTTTTTGGTTTAATGTCTTCTTTTTTTTAAAGATTTTATTTATTTCTTCGACAGAGGGGAAGGGAGGGAGAAAGAGAGGGAGAGAAACATCAATGTGTGCTTGCCTCTTGTGCACCCCCAATCAGGGACCTGACCCACAACCCAGGCACGTGCCCTGACTGGGAATCCAACCAGTGATCCTTTGGTTTACAGGCCCGCACTCAATCCACTGAGCCACATCAGCCAGGGCATAATGTCCTCTTTATTACACACATACACACAGTGAACTCCTGAATGTGTCCACAAGGAAACATGCTTATTGATTAGGTGGGTTGAATACATGGAAAGTGATTTAACAATGCCTGGCACATGTTAATGTCAACTACTACCGCAACCTTGTCAGTACGTGTGAAACATGGCACTGTGAGCAGTAGGGATGGAGAGTGGCCTGCGCATAGGGAGGAAAGGAATGCAACCAGAGGAGCTACATGCGTTCACATAAAGTTTGAAACCATGTCAGAAGATTTCTTGATAAAAATTCAGATGTGGTAAAAGACATGTGCAGGAATAAAAACCACTTAATTGGAGAAACTTTGCTTGCCCCTGGGAAGGAGGAAGGATCAGAAAGGAGACTTCAGTGACATCTGTTATATTTTCCTTATTAGGGAAGGGCCACGGATGCAGGGGGGGGGGTTATTGTCTATGATTTTCTATGCCGGACAAGATGCTGCAACTCTATAATGGGATAGATTGCTTCGTATGTGCTCTGGCCGACCAAAGGCACAGCGAGGCAGTTGCTGTGGTGATTTCTGCACCCCAGATGTCTGCCTGACTGTGTTTGGGTTTGGACGGCCATTTCACACTTTGGACTCCTGGAACTTGACAATGCCTCCCACCACGTTACACTTACGTGGCTGAGTTGAGGGGGCACCTAAATGCCAGGCTTGCATTGATCCCTGTTATAACTTTTCTTTTACTTTCAGCCCATAATTTCAGCCTGTCAGAATATTTGTGATTTATGATTCTCTTATGTATTAGTCGCCCTTCCAGCTTTGTGTTGTGGTTACAGCCAATTTGCATGCCTACCTTGCAGACTGGTTATGAGATTTAAATGGGATTTGGTATTCATATACTATATGAAAGTACTCTGAAAACAGTAAAGTACTATACACATGTAAATGATATTCTATATCATTAGCACCTCATGAAAATGCTGAATGATTCAGGTACTGAGGACAAAGCCCAGGCTGATACTGAACAACTGTAGAAATGTGGGCTGGATGAAGTACTGTTATGGAGATCCAAAGACATTGAGCAACTGTGCCCAGGCCTTAGATATTCCGAACTCTGCAACCATCCAGTTTGCATTTCTTCACTCTGCCCAGAAACTTATCCTGAGAGTCTCTGTCAGTTGCCCTGTGTTGTTCCACACTCTCTCTGATCTTTTGAGTATTTTATGCCCACAACACTGGATTTGGCTGGCTTGACTTGTCCTTAGTAAACTTATGTTGCTTCGTGCTGCCTGGTGTTTCACTAAAGAGAGGACTGAGGAGATAGAAGCTTGGTAAAGTTGCTGGTGTTTTTTAGAAAGGCTTGCAAATGAAGGGAAGGCCCCTTAAACCAGCCCTCTAACCCTTCAGTAATGAGTCTTTGTACAAACGTGTTTTGCAGTGTTCCTGCAAGGGCTGGTGTGGGAACAGGCAGTGTGGGTGCCGGAGACAGAAATCAAACTGCGGCGTGGACTGCAGCTGTGACCCCACGAAGTGTAGGAACCGTCAGCAAGACAAGGTAAGACCAGTGCCATTGCCCCTCACCTTCCCCATGAGCTTGTTCTTCATCCTGCAACCTAGAGTCTCCTGCATAGCTCATCCTGTCCTTCTCTTTCCCTCTGCAATCTGAAAGACATAGTTCCCTTAATCCTTCTTCCTCTGTGCTGGCCTGTCCACATATCCCCTTCAGAAGCCACAGCCCTTCCCAGGTACAAGCGCCCCATTCCCAGCCACGGCTACAAAGTTCCTGCATAGTTTCTGAGGCAGGAGCAAGGAAGCAGAAAGCAGGCATTTACAGGCATATAGACTCCCAGGATCAGGCTAATCCAGAGTCTTAGCTGGAACTGTAAGGACCACATGCTGAGGTGGCAGCTTTCAGGAAGGAAGTTAATCCTTCTGACATCTTGAGACATTAGTTACTTAGCCCTTCTCTGTGGGAACCACCTATTCCATGGCTCCAGGAAAAGACCCACAAGAACATGGTCTTCCTAACAGTCACCGTTGTGAGCCAAGTTAATTGTAGCTATCCTCCCCGTATTGCTCCCAGGAGCAGGAAACTCAGAGCAACAAAATGTGTGCTGAGAAGGCCAGCACCAAGCAGATCAGATCTACACGCTTGCTTTCCGCCTACCTGGGCCAAGGGCCAGAGCTCGTTCCTACAGCTCTCTGTGTGATAAACAATAATTTTAGTGCTCTTAGTCTAATGATTATTCATTGTGCATTTCTTGAACAGCTCCGTGTGAGTGGTTTGGCCCTGGGTTTTTCATTAAAAATACTTCCAAGGTAGGTAGTCATTAGAGGACTAAAACAGCAAGCCAGAGTTCAGGCTAACAATTGTAGGTATCACAGGGCCCTCAGCAATTTATTCCTGTGGTTTCCTTCAACTCAGGTACTAGACTCCTATGGTAGCTCCATGGAAATACCTCCAAGCAGATGTACGAGACCTGACCCAGTGTGACCTTTTGTGAACCAAATCAGCTTGCTCTTTACGTATTTACATTATTGGGCTTCCTCTTAGGATTTTAGTTGTAGAAACCACTGACCTAGTGTAATGCTTTTATTTTACCAAGAAGGAAACTAAGGCCCAGAGATAAGCTTAAGTGACTCACCTGATAATACACAGCTGGTATGATAGCTAAAATCAGACCTCAGTATCACACTCCGTGACTTAAAATTATACTACAAAATGACAGTAATCAAAACAGCATGGTCTTGGCAGAAAAACGGACACACAGCCCAATGGAACAGAATTGACAGCCCACAAATAAACTCATATGTATATGGGGAAATAATTTTCAACAAAGGAGCCAAAAACATACGATGGAAAAAAGAAAGCCTCTTCAATAAATAGTGCTAGGAATACTGGAAAGCTGCATGCAAGAAAAAAAAAAAAAAGAAAAAAAGAAACCAGACTGCTATTTGTCACCGTACACAAAAATTAACTCAAAATTGTTCAAAGACCTAAATACAAGACCTGAAACAACAAATTACATAGAAGAAACTGTAAGTACTAAACTTATGCACCTTGGTCATAGAAAGGATTTTATTAATTTGACCCAAAAGCAAGGGAAATACAGGCAGAAATAAATGAATGAGACTAAGACTAAAATGATTCTGCACAGCTAAAACAACTGCCAACAAAACAAAAAGGCAACCAACTGAATAGGAGAATATATTTACAAACAACACCTCTGATACGGGGTAATAACTAAAATGTATCAGGAACTCATACAACTCAGCAACAACAACAACAACAAAATCCAGTTTAAAAATGGGCAGAGGGTCTGAATAAAAACATCTAAGAAGACATACAAATATCCCACAGATATATAAAGAGATGCTTAATGTCACTAGCTATCAGGGAAATGCAAATCAAAACCACAATTAGCTACCACCTCACACCTGTTAGAATGGCTATTCTCAAAAAGGCAGGTAATAACAAATGTTGGAGAGGTTGTGGAGAAAAAGGAACCCCCATTCCCTGCTGGTGGGAATGTAAACTGGTACAGCCCCTATGGAAAAGAGTGGAGGTTCCTCAAAAAGTTATGAATAGAGTTATCATATGATATAGCAGTCCTCCTCTGGGAATCTACCCAAAAGTTTTGAGAGCTTTTATTCGCAAAGATATATGCACCCCCATGTTTATTGTGGTATCGTTCACGGTGGCCAAGACATGGAGACAACCAGTGATTGGACAAAGAAGATGTGGTACATATTTACAGTGGAACACAACTCAGACGTAAGAAAAGATGAAATACTTCCTTTTGCAACAATACGGATGGACCTTGCATAGATCATGCTAAGTGGAATAAGTCAGAAAAAGTCAAGAAGTATATGATTTCACTCATATGTGGCATGTAGAACTGAAAGCACCAAATGAACAAACGAGAAAAGTGAACAACCCCTGGCTGGCGTAGCTCAGTGGATTGAGTGCGGGCCTGCAAATCAAAGGATCACGGTTCGGTTCCCAGTCAGGGCACATACCTGGGTCGCAGGCCAGTTCCCAGCAGGGGATGCATGAGAGGCAACCATACATTGATATTTCTCTCCTTCTCTTCTTCCCTTCCCCTCTAAAGATAAATAAGTGAAATCTTGAAAAGAAAAGTGAACAAAAACTCAGACACAGACAACAGTAGGGTGGTTACCAGAGGGAAGGGGGAAGGTTGTAAAGGGGAAACAGGGTCAAACACATGGTAATGGAAGATGACTTGACTTTGGGTGGTGGACACACAACATACTATACCGATGGTGTGCCATAGAATTGTACACTTGAAACCTATATAATTGTATTCACCAATGTTACACCAATACATTTAATAAAACATGTTAAAAGATCTTAGACTTCTAAACAAAAAAAAACTGGACCTCAGGCTTCCTGACACTTAATGCAGTTCTTTTTTCATAACAGCAGGTTGTAACTGCAATCAAAGGTATACCAAGTAACTTCTTTCTCTTGGCTTCAGTCTCCTTCCTGAAAAAAAGACTACTATAGACAACCCCTTGGAGTGAGAGGTGCTAAAAAGGCTAATGCCGCCTGGAGAAAAGGAGGGTTAAGCAAGGAAATGAGCAAGGCTTGGTCTTGATTAAACCTTGCCTTGGGAATAGAAAGTAGAAAATAGTGGCCCTGGGCCACTATTCTACTCAGTCCTTTGCCTGCAGAAGCTGCCATCAAGCACTACGACCTCCCCAAGCAGGGGCTCCCTAGGACCTGCTTAGACACTGGTGAGGGCCTCTAAGCTGGTGTCTCACTGATTGAAGGGGAGCAGTGATTCTGTAACCTGGGGACTTGAATGTCTAATAGCCTATCTTCTTGACTCACAGGACAGCTTGGGCACCATTGAGCGGACCCAGGATTCTGAAGGCTCCTTCAAACTGGAGGATCCCACGGAGGTGACTCCAGGAATGAGCTTCTTCAACCCCGTCTGTGCCACTCCAAACAGCAAGGTAAGTGGGCTGAAAGGCAGCCATTTCCAACTGTGTTATCATGCATCTTGGCCTCGGTTCCGACAGAGAGCAGTGGGGGGAGGGGGGAGGTACACTCTGTTTGTTGGAAACTAGGAATGGGACATAGGCTGGAGTCAGGTTCCTCCCACAGAGGAGTCTTAGGGGATGCCTTGTACTGTCGGGAGCGTGCTGAGCCTTTGTGGGGGCCAAGCTGGGCTGAGCCTCTGCCCCTGCCTGAGATCTTGTCAGACCTGTTTCTGTCCTTCCTAGATCCTGAAAGAGATGTGTGAGGTGGAGCAGGTTCTGTTAAAGACCGCTCCAAATGCCTCCTCCCTCAGCCTCCCAGAGTTGAAACATGTCACCACAGAATCCCAAGAAAATAAAGCTCCAGGGAAGAAAAAGAAACGAGCTCTGGCCAGCAACATGAGCTTCTTCTCGGGCTGCTCCCCTGCTGAAGAAGAAGTCCACTGAGCTTGGACTCGTCGCCTCTGCCTCATTCTGGCTTGGAAGATGTATTCCAGTTGCAGCCAGAGGGTTTTGGGTTTTTTTAATGACTCTTCTAGATTTCAGGTGTCTCGCTATTGTAGAAAGGGGACAGCGTGTTACTGGAAGGGAAGGAACATTTGTTGGACTACCACTCTCTCCTCCAGAAGGGTGCTAAGCCACCTACTGAGGAGCGAACCAACTGACCTTCCTGCTGACTCTCAAGAACCAGTCCCCCCCATACAATCTAGCTCCTTCTGATTCTCGAACAGTGAAGGCTGTCTCCCAGTGGGGGCAAGGCGGCCAAGGCTGTCTGATCTCTGGGTTGTCTCAGCTTAATGGCGGAGCCCGGCCTAGGGGGTTGGGGGGTGGGGGGTTGGGGGGTGGCATGGGGACCAGCACCAGTCCTTCACACCCCCCTCAGGAAGGGGGTCTCCGTGGTGCTGAGGTAAATGAAACCTCTAAAAATGTTAACGTTTTAATGATGTAAATAAAGAAATAGATAAATAAATAATAAAGCTTAGTGCCGCTGCTGTTTGCAAAGACCCTTCTGTGCTCCACTTTCAACCTGCATTCCTCAGCCCCTAGGAAGTCCACAAAGGAAGAGCCGCGCAAGCCACCAGGGTCTCACGGCCTTGTCGCAGCCCCTGTCCCCCGAGGGGTATACGGAGCACCACGGTGTGTCTTCACGTCGCTCTGCCACCTTAGGAAATCGGAATCCCACTAGCAAAGCCTGTGGCCTGACCTCCACTGCACGGCCTACCCGGACTCTCTGGACTTGGGAAGAAGGGATTATATGTACACACTAAGCATCTGCGTGTGCCTACCAGTTTTGTTTGAAGTCACAGTTAGTGAGTAATAGAGCTAGGAATTGAACCCAGGTCTAACACCAGAGCTTCCAGTATGACTTGAGTGGAATCATTTCTCTCCATTTCTGCTTACAGCCAAAAAGGGGCCAGCCCTGGAATGCCAAATGCTGGTTGCTGACTGGCCTTGCAGCCTTCTGAAGAGTTTGCAAGCCCTGGGCAGCCTCTCGTATCCATGCATTCTGAATCCTAGCTGCCCCCCTCATAAAAGCTCCCAAAGCACCCCTCAGAACTTGGCACATGAAAACCAAGACTCCTCTAGAATCCACCAGAGCCAAGCAAAGGAAAGTGGAGGAGGCCCTGCTGAGAATGAGGCCTGCAGGAGCACTGGGTGTCCCCTCAACCCTCGCTGGCTTCCTGCCAGCAAGCAGCCCTGCTTCTCTGCATTTTAATGTCGAAGGAGCAGGAGAGCCTCTGCCATTGCCAACTATAGCCCCTGGATACAATGGGAAGGCAGAGAGGGAGGGGGGCTGTCTCTTGGCATAACAGTCTTCCTTCTCGTTCCAGACCCAGTGTGCACTGGGGGAGGGGCAACAGCTATCCCCAGAGAGGCATCCTCTCCCACCAACACAGCGCTATCCCTCAGGCCCTGACCCACCACACTGGCCTAAAGGGAGACGGGAAGGTCCCTCAAGGCAGCCCCCAGCCCCCATCCCGCCCAGAGCCCTGTGCTGTAGCACTAAGCTGACTGCGAATGCTAGCCAGCCCTCTCTGCCACTGGTGTAGTGACAGCATCTTTTGTAAGTTGTGGACAAAAAAGGGACAACATATGACACCTGACCAGCTCAGGAGAGGCCTTGTGTGGCATCCTTACAAACACAGAGATCAAAAGTAACCACATAGGACGGCCAGAATATGAAAACTCTTAAAAGTGGGTAATCACATCCTAGGCCTGTAACCTCCTGGACATAATCAATCTTTACCTTAAGTAAGCCTGTCTGTTGTCTTTTGTGCATTTGAGATAACGTATTTTTATAAAGTCAAGAGTAATCAAGTTTCCTGAACCCACAGGACACACCCACTGCATTAGAGATCATGGCCCCTCACTGTTCTCTTGTTCCCCACATACCATCTCTATGTGCTGTGAATGTGAGTTGTTTGCTATCCCGTGGCCACCAATGTAAAGAGAATATGTGCCTCCATTTTACTTGTTATCCAACTTCAGCGATATCCCCGCTTGGCTTTCTCCTGACCCCTTAATCTACCACCAATGGAGTTCATGTAACCCTCGTTCTGTCTCTTCCTTTGATTTTCATGTATAAAACAGGCTGTAAAACTGCCATTCTCCTGAGCATTTTCTCAGTCCCTTGAGATCTTGCTTCCCAGCAATTGTCAGTTTGGCTCCAAGAAACTAATAAAAATTCTCTATAGGTTTGAATGTTTGTTATGTCAACAATGTGTTCATCTTTCAAAAGCCTGTGACCCTAACACCCTACCCTCCTCAAATATTCTTGGAAGGAGACTTGAGATACTTTAGAGATAAGGCAGCTGAAATCCTGAGTGAGCATATCCTGGCTGGGGTGATGGAGTGGGCCAGGAGGATCTACAAGGTCCGTGGGGACCCCTGGCCTAGAAACAGGGTGACCTGCTGTCCAGATTTCAGGAAGTAACTTGCATTTTTCTCTTCACTATGTACTTTGCAGAAGTAGAAGTAGGCTCCCAAGAGGGAAAGGAGGCTGGTGAACCAAGACTGTCCTCCCATGAAGCTTGACTCCAAATGCTAGACTCTCTCACTCGCACACACCCCTTCCCAGGGGGCTGGCTGGGCCCCTTCTCCTCTGCCAAGCTGTAGAGTTGTGTGGTCACCTCCCCCAGCTTCCCTCCCGCCTGCCAGTGTGCTCTCAGCCCTCTCCTCCCTGAGCCAGGACAAAGCCCCGGCAGTGGGTGAGTGGAGCAGGAGGAGGGACAGAGGGACGGGGAAGGCTGCACAAAAGAATTCCTCACCCCAAAGCCCCCTGACTGGCAGCAGCAGTGAGTAAAGAAGCAGATCTGCCCTCCCTCCTCCCTCCTCCCTCCCATCTTCCCACCCGGACTGGGCACAGGCCAGAGAGCAGCTGCAGGCCATCAGAGAGGCCCTCGGAGAGGTGGCACTGTCGGCCTCCTATAGGTGGCAACAGTTACACCTGTTTGAGCCGTGGGGCTGAGCCGAGCAGTGACAGAGGGAGGAGGCAGAGAACTCAGACAACTCGGAGAGGAGCTGGGAAGCAGTGCAGAGCACAGAGCAGAGCTGCCGCTGAGAGAAGGTGTGAGGGCCCCGGGAAGGCTGGGGGCTAAGGCGGGAGCAGAGAGCGGGTGGGCGGGCGGAGGCCGGCTCCAGCCGGCAGGGATTGGATAGCATCCTTGCTTAGTCCCCCTGACTGGGGTTCTCAGGCTGCTCAGACCTGACCCCATCCTTCAGACAGCTCCTAGAGGCAGGTGACACTCCCGCAGGTGGTGTCTGGGGTATAGGGGCAGGACCTGAGGGGAGGCTGGAGGTGCGAATGGAGCCGAGGGCAGGCTACCACAGCCCAGCTCCAGGGTGGACAGAGGCAGGGCCACCCTTTGGGGTACCGTTTTCCTGGGAGGGGACTCAGGGAGCAGACAGGTTTCCTTCCACAGGCCCAGGCCCCCACCCCTCCATGTCCTGCCCAAACCTCCTTTCCCAAGGCAAGCATAGGGTAAGGAGGGCAGTTTTGGGAGCAGCCACACCCTCCATCCTTTCAGGAGCCCAACCATGGTGTGCCTGCTAAGACTCCACAGCCTCAGGAGAGCCCCAAAGACAAGGGGTGGTGTCGCATAGAACGCAGGTATTTGGGGTATAGTCAGGAGCTCCTTTATACACCCAGGGTCATCGACAACCCCGTTTGTACTGCCCACCACTAGTGAACATGCAGGTACAAATAGTGGCACAAATAGCACACCCTCTTCTGGATGATCAGCATTGCACACCCAGCTTAGTTTGGGGATAAGTAAGCCCGGTCAGTCTCAGCCTGACTCAAAAGCACAAGGTACAGGGATCACCTGTCCCAAGGCAGCCTCACCACCCATACCTTTGCCCTCTATTTGTTGCACTTTCACCTTAGGGACCTCAGAGAGTGGGAACTCTGAAAGCGGGGGAGGTGGAGACTGGGTTCCTGGCTGGGGTGGAAGGACAGCTGGGCAGGAAGCAATGGGACCGGGGAAGAGAGCTCAGACTTGGCCATGTGTGCGTGGACAGGAAAAGAACAGGAGTGACCCAGGCTGCATGTTGCCCTGTCTTCCTGTTATTGGCTGTGCCCCCTGCCCCCTGGAAAGTGGAGACCAAAGGCGGAGATCTTTCAGTCAGGGCTCTGTGAGGTGTACAATCTGTATCCCTAAGAACTGGCCTCCCCTCCGCCCCAGGTTGGAACTGTAACTCCTGCTTGAAGTTATTCTTGATCCCTGAGGTAGAAACTTGGCCAGATGTGACTCAACTTGCTGAACTGAGTTTGCCCCACCCCAGGCAGTTCCTCCGAAGTCCCCACCCTGGGCGGGCAAGCCGTGTATCCCCAGAGCTGAGATGCTGTTAATTAGCAGTGATTGGGTATTCAGCCTGCCAGCAAACAGGTTGGACTTCCCAGGTGTCCCACTGACTGAGCAGGTATCCAGATTAAAAGGAAAGATAGTCTGGAGATTGTCCCCCCAGGGTTCCTCACATACACTGGGGAGGAGGCCGCAATCTGCCTTCTCCCGAGGTCCCAGATGGTGGAGTATCCCCTCCCACAGGCCGGCACCATGGCCGATTCCCTCGGCTGCTGCTCCACATGGGCCCGCTGCCTCCGCTGCCTGTATAGCTGCCACTGGAGGAAGTGCCCCAAAGAGAGGAGGAAGAGCAACCAGGTGGAGTAGGGATGGGGAGGGTGGGAGTCCAAGGCTGGGGCCGCTTGGAGGGGAGGAGGCCAAGGTGGCCAGCTCACTCAGAAGCAGCTGAGGGGTTGGGGGAAGGGGTTTTCTCTCCCCAGGAAGAAGGATATCTCAAATATGGGGAGTGTCCCCAGTGCCTGGCACGAAGAACCCTTGAGTTGTTGCCATTCTTTGGGGACTGAGCTGGAAATGGGAATCCGCTGTGAGCTTCTCTCCTGCCCCTTTGCAGTGTGAATGTTTCTGGTTTGGTCTGCTCTTCCTCACCTTCCTCGTCTCCCTGGGCTGGCTGTACGTCGGGCTCATCCTCCTCAATGACCTGCACAACTTCAATGAGTGTGTCATGGACACCACACCCCTGCCCCCTTCCCTCCCCCGCCCCCACCTCAGCATACATGTGAACCTACTCCTCACCCTGGGACCCCTGGGTGCTCAGTCATCCCCAGCCCTGCCCAGCTCTCCTGCTAAACCTCCTTAAAAGACCCCCCTGCAAAATCTCCCCAGTCCTGCAATTCCTGGCCCTGTGAAGGGCTGCCCCTTATTCCCTTCCAGTCCTCCATCTGGGTCTGCCCACCCCGACTCCCCTCAGGCCTCTGTGAACACCCCTTCCTGCACCCAGAGCCCTCTCTCCCCTCCCACAGATTCCTGTTTCGCCACTGGGGACACTGGATGGACTGGTCCCTGGCATTTATGCTTTTCGTCTCTCTATTGGTCACATATGCATCTCTGCTACTGGTGGGTTGGGGGTTGGGGGGGTGCTGACCTAATTGCCACCTCAGCTGATCCTCCTTGCTCAGCTCTACCCTGTCCCACTGTGGGGAGGGGAGGAGGGAGGTGTCAGCCTGTGAAGCCTGCCTCAATGACCCACCTCTCTTGGCGCCTCATTGCTTCCACATGCCTGTGCCCCCAGCTCCTGGCTGTGCTCCTGCGGCTCTGTGGCCAGCCTCTCCATCTGCACTGTGTGCACAAGGTAGAGTGGGGATGGGAGTGAGTGGGAGAGGGGGCCCCTGGATTTGGCTGCCTATTTGCCAAAGACCTCACCATTCCATCCCTGGCCTCAAAATCAGAATCTGAAGCCCAGTAAATATTTGCTAAATGCAAGAAGGGCCCTGGCTTGTGTGGCTCAGCGGATTGAGCATGGGCCTGCAAACGGAAAGGTCACTGGTTCGATCCCCAGTCAGGGCACGTGCCTGGGTTACAGACCAGGTCCCCAGTTGGGGGTGCATGAGAGGCAACCACTCATTGATGTTTCTCTCCCTTTCTTCCTCCCTCCCTTCCCCTGTCTAAACATATAAATAAAAATTTAAAGAGAAGGATGGAAAGTGGAGGAGTCAGGGGAAGGGAATGGTCCCGTTCTCATAGAGTGCAGGACAGCCCAGGTGGCCATGAACCAGGGGTTAACACAAAAGGCCCCCTTCATCCCCGGGTCCCCCAGGTGCTGCTGTTTCTCATTATACTTCTTGTGGCCGCCGGCTTTGCAGTACTGGGTGTCCAATGGCAGGAGGAGTTGCTTAGCTTACATCTGTCACTACAGGTGAGTGGCTGGCTGATCTCCAGTACCTGGGTGAGAGCTGTGGCCTGGGGTCACTTTCAGAACCTACCTGGCTCCCTGGTTCCCCAGGACTGCAAGTAGCTCTAAACTCCAAAAGTCAGGTCCTCCAAGGAGAATGGAGAACAGCCCTCCTCACCAACTCTTACCCACAGGCCACAGCCCCATTCCTTCACACTGGAGCTGTTGTTTGCATTACCATCCTGGCCTGGCCTGTGGCAGATGCCTTCTACCGTATCCACCAAAGAGGTGCCAACTGTGCTCCCCTACACACCCTCGCTGGCCACCCTTGCTTCAGCCTCCTGCTGCCCTATTTCCTGCAACTGCCCTCTGCTTCCAGCCCCCTGAGCTCACCCAGTGCCCTCTCTTTATAGCGTGTCCCCCACTCCCCACAGGTCACAAGATTGTGCTACTGTTCCTATTTTTTGGAGTTGTCCTGGCCATCTACCTGTCCCCCCTGTGCATCTCCTCACCCTGTATCATGGAATCCAGACACTTACCGCCCAAGCCTAAGCTAATGGGGCACCGAGGGGCCCCCATGGTGAGCGTGGGCAGAATGCTGGCAAAGCAGGGAGGGTCTGCAGCAGCCAGACCTATGGGTTCCCGGGCCCCAACCCTTCCCAAAGACCTCCTCGGCAATTCCCTTTCCCAGCTGGCCCCTGAGAACACCCTGATGTCCCTAAGGAAGACAGCTGAATGTGGAGCTGCTGTGTTCGAGACCGATGTCATGGTCAGGTGAGGGGAGTTGAGGTGGGGAGGCGGGGGTGGGGGTCGCTGACAGGCACAGCAGGGGAGCTCCAGAAATGGAAGCAGCCCCAGAGCTTGGCCCTCTGACACCCCTCGTGCTCTCAGCTCCGATGGGGTCCCCTTCCTCATGCACGATGAGCGCCTGAGCAGAACCACAGATGTGGCCTCTGTGTTTCCAACCCGCATCACCGCACACAGCAGCGACTTCTCCTGGGCAGAACTGAAAAGACTCAACGCCGGAGCCTGGTTCCTGGAGGTGAGGACAGTATCTGTCTCATCCGGGAACAGACAATCACCTGTAGGGACATTCAGGGCAGAGTTCCTTCATTGATAAGCACTTGCCGAGCCCTGTGCTGGGCAATAGGTATACAGTCTCCCCTCTGCGGCCACTCCCTTCTGGTAAATAAAAACTGAGCTAGGGCAACAGGTTATCAGAGTATGAAACCCAGAGTGATGACAGTGTTGTTACTAAATAGAGACGTCACTGTTTAGCACGGTGGCTGTGGGCGAGGGTCAGGTGAAGTTTCGCAAGAGAGGATGCCTAAGCGGTTTTTAAGACAGACAAGGCAGGAAATGAGAATTCTGGTCAGAGGTGAGAGCGTAGCTAAAGCCCAGAAGGATGAAGAAGTGTTTTCCAGGGGACACAAAACTAGCTTGGCGGCACCATAGATAAAACTCAGGGGAGCAGGGGGAGGGTAGGCTGGTGAGGGAAGCAGAGGCTTGGTCTTGGAAGGCTTCGAAAGCCAGGCCCACAAACGTGGACTTCAGTCCTGCAAGTGATGGAGTCTCCTCAAAGCATACTTTATTTTTTCAGTTTCTTCTGTCCTCGTAAAAACAGAAATCAGAGAAATAACCTAGAAATGGAAAAGTCTCACAAGTTCAACCCTTCCAGATAGTCACTGTTAACAGTTGGTTTCATATTCCGTATGTACATATGTTTACAAGCACACAGATAAATGCACACACACACATATGTACTTTTCATTTTGCACAGATAGGACCATTTCACATATTCTTGTGCAGCTTTCTTTTTTTTATTTTTTATTATACTTTTCCATTACCATTTATCCTCCTTATAACCCCTCCCCCCTGCAATCACCACACTGCTGCCCATGTCTATGAGTCCTTTTTCCTTTTTGCTTGATCTCTCTACCCCCTAAGCCCCCCACTTGCTGTCATCTGCTCTCCATCAATAAATCCGTCTCTATTTTTCTGGTTAGTTCAGTTTGTTCATTAGATTTCACATATGAGGGAATCATGTGGCATTTGTCTTTCTCTGATGAGCTTATTTCACTTAGCATCATGTTCTCCAGGTCCATCCATGCTGTCACAAAGGGTAATATTTCCTTCTTTTTATGGCTGAGTAGTATTCCATGGTGTACGTGTCCCTTAGTTGTTTTATCCACTCATCTACTGACAGGCATTTGGGCTTCTTCCAAGTCTTGGCTATTATAATAAGGCTGCAATGAACATAGGGGTGCTTATATTCTTTGGAATTAGTGTTTTGGGTTTCTTCAGACATATTCCCAGGAGTGGAATTGCTGGGTCAAAAGGCAGTTCCATTTTTAGTTTTCCGAGAAAATTCCATACTGTTTTCCATAATGGTTGTACCAGTCTGCAATCCCACCAACAGTGCATAAAGGTTCCCTTTTCTCCACATCCTCACCAGCGCTTGTTGTTTGTTTATTTGTTGATGGTAACCATTCTGACTAGTGTGAGGTGATTTTAACTCTTTATATAATGACACATCAGATTATGAAGAGCAAGGGATGTCTCGGTTTGCATCCTGGCTTGCTTCAGCACTTCCTAGGCACGTGAGCCTGGGTAACATTCCTTAGTCTCTCTGTGTTTCATTTTCCTCATCTGTGAAATGGGGATAATAATAGTATATTGTATGATTATTGGGAGGACTGAATAAATGAATACACATAAAGCATTTTGTTTATCTCATATTTTTGGATTCATTTATTTGTTCATGTAAATATAGGCTTGTGGGGTCTTATTTTACACAATGAGTTATATTTATTATGACTATGCTTGAATTTCCTGCTGGTGACAAGTTCACCCAATATTCACTTATCTGGAAAAGCCTTTTTTTCCACTATTATTTTTTATTAGGACTTTATTTAGAAGGGTGAAAGTATATATTAAGAGAACAGGTGTGTTGTCTCTCTCTTTTTTATACTATTTATTGAGTTTTGGGGGGTGACATTGGTTAATAAAATTATATAGGTTTCAAGTGTATAAATCTACAACACATCATCTGTGTATTGTGCTATGTGTTCTCCTCCCATCACCATTCATCCCCCTTTACCCTCTCCTACCTCCCCCACCCATTTCCCTCTGGTCATCACCGTGCTGTTGTCTGTCTATGAGTATTTTTTTTTGCTTAATCCTTTCACCTTTTTCACCCAGTTCCCCAAGCCTGCTCCCCTCTGACACCCTGTCAGTCTGCTCTCTATGAGTCTTTCTATTTTGTTTGTTCGTTTATTTTGTTCATGAGATTTCACATGTAAGTGAAATCATATGGTAGTTGTCTTTCTCTAATGGACTTATTCCATTTAACATAATGCTCTCCAGGTCCACCCATGCTGTTACAAAGGGTAAGATTTCCTTCTTTCTTACAGCAAGTAGTATTCCATTGTGTAAATGTGCTACAGCTTTTTTATCCACTCATGTACTGATGGGCACTTGGGCTGTTTCCAGATCTTGGGTATTGTAAATAACACTGCGTTAAACATACAAGTGCAAATATTCTTTCGAATTAGTGTTTCAGGTTTCTCCACATGAATTCCCAGAAGTGGAATCACTAAGTCATAAGGCAGTTTCATTTTAATTTTCTGAGGAAACTCCATACTGCTTTCCACAGTGGCTGCACCAGTCTGCATTGCCACCAACTGTGCACTAGGGGTCCCTTTTCTCCACATCCTCACCAGCACTGATTGATTTGTCATTTGTTGATTTATTGGTGTTAGCCGTTCTAACAGGTATGAGGTGACATCTCATTGTGGTTTTATTTATTTTTTTAAGATTTTATTCATCTACTTTTAGAGGAGGGGGAGGGAGAAAGAAAAGGAAAGAAATAGCAACGTGTGAGAGATACACCAAGTTGCCTCTCTAATGCCCCCAGCATTAGAGGACCTGGCCCACCAACCCAGGCATGTGCCCTGACTGGGAATCAAACCAGCAACCTTTGGGTTCGCGGGCCCACACTCAATCCACTGAGCCACACCAGCTGGGGTTCATTGTGGTTTTAATTTGCATTTCTCTGATGATTAGTGACATAGAGTATCTTTTCATATGTCTATTGGCCATCTGTGTGTCTTCTTTGGAGAACTGTCTATTCAGGCCCTTTGCCCATTTTTAAATTGGATTGGTTTTTCTTTGGTGTTGAGTTGTATGAGTCCTTTATAAAATTTTAGATATTAATCCCTTATCAGATGTATCACTAGCAAATATGCCCTTCCATTCAGTGGGTTGTCTTTTCATTTTGTTGATAATTTCCTTTGCTGTGCAAAAACTTTTTAGTTTGATATAGTCCCATTTGTTTATTTTTCCCTTTATTTCCCTTGCCCAATGTCACACATCAGAAAAAATATTGCTATGACAAATGTCCGAGATTTTACTGCCTATGTTTTCTTCTAGAATTTTTATGGTTCTGAGTCTAACATCTATGTCTTTAATCCATTTTCAGTTTCTTCTTGCATATGGTATGAAAAGGTGGTCTCATTTCATTTTTTTGCGCATATCTGTCCAATTTCCCCAACACCATTTATTGAATAGACTATCTTTACACCATTGTATGTTCTTGCCTCCTTTGTCCAATATTAATTGGTCATAAAAGCATGTGTTTATTTCTGGGATCTTTATTCTGTTTCATTGATCAGACATAAACACATATGTCTGTGTTTATGCCAGCACAAGGTTGTTTTGATTACTATGGGCTTATAGTATATTTTGATATCAGGTTGCATAATTCCTCCAACTTTGTTCTTCTTTCTCAAGATCGCTGTGGCTATTTGGGGTCTTTTTGGTTCCATATCAATTTTTTTTTAAAGATTTTATTTATTTATTTATCTTTAGAGGGGAAGGAGAGGGAGAGAAACATCAATGTATGGTTGCCTTTTGTGCGCCCCCTGCTGGGAGTTGGCCTGCAGGGAACTGGCCTGCAACCCAGGCATGTGCCCTGACTGGGAATCAAACCGAGATCCTCTGGTTCGCAGGCCCGTGCTCAATCCACTGAGCTACACCAGCCAGGGCTCTATATCAATTTTTGTAATATTTTTCTAAGCCTGTAAAATACACCATTGGAATTTTCATAGGCATTGCATTTGACCTATAGATGGCTTTGGGTAGTATGGACATTTTAATGATGTTAATTTTTCCTGTCCATGAACACGGCATATGTTTCCATTTATTTGTGTCTTCCTTGATTTCTTTCTTCAGTGTCTTATAATTTTCTGAGTACAGGTCTTTTACATTCTTGTTATACTTATTCCTAGGTATTTTTATGCAATTGTAAATGAGAATGTTTTCTTACTTTCCTTTCTGATAGTTCATTATGGGTGCATTAAAATGCAGTTAATTTCTGGATATTTATTTTGTGTTCTGCTACCTTATTAAATTCATCGATTAGTTCTAGTAGTTTTTGATGGAATCTTTAGGGTTCTCTATATACAGTATCATGTCATCTGCAAATAATGGCAGTTTTAATTCTTCCTTTGCAGTTTGAATGCCTTTTATTTCTTCTTGTTGTCTGATGGCTGTGGCTAGGACTTCCAGTACCATGTGGAAAAAGACAAGTGAAAGCAGACATCCCTGTCTTGTTCCTAATCTTAAGGGAAATGCTTATAGTTTTTACCCATTTAGTATGATATGGCTGTAGGTTTTTTATATATGGCCTTTATTATGTTGAGGTATGCTCTCTTTATTCCCATTTTTCTGAGTGTTTTTTTTTCATATATGGGTGCTGGGACTTTATCAAATGTTTTTTCTGCATCTATTGATTTGATCATGTGATTTTTATCCACATTTTACTTATGTGATATATCACATTTATTGATATGTGGATATTGTACCAACCTTGCATCCCTGGAATAAATCCCACTTGATCATGATGTATGATTTTTGTAATGTATTGCTGGATCCAGTTTGCTAATATTTTTTGAGGATTTTAGCATCTATGTTCATCAGGGATATTGGCCTCTAATTTTCTTTCTTTGTACTGTCTTTATCTAGTTTAGGAATTAGGATAACACTTGCCTCCTACAATGAGCTTGAATCATTTTGAAAGATATTTTCACTGGATATTAAATTCAATGTTGAGGTTTTTTTCCCCCATAACTTTAAAGATGTCATTCCTGCCCCTGCTGGTGACTCAGTGAATTGAGTGCCAGCCTGTGAACTGAATGGCTGATGGTTCGATTCCCAGCTGGGGCACATGCCTCGGTTGCGGGCCAGGTTCTCAGTTGGGGGTGTGCTGTTTCCCTCCCTCTTTTCCTCCCACCCTCCCTCTCTCTCTAAAAATAAATCAATAAATAAAATCTTTAAATAAATAAATAAAGATGTCATTCCTAGCATACATTATACTCAACAAGTCAAACAGAATTTTGACATTTTGGTGGGGTGGGGAGGGCAGTGCTTTTGTTGCATTTCTGAAGAAATAGATATTTGGAAGTCCTTACTGTGACATTCAAGAGTGCTTCTTGTCCATCACATCTTGCATCAATCAGAGAGGAAACTTTCACCTGCCTTTCCATTCAGGGTCCTGTTGTATAAAGTACTTCTAACACTACCTGGTACACAGTAAACACTTAATAAGTGTTAGATAGCTCACTCTTTCTAAGTCAGTGATTCTGAGGTAAGGTCATTTGTTGATTACAAGGGGAGGAGAGGAGAGTGGCTCAGGTTGGCGTAGCCTCTAGAAGAAATGGGGGAGGGAGGAAATCAAGGACAAGTAGAAGGATGGTGAAGTGACACTAGAGCAAGAAACAGGACCGCGGTGCCAGCGGTCCATGTGGTGTGCTCTGCTGCCCTGCCAGAGCTGCGGGAGGCAGGCAACTGTAGAATTATATCAGAGTTTGGGATCTGCAGAGCAGGTGGGTCAGGAAAGTTGTTGAAGGTGCCGTGGAAGACTAGTTCGGGCTGTGGAGGCGCCATGCGTAGGAGATGCAGGTGCAGCCAGAAAGCTCCTGATGGATTGGGAGGAAACCAAGGGGTCAAGATCCCAGAGGACTCCATGAGATTAAAGAGAAAGTGTAGTGGGAGAGAGGAAGTTAAGAAACTGGACGGGTAAGAGGTTGGCGTCACAGATGGAGGTGTTAGAGGGTCTGGAAAAAGCCATAGTTTGAAGAAAGAAAGACCCTGGCTCAGAGGTGGGCAGAAGCTGGACACCAAGTTGGGGAATGAGTAAGATGGTGAGAATGGGGAAATGGCCTACAGGCTCCTTCTGGTCTTGAAATCATTTTCCTGTTCTTATAGAGGCCGCCCTTCTGGGAGGCCAAGAAGCTGTCGGGCCCTGATCAGAAAGAGGCTGAGAATCAGAGAGTACCAGCATTGAAAGAGCTGTTGAAGGAAGCGGCAGCCCTCAATCTCTCCATTATGTTTGACTTGCGCCGGCCCCCACGGAACCACACATACTATGACACTTTTGTGAACCAGACATTGGAGACTGTGCTGGATTCAAGGGTGTCTCAAGCCATGGTGATGCTGCCAGGATCCCATGTGCCCTTCACCATCTGCCCCCAACCCCTGCCTTCCCCAGGCCACAGTGATAATTTTGAGCTGCCCCTGCCCCAGGGCCCCACTCCAGTTTATGTACCCCATCCTGTGGTCAAACCTGTATGCTTTGCCCCTGCCTCTGGAATCCCCAGGCCTTCCCCAGCTTTATGCTCATCCTCCCTGAACCACAGGTCCTGTGGCTCCCGGATGAAGATCGGGCTACTGTCCAACAACAGGCACCTGGCATGCGCCAGGTATATGGACAGCAGGGAGTCAACACAACTGAGAGGCCCCTGTTTCTCAACCTCCCCTATCAAGACCTGCCACAGTTGGATATGAAGTGAGTACCAGAGGCAAGGAACCATGGGGATCACATGTGGCTAACAGCGGGGAAGAGCCAATGCAGGGAGGGCAAAGACCATTCACTCATTCAGTCATACAGCAAGTATTTATCACATACTTGCTATGTGTCGGGCACTATTTGTTGCAGACTTTGGACATACAAGTCAAAGAGAAAGACCACAAACCACTGAACCAAATATATGCATATTGGACACCGATAAGTGATATGAAGACACTAAGACGCGGGGAGATGCAATAGAGCAATTGGGGTTGGGGGTGAGGGGATAGGGAAGGGTCATGTTAGGAACAACAGTTAAAGAGGTGGTGTCTGCGCTGAGACCTGATGGGTCACAGGAGCAAATGATGAGAAGAGCTGCAGAAGAGCAGGAACAGCAGCCTGATGAGCACAGGGGAAGCCAGGCTGGAAAGGCAGGCAGGGGCCAGATGGGGTAGGACCTTGTAGGCCATTTAGCTTTCATTCTACACCAGAGAGATAAGTACAAGAGAGGATGGATGCAGGGGAGAGAGATGAGAGTGTTGCAGATGTGACCTGGGCCCCGAAAGCTGACCCAGCCGGTAAATATGATGAACCTCAAAACATTCCACTGCCAAGAAAAAAGAAATATGTTCTTGTTCGGACAGAAAAAATGGGGACTGAATGATAGCCCAGTTATCATAAGTATGTCAAGGACCTTTCCCCCCAAGTTGTCACCAAGGAGGGAGCCACGACATTGGATTTGGCCCCCACCTTAATCTTATCCTGGTCAGCATCGACTGCTGATCACATTTTTATTATTTAAAGATTTTGTTTATTTATTTTTTTGAGGGAAAGGAGGGGGAGGAGAAAAAGAGGGAGAGAACATCAGTGTGTGGTTGCCTCTCACATGGCCCCTCCTGGGGACCTGGCCCACAACCCAGGCAGGTGCCCTGACTGGGAATTGAATCAGTGACCCTTTGGTTCGCAGGCCAGCGCTCAATCCACTGAACCACACCAGTCTGGGCTGATCATGTTTTTAAAAGATCTGAATTGGTAATGATCACACTGATGATGAAATGAAGGCCCCAAAAGGTCTAAGCACTCTGCAATGACGGGCCAAATGTACCGAGATGAAATGCAACAGGGATAGATGGAAAGGCCTATATTTGGGGCCCCAAAGAAGAAGCTCTGTTCCACAAAGACAAGAGAAGAGACACTGGCATCAGCAGGAATATGTGAAAAGACCAGGGCTTTCCCTGAACAGTGTGCATAACGAGTCATCCATGCCACATCACATCGCTGAAACTAACCTGTCCTGGGCTGCCTTAACACAGGCCTGAAGGCAGGAGGAATACGGCTCTCCTCAAAGCTTGTGCATGCCACCTGGATATTGTGGGCAGCTGCAGACCCCGTACTTCGAAAGGCACCCTGATAAACTGGAGGAAGATCAGATGAAAGGAATTTATGTGGTGAAGAAAGTGATAAGCCAGGTTCCAAGCCCCAGGTGAAGGAACTGCAGCTGCTGGGCCTACAAAAGAGAAGACTCAGGAGGACACGGTCACTGATCCTCAGACTTCTCAAGGGCTGGCAGGGGACAAAGAGGAGAGACACATCGGGGTAGCCCCAGACAGCAAAGCTGGGAATCTACCAAAGACAGAGTAGAGCTCTGCGAAGAAAATCACCTTTGGTCAGGAGCTGCCAAGCAAAGGTGGGACAGAGAGCTCCTTGGCAGTGACACTGTAGACTCAAGCCAGGCAGGGGCTGCCTCCCATGCCTTGTGCTCCATGAGCCTGTATGTTCCCTGTTGTTGTTTTTTTCACCTCCTTAGGGCACTGCATGAGGATAATGTCTCGGTGAACCTGTTTGTAGTGAACAAACCCTGGCTCTTCTCCCTCCTCTGGTGTGCAGGGGTGAATTCAGTCACCACCAACGACTGCCAGCTGCTGCAGCAGATGCGTTACCCCGTCTGGCTTATTGTAAGGGCTGTGAGAGTGTCACTCTTCCCTGCTTCCCCTTAACCCTGTCCCTCTCTTTCTTACTTTTCCCCATATACTACCTTTGGGGCTCTGGCCACCAACAGTGGCCTATTCTTATTCCCATAGGCCCCTCAAACCTACCTAATGGTATGGATCCTCACTGATTGTGTCTCCGCCCTGCTGATTTTGTGTCACTTCATCCTCCATGGGTGAGTGCTTTGGGCCTCAGCTTTCTGGATCTTTATTCTCCTCAGGGGCCTGGTGATAGGACTGACTCAGACTCATATATGCTGCCTGGGGTCTGGGGTCAGCTGTGTTTGGTTCCTTTGAGGCTCTTAGACTCTTCCTTGGGCATCAAATTAGCTTGAACCTGGGAAAAGCATTTTGGGGAAACTCAGGCTCAAAAAGTTGTGCCTGAACCTGGCTGAACTCACAATGGGAAGCTTCTCTCCCTGTAGGAGATGTGTGGAGAAGAGACAGCGAACTGGTAAGGACTTTCTTCCCTCACCTTCTTTTTCTTGTCTGCTAGCCTTCCCCTTACTCACCCCTGCCATGCCCCACTCCCCTCTCCAGGTTTAGAAACAGCTGTGCTGCTCACCAAGATCAACAATGTCAGGAGGGAGTGAATGCCCTGCCCTAGGCCCCCACCAGCTGTTTACACCTGCCAACAGCAAGGACGGGAGGATGGCTGAGGTGGAGTGTTGGTAGTGTTGGGGTAAGGTGAACTTTGCCAATGGGAGGTTTTGAACTATGAGCACCCTCTGCCCAGATGGTGGGCTTGCCCATGGAATATGCTCCCCTTCAGATTTTGACCTGAGGTGGTAGTGGAAGACAGTACGTCATGAAAAATTTCTCCCAAAGTAAAAGGTTCTAGTACAGAGAAAATCGCCAACATCATGTTTCAGACTTGTGTGCATGTGTTCATGTATAGAAGGAATGGGGTGTGTCGGGGATGGAACAGCTTGGAACAGTGGCTGAAGAGAGGACCGGACGTCCTTCTCAGAACTGTGAAACAATGAAGACACCAATCCCACTCCATTCACCATCTCCCTAGACATCTGCAATTCAGCCGCTTTGCTACCTAGAGGCTAGAGGCTAAACAGCCCATCTAGCCATGGAATTCTGTGTCTACAAGTGGCTTTTTGCTGTGCACAGCCTTTTTCTTCAAGACTCGTCAGTTCCTGTTTCTTCTCAATCTCGTCTCTGAATAAATGTTATTTCCACTTGGCCACAGTCTCATCTTTTCAGCACTGGGGGCTGGGCGGAGGATGCACCCTCCACCTGGGGTTGTATGTAACGTGACAGTGAAGGGTCGTCGTAGGGAGATACATTGGTTGAAGGTGGGAGTAGGAGCACTTGATGCAATGAAAGGCTGCAAGAGGGAAGCTGGAGAGCCTTTGCCCCAGGAGGCAGTCCGGATGCCCCTAGGCGTGCTGTGCAGAGTTGCTTTCTAGCTCCACCTTGTGGTCACCTGCCCCAAGAGGCAGGCCGCGTCGGTCATTCCCGTGACAGGTTTGCTGAATGACACCTGTTTCCCCTGCCAGTTGGGAACCTGGGTCCTTGATTCCGGACCTTTCGCTTCTCTGGGCTGCGCGTAGCATCTGGTTCCCCGGCCTGCCTTTCCTTGTAGGAGCAAGTTTCCCAGTGTGTTTGCTGCTCGTGAGTGCCCGCGCTAAACAGTTCAGGTGACTAGCGTGGAGCTGGTGTAGGATAAAGAGTCTCGTAGAAGGGGGTGGGGTGAAGGCAAAAAGAGAACAGGAAGGGGATAGGCGTCTGACTTTTCACAATTGTTGTGTAGTCCCCCACTGCATAACATTCATCCAAGTTTGTGTCTTCACACGAAGGCAAATCGAATTAAGGCTCTGGAGAGTTCAGGAGGTTCCGTTCCCCATTCCTCCCCTCTCGCCAGGCTGGGACCTGGGGCAGCACTAGCACCTGGGAACAAGCCTCCCTACTCAGTCTCAGGAAAGCCCCGGGAACTACAATTCCCAGGATGCCCCGGCCACTTCCGGTCTCTTGATTGAGATTGACGGAGGCGAATTTGAATTTGTGTTCCCGCCCCCCTTCTGGGAGACCCCGCCCCTTCCCCCTCACCGCCCCGCCTCCCTGCACACACTTGCACACGCACCGCGCACATGCACATAGAGGCAGTCGATGGCGCCAACATACCTGGCCTGCAGCTAGCGCTGTGGGCGGGGTGGGGCACCGCGTGCAGTGCGCCGGCCAGCATAGGCGTTCCGGAAGCGCGCCGGGGCTATCGCTGGTCGGGTCTTCCTGGGGTTCACACCTCCTGCTATCCCGCAGGTCTTTTTCACACGCTACCTTTCCGGACTGTATGTTCTTAGTTTTGTCTGTTCGCGATCCTGCCCCAAAGTAAGGCGACTCACGGCCTCAGCTCTGGGGCGCCCAGCGTGTCAGGTACTCCCGGCTCTCACCTCTGAGCATATACCTCCTCTCCCCACCCCGACTTTTTTGTCCGCTCCCAGTCGTCCAGCCTTACCGCCCTGCAGCCTCTTCTTCACCTCGCCTTCTGTCCTAACCCTGACTGCCTCCAGGATCTCCAGCCTCCTCAACTGCCAGCGCCCAAGCTCTGAGCTGTAGTCCTCCTACCCCAGCTTCTACACTCCGGACAGAATGCAGGACCCAGCTCCAACCCTTCACCCCTAGCCCCTAGCCCCTAGCCCCTAGCCCCTAGCCTTGGGTAGGGGCTCATCCCTGAGCCTGCCACTGCAAATCCTTACTATCTTCCCAGGAGTACTGAATAACACACTTATGCTCTGTGAGACCCTGGACTGGAGACTGAAAAGGACAAACACTTGAGGGCAGAGGGACAGGGGGAGCAGCTCATTGGGGTTCAGGTGTAGTTGCTCTCAGTTATTTTTAGCTACTGACTCACAACGTCTGGCATCTGGGTTTGGGGCAACCAGACTGGGCTGGGGGCTATTAATAGAGCTGAGGCACAGTCCCTACCCAGTTCAGTTTGGAAGCACACGGAGCCAGGAGCCTCTCCCTGCCATCATGCCCTGTGCAGATGTAGTGGACTGGGGCAGTGGCTGGGCCAGTACCCCTCTGGGTGCCAGTTTCTTAGCGTGATATCTCTACCTTGCAGCTCTTGAGGGAAAGCTCACCATGAGACTCCTGGGCATAGGTCTCCACTAAACTTGCATGGTTTGGGCTCTACTGCAGTGATGCTCCTGTTTTACTAGGTGAGAGTGAAGAAACAAGTCCAAGCATGGCCTTGGCCTGCCTAGACCTACTCCTGGGTCAGAAGCTAGGTTACTCGGAGAAAAAGCTCTGGATTTCTGGTCCTCAAAGGCTCTCACGAGGATAGGGTGTGCAGCATGGTCAGAAAAGAGAGGGAGGGCACGGAGCCAGGAATTTGATAGCCCCAAACCAGACACAGCAGTAGGGAGCTGCCTAATTTTTATTGGCCATCCTTGCATTCTTCTTTTTTATTTTGTTCTCTCATTAGGCTCTGTCCCTACTCACAGGGGTCAACAGACCTCAGGATCTCTCTCTACTCTACAGAGAGAATGAATTCAGGAAAGCTAGTGAGAAACTTGTCTCCACAAAGGTGGGAATGATCCTTTATACAGGGTCCGGCAGAAGTAAGGCCTGCTTGAGTGTGGTTGGGAGGGCAATAATATGGGTGTAATAATTTATACTTTCAATTTGAATATTTCACCTAAAATGTTATGTGGTGTCTTTGAGTGTGATACTGTCATGTTATAGAATGATATGCTTATGATTTTGTAATAAAAGAGTTTGTAATAAAAAGGGGTGTTATTCATGCCAGACCCTGTATATTGGCATTCCTATGAGGCCTTTTTATTCTAATAAGCTAAAGTAGCAGTTCTCTAATTTATACATTGGGAATAGTGGGAAAATCTTGATACCTTACTAGACTAATCACCCAAATTTTTCTCGCCTACACCCAGTTCACTAGAATTCCCATAGACCAAGGATGCACACCCACAGTAATGCCCCCTCCTTGTAAACCAGAAACTTCTGCATACAGCACCTTCAGACTCTGGCTCCCAGGTGAAACCAGATAGCTTTGGGGCAAAGGTGATTGTTTCTGCACATACAAGGACTGAGGCCACCCAATAAAGAAATTCTTCACTCTACTTTAAAGTATGAACCCAAGTATTCTGACAGCAGCGGGCTGTGCTGCCCCAACTCCATTAATGTACTCAGGGCGCCAGAGAGACAGTGGATGGGATGAGAAATGGTCTCCCTCCTCCTCCCCAATCCCTTCCTGTACTCATCCATTGCCTCAGTCAGAGCAGGCCTTCCAGTTGCCTAGCAACCACAGTGTCTGCCAGGGCGCGGGGCTTCTTTTGGCCTGCAGGGGGCGCCTGTATTCCTGGGGCCTCAGCCTCAGCAGTTGGGAAGGATTTTCAAGTGTTAAAGCATTTCAGGCTTCTCAACCCAGTCCAGTCTGAGTCTTAGGGCCTGAGGAATGGGGAGAAGCTCAGTATGAATCTCAAGGGATTTTACTCAGATTCATAAAAATGAAAAGATGTGAGAGAGAGGGAGAGAGAGAGAAAACCAGTCAATAGGGATGGAGTGTGCGGAGGATAGTTTGACCCTCTCCATTTACTCCAGGCTCAGGAATGCTTATTGCTCAATCAGAGCAGTTCAGAGGGCCCAGGCTATATATAGGGTTTTTTCCCCCTGAACCATTTTTAGTAAGTAAAAAAAGAGTCTAGCAGTCTATATTGACAAACTGCTTAGCATAAAAAAGACTTTAAGCTCCAAGCTTACCAATTTAGCCTAGACTTGGTTATAAAAGAAGATATTTATTCATTTGTTCATCCAACAATAGTAATTAACCCTAACCCAGTGTGTCCCAGGTGTCGTGTTAAGTGTTTTTGCGTGTTAAGTGTTTTACATTTAATCCTTACGAAAACCCTATGATTATTTCCATTTCACAGATCAAGAAACTGGAGCTCAGAGAAGCACAATCACATCCGAAGTCACACAACTGGTGACTAGGTTGGGTCTCACTGGGCAACCACCATGTGCCAGTGTCCAAGACTATAGAAAACAAGACACCCTCTTTTTTCTCTGCCTGATGAACACCTCTTCACCCTTCATGATCAACCTACAATTCCATGTCTTTTGCAAAGCTTCTCTTTTTTAAAATATTTTTTATTTATTTATCTTTTAGAGGTGAAGGGAAGGAGAGAGGAAGAGAAATATCAATGTATGGTTGTCTCTGGTGTGTGCCCTGCCAGGACCTGGCCTGCAACCCAGGCCATGTGCCCTGACTGGAAATCGAAAGGCGATCGTGTGGTTCGCAGGCCCACACTCAATCCACTGGGCTATACCAGCCAGGGCCTGCAAAACTTTTCTTATATTCTCCCCCCACAAGTAGAGTTGATAACTTGCTTTTCTGTACACCCCTATGAGATAGCACTTTTCACAGGTGTGGAGACAATCAGCTTCCATATTTCTTTTTTTTAAAATAAGATTCTATTTATTTATTCATTTTTAGAAGGGAGGGGAGGGAGAAAAAGAGGGAGAGAAACATCCATGTGTGGTTGCCTCTCATGTGCCCCCTACAAGGGACCTGGCCCACAACCCAGGCACATGCCCTGACTGGGAATCAAACTGTGACCCCTTGCTTCGCAGGCCCTCACTCAATCCACTGAGCTATGTCAGCCAGGGCAGCTTCCATATTTCTATTTCTCTAACTTTGAGCACCTCAGCAGCAGGGCCTTTTTACTAGTCATCTTCACTTGGATGTCTAATAGACATCTGAGAATCAACATATCCAAATCAGAACACCTGCTCTTTTCTCCCAAAATGATCTCTCCTAAAGCTGTCTTCATCTCAGTCGATGGTAATTTAATCTTTCCAGTTGCTCTGATGAAACACCTTGGCGCCACACCTCATGTCCAATTCATCAGCAAAGCCTGTTGACTCTCCCTTCAAAATACAGCTAGAATTTTCCCTGCTCAAGTAGTTCAGTTGGTTAGAGCATCATCCCATGCACCAAAGAGTTGTGGGTTTGATTCCCTGTTGGAGCACGTACAGGAGGCAACCAATCAATGTTTCTCTCTCATATTGCTCTCTCTCTCTCTGTCTCTCAAATCAATTTAAAAAACAAATCCTCAGGTGCATATTAAATATATATAAGGTCTGTCCAGAAGGTATCCAGCCATGTAATATGAAAAATTGAGACATGCATTGAACAAGATATAAGAAACATTGTACATAAGACAATGACACCTCAGTCCCCTTCAAAATAAGCACCTTGGGACCTCACACAGTTCTCCCAATTGCCATCAGCTGCCTCATTGTATTTTCCTGAATCTCATCAACAGTCTGAAATCTCTTCCTTTTGAAAGGTGATTTTAGTTTTGAAAAAAGCCAGAAGTTGCAGGGTGCCAAATCTGAGCTATAGGGGGGCTGAGTCACCTGGGTGATTTGATGTTTTGCCAAAAAAGTGCACGAGACGAGATGCATGAGTGGGCACATTGTCGTGATGAAGCTGCCAATCACCACTTGCTCATAGCTGTGGTTTTCTGAATCATCTGAATAGTTTCTGTGGAGGAATGTTCAAGCTTAACACAAAATTTGATGGAGATTCATTGCTCTACTCAGTCACTTTGAATGTGATGGCCACACAGTGTACATCCTCACTCAATGGCGTCTATGCCCCCACTGACCAGTACAGTGAAGTCGTCATTGTTCACACATGCACATTCCATTCTACTTTTCTTGGCTGCCAGGTTACATCAATGTTGTACAAACCATTCTCATTGTATTAACTATGGCTGAACTTTTTCTGGACAGACCTTATATGTGTGTGTGTGTGTGCATGTACCTATGCCCACACATGTGTGCAAAATACACCCAGAATTCAACCACTTCTCATCACTCCCAGTGCTACCACATCATGATCCAAACCACCATCACCTGTCATCTGAATCACTGCAGTAGTCTCCTGACTGGTCTCACTATCAGTCCTTGTCTGCTGTGGTCCATTATCCTCACAGAAGCCAGAGCAATCCTGCTAAACCCAATTCATATCATGTCAGTTCTCTGCACAAAACCCTCCTATGGCTCCCCATCCCTTTTAGAGTAAAGCCAAAATCCTTACAATGACCCACAGTCCCTACACAGTCTGGTCCCCTACTAAACCTCTGATCTCAGCTCCTGGTGCTCTCTCCCTCCCTCACTCTGCTCCAGTCACTTGGTCCTCCTTGCTGTTCCTTGAACAAGCCAGGTGCATTAAGGAGTACAGAACCTTTGCACTGGCTGTTCCCTGGTTAGGTTTACTCTTCAGCATGGCTCACTCCTCATCTCCCTCAAGTCTTTGCTCAAATGTCATCTTGTCTGTGAGCCCTACTTTGATCAACCTATCTGAGATCACCTTTCTTCTGATTTCTACTTTACAGTAAATACAGGGTATAAAGGAACAAGGTAAATGACATCGTGGCAGGGGGTAGGGAATAAAAGACCAATCAAGAATGTGGGATATTCTACAAAACAACTGATTTGTACTCTACAAAAAGTCAATGTCAGTAATTAAAAGAAAAAAAGATGAGACTTGTAGTTCTGGACCCAGCTGGACTAGACCTACTTTTCTCTATCCCTCCTGCTAAAATTCTGGACATGATATGTGAAACAAGCATAAGACTTTGAAAGAAAAAGAAAAGGGCAGACTGGCTAGGAACTCCACTGACCTTAACTCACAGTTGTCGGTTTCCTGGGTTTTCTTGTTTCCTCATATATTTCATATATGTCAGAGAAGTGAGCAGCCTGGAAATCTAGTGGGCACAGACCAAAAAAAAGGGCTCAACAGCCCCAGCTGGTGTGGTTCAGTGGATTGAGTGCTGTCCTGTGAACCAAAGGGTCACTGGTTCGATTCCCAGTCAGGACACATGCCTGGGTTACAGCCCAGGTCCCTAGTAGGGGCCGTGCAAGAGGCAACCACACATTGATGTTTCTCTCCCTCTCTTTCTCCCTCCTTTCCCTTCTCTCAATAAATAAATAAATAAATACATAAATAAATAAATAATTTTTTTTAAGAGTCTGCTCTCTCTAGCCAAAAGACCAGGAAATGGGCAGCATAGCCAGACAGAAAACTCTTAGGCCATAACCATTCTACTGCAACCAAACACCACAGGAAAAAAAAAAAAAGAAACAACTTCAGCCCTGCCCACACCAGCAAAGGCCAAGAAAAACCCAGACTTTTACTCTCATCAGGCCTGCAACACACTCAGTGGGGTGGTGCCAGAGAAGGTGGAGTAGGGAGTCTGGGCTTCCACCCTCACAAGGTACAAGGATTCCCTTCCCCACCAGGTGGTGTCAGAGTGCCAGAGGAGGCCTAGTGGAGCATGAGTTCTTTTGTTCCTGCCTATTACTTGTCCCCTCCCCCAGCCCACACCTCTACTACCTTCACCCCCACCCCCACTGTGGAAGTCCCCTGGAGATCAGGGAGGAGCCACTTCAACTTTTTCCGGACAGGGAGGTATCAGTGGAGAGCTACAACTCCCTGTTGAAGAAGAAGGAGGAGCCTCCATTTGGAGTATCAACTGGTGCTGAGAGGGAAACATGAACTCTACCCCTGCCTGGTAGTAACCAGGCAAAGGCCCCTTCCACTGATGGCAACAGAGTGAGAAGAAGCCTATCAAAAAAGAAATG
This sequence comes from Sturnira hondurensis, assembly GCF_014824575.4. NCBI lineage: Eukaryota > Metazoa > Chordata > Mammalia > Chiroptera > Phyllostomidae > Sturnira > Sturnira hondurensis. Next base: position 190,814 of record NW_028084199.1, on the reverse strand, counting down.
TTTAAAACATTTCCAGAGTCTCATAACATAATATCCAGAATTGTCTAGAATGCAATAATAAAAAATAAAAAAAACTTGTCACAACAGGAACCAGGAGACTCTCAACTTGGATGATAAATAATCAGCAGATGGCAACACTAAGATGGTGGAGAGCTTTAAATGATCTGACAAGGATTCTGAAGTGGCCAACATTTTAAAAAATGCTTCAAAAATTTAAAAAAATGCTTCAATGAACAGTTACAAACAAGGTTGAAACAAATGAGGGAAAAAATGGAAACTCCCAGCAAAGAAACAGGAGATGTAATGAAAAATCAAACAGAAATTTTAGAGCAGAAAAATACAATAACCAAACTAAAAATTTCATTGGATGGGCTCATCAGCAAGATGGACAAGGACAGAGGAAAGAATCAGTGAACTTGAAAATAGAACATTAGAAATTACCCATTCCGAACAATAGCAGGAAAGCAGACTAAAACCAAAAAGGAACAGAGACATGTGGGTCTATCAGAAAAGACCTAACATTTGTGTCATCGGTATCCCAGGAGAAGAAAAAGTTCTCAAGAAATAATGACTGAAAATTTCCCAAATTTGGCAAAAGACAGAAGCCTACAGGTTCAAGAAGCTGAACAAATCCCAATCTGGATAAACTCAAAGAAGCCCATGCCATCAAACAATTGAAAACAAGACAAAGAGAAAATCTCTAAAGCAGCAAGAAAGCCAAAACATCTTACCTATCAGGGAAAAACAATTTAGTGTCAGTGGATTTGTCACCAGAAACCATGGAAGCCAGAAGGAAGTGGCACAACTTAGTTCAAGTGTTGAAAGAAAAGAGCTGCCAACCTTGAATGCTAGGGTCAGTGACTATATCCTTCAGAAATGAGGGGTAAATCAAGATACCCTCAGACAAAAGAAAGCTAAGAGAAGATGTGGCCAGCAGACCCACCCTAACAAATAGTTAAAGGCAGTTCTCAAAACAGAAAAGAAATGATAAAAGAAGAAATCTTAGACCATCAGGAAGGAGGGCCTAATAGAATGAAGAAAAATGTAAGTACGTAGTAGGCTTTCTTCCTCCTATGGAGTTGTCTAACTTAGGTTTGATGGTGGAAGCACTGAGTATGACATCCTCTGATGCGGAGTTCATTGTATGTAGAAGAAATATAACGGGACAGGGGAAGGGGACTTGAAGGGAGGTGAGGTTTCTACACTTTCCCCAGTGTGATGAAACGATGACACCACTAGATCTTTGTGGTGACAAAACAGTCCTGTATCTGGATTGCAGTGATTGGCACAGGAATCTCCACATATGGTAAAATGGCTTAGGACTGTACACTCATTGTATCAGTGTCAGTTTCCTGGTTTTGATATTGTACTCTGATTATGTACGATGTAATCACTGAGGGAAGCTGGATGATGGGTACACAGGCCCTTTCTCTATTATCTATTATCTATGCAACTTCCTTGTAAATCTATAATTCTTTAAAAATAAAAAGTTTTTTTTAAAAAGATTGGGGCTGTTCTAGATGAAAAGTGGCTAAAGACACAAATGCAGTGTGAGAACCGTGATTAGATTCTCGATGCTAAAAAGTACAAAAGGCCGCCCTGGCTGGTGTGGCTCAGTGGACTGAGTGCTGGCCTGCAAACCGAGAGGTTGCTGGTTCTATTCCCAGTCAGGGCACATGCCTGGGTTGCTGTTTGGGTCCCCAATTGGGGACGTGCGAGAAGCAACCGATGGCTCTATCTCTCACACAGTGGGTGTTTCTCTCCCTCTCTTTCTCTCTCCCTTCCCCTCTCTCTAAAAAATAAAATCTTTAAAAAAAAAGTATAAAAGGCAAGTGGGGGATTTGAATTCAGAACTGGTGGTATTAGATGATACTAAATGATATGAAATACTGTTAATTTTCTTTGATTGTATAATAATATTGTGGTTATGTAGGAGGAGGTCTTCATTCCTACAAGATGCCTGCTGGAGTATTTGGAGAAGTGAACTGAAATCTGTAACTTCCATTTGCATGGTTCAGAAAAAAGTGGAGATAGATTGATAGAGCAAATATGACAAGACACTACCCATTGTTGACTCCATGAGAAAGATACGTAGGTGCTCATTATACTGCTCTTTCCACATGTCTGCCTGTTTGCAAGTTTTCATTTTTATTTTTTTAAGACTTGTATTTATTTATTTTTAGAGAGAGGGGAAGGGAGGGAGAAAGAGAGGGAGAGAAACATGAATGTGTGGTTGCCTCTCATGCCCCCTAACTGGGGACCCGGCCTGCAACCCAGGCATGTGCCCTGACTGGGAATCAAACCAGCACCTCTCTGGTTCGTAAGCCTGCACCCAGTTCACTGAGCCACACCAGCCAGGGCTGCAAGTTTTCATTTTAAAAAAAGTCGGAGAGGACATGCATGTGGAGGATAGATATGTGATTAAGCAAGTGTGGTAAAATGTTGATAAGAATCTAGGTGGCAACTGGGCATCTGTTTCCTATAAAATTCTTTATGTTTTTCTGTATATTTGAACATTTTCATATTAAAAGCACGTAAAAAACTCGAATAAAAATGGTCCCAGCCCACTGTCTCTCTGGTGCTCCAAAATCTCCCTTTCTCTGCTCTACTTTTTCTTTTTTCCCCACAGCACTTATCATCATATGTAGCATATAATTCATTTACTTACTGTGCTAATTTTTGTCTGTGTCCTCTCACTAGAATGTAAGCTCCCCAAGGACAGGGATTTTTTTTTATGTTTTGTTTTGTTCTGTTTTCTGCTTAATCCCCAAATCCTAGAACTGTGCCTGCCACATAGGAGATGCTCGATGAATGTTTGCTGAATTAAGAATAAATTTCTGGCCCTGGCTGGTGTGGCTCAGTGGACTGAGTGCTGGTCTGTGAACCAAAGGGTCGCTGGTTTGATTCCCAGTCAGGGTACATGCCTGGGTTGGTGGGCCAGGTCCCTAGAAGGGGGGGCACATGAGAGGCAAGCACATATTGATATTTCTTTCCCTCTCTTTCTCCCTCCCTTTCTCTCTCTAAAAAAATAAAATAAATACAATCTTTATTTTTTAAACATTTTTAAGACTTTATTTATTTATCTTTAGACGGGAAGGGAAGGCGAGAGGGAGAGAAATATCAATGTATGGTTGCCTCTAGTTCGTCCCCTGCTGGGAACTGGCCTGCAACACAGGCATGTGCCCTGACTGGGACTCGAACCGCAATCCTTTGGTTCGCAGGCCCGTGCTCAATCCACTGAGCCACACAAGCCAGGGCTAATAAATACAATCTTTAAAAAAAGAATGAATTTCTGTATCTCTAGAACCTAGGTCAAGGTCATGCCCAGAGCAAGTGTGCAATGAATATCTGTTGAACTGAGATCTAAGTTCTGCAGAACTTAGAATTGGGCCTGTTGTACTAGAGTGGTTCAGAGCATGGACTCTGGAGGCAAACTGCCAGGTCTTGCATCCTGATTCTGTCACCTTCAACAATGGTCCCTAGCTATATCAACACCCCTGAGCCTCAATTTGTCATTGGTCAAATTAAGATAACAATCATCGCACCCTGGTAGGGTTTTTGTTTGCATGCGGAGGCACTTAGGACTTTGTAAAGACTCACTAATTGGTAGCTAGTGACAAAACAAGAGCAGCAAAAAGATAACATCTTTCGGCCCTGTCATCCTGCCTTCCTGCCCCAGCAGGCTGAGCCAGGAGTGGCTAAGGAGATTCCCAAATTCTACAGACCCCCCTCCCCCGCGGAATGCTTTCTCTGACTTCACATCTCTCCTCGCTTTTCCTCCTGCCCTGGACCCAATTTCCTCTTGGTGCCATGAAGGTCTTTCCTCCATCATAACTATGCAAAAGTTGGGTGGAGGAGACAGGAGCCTGTGAGCCAGGGACAAGAAGTTTGAGCTTTCTTTTCCTCCTGTTCTAGGAGTAAGTCGCTCACCAGTAATGGAAGCAGATCTAGTGGGAGGTTGCGGGCATTTCAGGGCCTAGAGGTTGAGAGAACAATAGTCCCAAAGAGGAGTCACTGACAGGAGAGTGGCCTCATAAGCTACCCTCTGCCCGGATTCCTGTTAGGAGAGAGCACTTCCTCCAGCGTCCCTTCAGTCCGTTCTGCTGCCTCAAGTCTTTACTCCTGGTGGCCCCAGCTGTGAGCAAGCCCGGGGACCCATTGAGCATCTTCCTGCAACTCCCTCTTGGAAGTGGGGTGGGGTGGAGTGGGCGGAGGATACGCTGAAATTGGGGATGTTGGGACACGAGGTCGGGGGCTGAGCTCACCGGTGGCCCAAGTGCTCTGCCCCCACCCTAGGGTTGACGGCGCCCCGGATATGTGGGGAGCTGGGGCAGCGCCTGGGGGCGCCAGTGCCTCTGTTCCTTTAAGGAGCCGCTGTTTAGCATTCCTGCCGCTGCCGCTGCTGCTGCCTGACTCTGCACGCTGATTGGCTGGAATCAACTGAGAAGAGAGCCAGGGAGAGATGCTCTCGACTCCACTCAGATCCATCCTGGGGACCAGTGCAGGAGCGGTCCTCGCAGCACCCAGCCTCTGCCCAGACTCCCGCTTCTTCTTTGCCGCTGGGCCTAGGCCCAGGAGCCACGACGGGCGACACGGAGCCGCCAGTGCTGGAGGGGGAGCCGTGGGTGCGGGGCAGCGTCGGGGCAGAGGCCCCGGGACGCCCGCCCGGCCCCAGGCCCCGCTCCGCCCGTGCGCCCCCACGGGTGCCCCCCCCTTCCTGGTCCGAGCAGTGTGAGTGCGCCCGGGAGCCCGGTGGTGGCGGCGGCGGCGGCGGTGTGGAAACCGGCGTCGGCTGGGGGGTCCGGGCCGCGGGGGGCAGTGCCATGCACAAGCACCAGCACTGCTGTAAGTGCCCGGAGTGCTACGAGGTGACCCGCCTGGCCGCCCTGCGGCGCCTGGAGCCTCCGAGCTACGGGGACTGGCAGGTGCCCGACCCCTACGGGCCAGGTGGGGGCAATGGAGCCAGCACGGCTTATGGGGGCTACAGCTCGCAGACCCTGCCTTCGCAGGCGGGGGCCACCCCAACCCCCCGCACCAAGGCCAAGCTCATCCCCACCGGCCGGGATGTGGGGCCAGTGCCCCCTAAGCCAGTCCCTGGGAAGAGCACCCCTAAACTCAACGGCAGCGGCCCCAGCTGGTGGCCTGAGTGTACCTGTACCAACCGGGACTGGTATGAACAGGTATGGACCGGTGAAGGGGGGCAGTGGGGCAAGCCGGGGTGGTGCGGTGGAAGGGGAGTGGGGGCCTAGAGGCCTGGGGTGCAGCAGAGATTCCTGGGGCTCCAAACCAGTGGACCCCAAGCCCTAGCATTGCAGCTGGGCTGGGGAGATGGTGGGAAATGTGTGCTTCTCTGTGTGTGTCTGTTTGGGGGTCTGCATTTGGAGGGGATTGGGAGGAGCTGTGTGTGTCAGGGGTGAAGGTATGGCGGAGGGGCACATTTTCCTGCGTGGGGGAATCGGGTTTGTCTCAGTGCCGGGGTTTAGCAGTGTCTCTGTGTCTGGCAGGGGGCGGGAGGTTCTGCGGGGGCCGTGTGTGGTGTGTGTCTCCACAGGAGGGGAGGAGGGGGCATGGTGCTCTGCGTAGGGGGGACATGTGTGTGTGTGTGTGTGTGTGTGTATGTATGTTGAGGTGTGTGGAGGAAGGCAATGGAGCTTCCGTGAATCTATGTAGAGCCCATGTGCCCGGCTCGCTGAGCTTCATCCCTCAATGCCATGAGTCCCTCTCTGTCCCAGTCCCTTTGTGTGTGAATGTGCACATGGACGTGTGAGAATGTCTCTCAAAATGTGGAGGTGTTCCTGTAGATGAGGCTGCAGGGACGGCCGTGTTCAGCAGTGTGTGTGGCTGCATGTCTATGTGTGTGAGCATGTGGCTGCAAGTGTGTGCACACATGTGCCTGGGCATGTGTGTGGTGTCCCTGCTGAGAGGTTCTTGACAGGCAAGGCAGGGGAGGGGGAGGAGGAAAGAGACACGTCCCAAGCAAGGCTGAGAGGATGCTGAGAAGGACCGACTCTTTTGTCCAGGCAGCTCTGAAGTGTGTGTGTGCTGGGGGTAGGGGGGTGGGGGGGACCGAAGCGAGCTTCCTCACCCCAGAACACACATGGTGCCTGGAGCCAGGCAAGAAGCAGCTGCCCTGGTGCCAGGACTGGCCCCAGTGGGGCATGTCCTCTTGGGTACCCCCGGATGTGGGAGAACTTGGCCCCCCAGGCCTGACTTGGCACAGCTTGGGAACCCCTGGGTGCCGGGCACAACTCCGGCTTCTACTCCCAGCCTAAACTGCCAGCTTAGAAAATGGAAGGAGCATCTGTGGGAGAAGCAGCAAAATGGAGGCTGGGACGGCAGAGCCAGGTCCCTGGCACGCATGGCGGAGGGCCTGCCTGCTTATTTGGCTCTGCAGCCCCCAGTGTAGGGAGAGAGGAGGAGGTTTTGCTTTCGAAAGCAGGTGCCGACTGCCCCAAGCTAGTGACCATTCTGGCCACCTCTGTCCTCCTCTGGGAATAGGAGGTGCTCTCACTCAGAAGCAAAGGTGGGGACTTCCTAAGGAGAGAACTCCTTGGTTCTGGCCTTCTGTCTGTCCACACTTACTCTTTCCTGTGTCCCTTGCCTAGGCCCCTTGCCTTCTCTAGCGAGTCCACCTCTCTCCTTTTCCTCCTATCCTGGGGCCCTACCCTTTCAAACACTCTCTTGTGCTTGTCCTGCTCACCTGGGAGATGGGTGACAATTGCAAGGCTGGGCCAGTTGGCCAAGGTTCCTTTGCAGGGGGGTGGGTGGTGGTTGCTGGGTAGCTCCTGGTGCCATGAGCAAGTTCTCTGAGGGGGGCAGTGGAAGGGTGGACCAGGCAGGAGCCTCTGGATCTCACCAGAGAGGGGCTTGAAGCATTGGCTTATCACATGTGGATACACATGGTACCCCAGGTGGATACGAGGGCTAGCTGCATGGGTATCCTTTTCCCTGTGTTTCTGTCACATGGTACTTGAGGCACCTGTGTTGGTGTGGGAACTCTAGAGAGCCATTGGTTCCCCCTGGGCTCAGGGACCAGAGTGGGGCTGCAGCTGGAGTCCTCTCACCAACCTCAGGGCTGCAGGGCATGAAGTCCTGGGGCCAGGCCCAGAAAAGGTGGGGGCATGACTAGCCAGCCCCCTCCCCCTGTCCTCCTCTCTGCTTCTCAAAGCCAACACTGTGGGGGGTGCGGGTGGGAGCGGGGAGTGGGGCAGGGCGTGCCGAGGAGCTCCCAGCCAGGGTTCCCGCTCCCCTCTTCAGAGGTAAGGAAGGAATCAACACAGCCTGCGAAAGTGGGGGAGGGGTGCTGGGTTACCTGCAGAGAAAGGCAAGAGGTATCCTCTGTTTGAGGGGATGATGGGGGGGCAGGAAGTAGGTGCTACTTGTCTGTCCAGAATCACATTTTCACTTGACAATGGCCACAAGTATGTCCTGTCTGGGAGGCCCCCTCTGTGGGCTGCTCAGATCAACCCTGTGTCTCTGTCCCCTGTCCTTGCGTCTCCTCCCATGGCTACTGCATGTCAAAGGCTGGGGATTCTGCTGCCAATCAGCCCATGGCATTGGCTTCTTCCTCATGGGGAATCTTGTCCATTCTGCCTCTGACTCCTGGCCAGATTCTTCCCTGGCGCTTTCTTCAGGGAAACACAAGGGGTTCAGGATTAAACACCTCTTGGTAGAAAGTGGATTAGGACTTTGACTCCTGCTCATGTGAGAAATTGGGCTCCTGGGGACACAGAAGGAGGGTTCATGAGGTCCTCTGAAGGGACAACTCTCCTTTTTCCCATGAGTTCCGCTGGGGAAGGGGGTGAGTGGCCAAAACATCAGTGGCCTTGGCAGCTTGCTTGAATCCAAAGAGAACCTGGAGATCCAGGTTCTAGCCCCTGCTCTGCTACTAACTCCCAGTGCACCCTTCACACAACCCGTGTCCTCTCTGGGCCTCAGTGTCACCATCTGTCACATGAGGGAAGTTGGACAAGATGGTATCTGCTGTCTTTCTACCTTTTCCATGGTGGGAGCCTGTCATCCTCACTGTGGAGAGCTGTGGTTCAGAAGGGTAGCAGGTCCCTGTCCAGGTCGTAGGTGCCCCCACGGATGCTGGGTGTGATGTGCTTTACCTGACATCTTCAGTTTCTGTCACCCCCTGCACCCCTCCGAGTGAACCACAAGACCCTGGAGCCCAGCCTCTCATTGCATGCGCCACCAGCTGGTTCAGTCCCAAACCATTGATCTGGGCTTCGTGAGCAGTTGGGTTTAGCCCTGATGTGCCTGAAAGCAAGTGGCAGGGGGGCTTCTCAGGGTCAGCCTGTCCCCATCTGTGGCCAGTAGGTGACCTGGGGTCCATTTTGGGCTCTCCTAGTCTGTGGGGAGTGGGGAAGAGCAGGTTGACCAGGGGGCAGATGGCTGGGTGGGGGCAGGACGCACTAAGGGAATGGCCTGTGTCTTTCCCCAGGTGAATGGCAGTGATGGCATGTTCAAGTATGAGGAGATAGTACTTGAGCGGGTGAGTCTGACAGCAGGGCAGGATGAAGGGGGAGGGGAGGGAGGGAGCCAGGACAGGGGAGGGCCTTGAACCTCAGTTTTAACACTCAGAGGGGGACCCACGTGGAGAGGATGGGGCAACAGCAGCCCTCAGAGGCTGCATCACTGCATCAAACAATCAAGCGACTAACAAATATTAATTGACCTTGCTCACTGAAGCCTGGAGAATTGGGGAGGGGATGGCTTGGCTGAGGCTTCTACGCCAAAATGATGAGCACAGGCTGGGAAGCCACCAGATTTCTGATGAATGTGCCCTGGTCTGCACTCGTCCCTTCTGAGGCCTGGAGCACCTGCTCTGGGTGGTTGGGGGAGGTGGGGGGTGGGAGGTGGGGAGTCCTTCTTCAGGCTCTCTGAGTGAGCAGACTGTGCCCCTCTCCACTCCTTTCTGCAGGGCAATTCTGGCCTGGGCTTCAGCATCGCAGGTGGCATTGACAACCCTCATGTCCCTGATGACCCTGGCATCTTCATTACCAAGATCATCCCTGGTGGAGCAGCTGCCATGGATGGGAGGCTGGGGTGGGTGAGGTGGCCTAGAAGCTGGGCTGGGGGCAGCAGGGGCAGGATGGAGATGAGTGGAGGAGGGTCACCCTTCAAGGATGACCCTTCCATTCAATCTGAGAGGAGGGGGGAGAGGGAGGGGGAAGAGGGAGGAGGAGGGGAGGGCAGGGGAGGGGAACAGGAGGAAGCAGGGGAGGGGATGGAGAGGCGGTGGTGCGGTGTCATGCCTCTTGGGCTTCCCCCACAGGGTGAATGACTGTGTGCTGCGGGTGAATGAGGTGGACGTGTCGGAGGTGGTGCACAGCCGGGCTGTGGAGGCGCTGAAGGAGGCAGGCCCTGTAGTGCGGTTGGTGGTGCGGAGGAGACAGCCCCCACCGGAGACCATCATGGAGGTCAACCTGCTCAAAGGGCCCAAAGGTGCAGCCCTGTGGGTTCCTGTGCTCTGACTAAAGGTCTCTGGTGTGCCCTGTAGGAGAATGGAGGGAATAGTATTACTCCTTGCCTGACTCCCCATTCCAACTCACAGCCTTCTTTGTCCACCTCATGTCTCACCCTTACTGGCCTAGGGATGGCAGTGTAGTGTTTGTGATCCCTGAGGGGGAGGGGCGCTCCCTTGGGGCGAGTGTGTTGGCTGGGAGCTGGGGTTGGGTTTGGGACTGACTGAGCACTCTAACTTCTCCTGTGGCCCTCTTCCCACTGCCTGCTGGCTCCCACCCAGGCCTGGGTTTCAGCATTGCCGGGGGCATTGGCAACCAGCACATCCCAGGAGACAACAGCATCTACATCACCAAGATCATCGAGGGGGGTGCTGCTCAGAAGGATGGCCGCCTACAGATCGGGGACCGGCTGCTGGCGGTGAGACAGCTTTCACCGGGATGCCCAAACGGTTGTGTGGGGAGGGGGAGCTCCAGCAGCCTCTCACTGCACCTGAACCTCACTCGGGGACTAAGGATTGTGGGGACCTTTAAGAACATCCTTGGAATTGGGTGTACCAGATACCAGGGCCCTAGTTTTGTTCATAGCTGTGTATCCCTCACATGCCCTACCCCTATCTCAGGGTTCTCTGCTCCTCACGGCACTATACTTGGGTCTATGGGAGGGCACCATTGAACTTCACTGAAAGGGCCCCTCTCAGGGGTGCCAGAGAGGCCCTGCCTTCTCCCAAGTGCTAGCCCGAAGGCCTCTCCTCTCCCAGGTGAACAACACCAATCTACAGGATGTGAGGCACGAGGAAGCTGTGGCCTCGCTGAAGAACACGTCTGATATGGTCTATCTGAAGGTGGCCAAGCCAGGCAGCCTTCACCTCAACGACATGTACGCACCCCCTGACTACGCCAGCAGTACGTACCCACATGCCCTGTCCCTGCACTGAAGCCCCCACTCCCTGGTTTCTGGAGGGGAAGAAGTTCATACCCCTTGTTCAGGGACAGAGAGAGCAGAGGACTAGTGCTCAGAACTGACTGCAAACCCCAGCTCTGTCCCCGTGTAGCTGGTGCCCTTGGACAAGTCCCTTTCACCTGTCTTTAGTTTCCTCTTTGGCAAAAAGGAGCTAATGCTGCATGCACTGCCTTCCTCATAGGCCTGCTGCAAGGATCAAATGAGACCAGGGCCGAGAAAGCCCTTGGAAAATTGTATTAGGCGACAGAGATGTGAGGGATTATTATTAGTCACACCTCCAGTCATGCCTTTCTTTGTAGACTGCCTCAACTTTAGCTCTTTCTAAGACTCACAGGAGTGAGCCCGGGATTCAGAAAGGGGCTGTGGAGGAGGAACCCTGGGAGGTGCAGTGGGTAGGAGAGGCCTGAGGAACTAGCACCCCTTGGTGCTGAGGTGCATCTGAGAGGGGGCTGTGAGGGACAGTTCTTGGGGATGGGAGGGGGGTACCTCCGTGCAGTTGTGTCTGAAATGTTCTCTCCCTTTCTTGATTTCAGCTTTTACTGCCTTGGCTGATAACCACATAAGCCATAATTCCAGCCTGGGTTATCTCGGGACTGTGGAGAGCAAGGTCAGCTACCCTGCTCCTCCTCAGGTTCCCCAGGCCCGCTACTCTCCTATCCCCAGGCACATGCTGGTTGAGGAGGACTTCACCAGGTGAGACCCCCACCCCCTATCTAGGGGCAGGGACAGGAGGAATCCCTTTCTGGCTGCCTCCAGGCCTAGTGTAGTGTGGCAAAGATGGGGACAAGGTCCTCATCGCTCCCATTTTGGAGAGCCTGAGGCCCTCTGTCAGCCCTTGGGGCCCTCGGGAGGGTTAAAAGTGGCTGCAGGGACGAGTTCCACCATCAGGGGGAGTGCCAATTGAGTGGCCCCAATCCAAAGTGCTGAGAAAGGGTGGGGTGGAGTGTTTGGGGGGCTGAGGAGGTGGAGGCTGCGGGGTTCCTGCCCCGAGACAATTGCCGCCCCCTCTGCTGCAATCATCCCGAATTACAGACGAAAGCCGTGCAGCCGGTGGGGTTGGCGGGACGGGGGGGTGGGGGGGGGAGGCTGGCGGGCCGGGTGGCTTCGAAGGGACCGGCCCCGCCCCACTCTGGCGGCGCCTGCGGTGGAACTGGTCGGGCCTGCCGGGGTTCCGGGGGACAGGTTTGCCGTGGGGTGGGGCCTGGTAGGCTACTGGGCCAGCTGCAGAGGGGCCGGAAGGATAGGCGGGCGGGGGAGATCCGCGGGAGCCATGGAGAGGGCACGCAAGTTCTCCGGCTCAGGTTTGGCTCAGGGCTTCGGTTCGGCCTCGGCCTCGGCTTGGAGGAGGGCTTCGCAGAGGTGGGCCTGGCCGCTCCGCTCCCTACGACCTGGAGGGGATGCCAGGTAGGAGAGGAGGGCTTCCGGCAAGAGCATCCGGGGCTCAGGGAGGAAGTCTCAGGCCTAGACCCAGAGCGAGAAAGGAGGACTCTTGGGCTTGGGGCTCCTCTGATTAAAAGATGCTTAAAGTGTAGGCAGCGGGCCGGGGGAGTGTGCTAAGGGCCCTGGTGGGATGGATATACCTGAGTGGCTGTTGTCTTCACCTCATGCCACTGTGACCATTTACTGAGGGATTTCTTATGCATGGTTAGTTGTAGTCCTGGTTCTCCTATGTTTGTTCCCTCCCTTCAGTTAGGCTCCTAAGCCTCTTTGGGGGACCTGAGAGTTATTTATCTCTGTCTCCATCACCTAGCAAGGTTGCATAGTAGTAGCTGGTGACCACATCTGTTGTTGGGGAAGGTAGGATGGGTCATAGCATAGAGGGGGTGGGGATTTTCAGACAGCAGAGGCACAAATGGAAAGTAACTGTGAATGTTTTGTGGATGCAGGGTACAGTCAACCTCAGGGTGATTCCACTGCCCCTAACTAGTTCCCCTTTTGTGGCCCAGGCTCCAGCACACCAGTTGGCAGGAGAGGAGAATATGGGGAGGAAGAAGAGCAGGGAGTGGGCTCTGAGCTACGGTGTCAGAGCCCAGGCTAGAGCTTTGCCGACCTGAGAGACTGGAGGACTCTCCACTGGGAAGTTGACTCCAAGCGCTCAGGAATCTGGGAGGGAAGAGGAACTGAAACTTGGCACCTGGCAGAAAACAGCAGCCAAGCAGGTTCCAGGAGAGAAAGGGAGGAACAGGGTGTCATACATAGGGACCTAAGTCCTTCTTCAGTGATATGGGAGGGGCTTGTCCCAGGCTGGTCCTCATAAGGACACCAGTTAGTATCCACCTTGTCCTGCCTGACCCTTTCACTGCTTTCCCACCAGAGAGCCCCGCAAGATCATTCTGCACAAAGGCTCCACAGGCCTGGGCTTCAACATCGTGGGAGGAGAGGATGGAGAAGGCATTTTTGTCTCCTTCATCCTGGCAGGAGGCCCAGCTGACCTGAGTGGGGAGCTGCGAAGGGGAGACCGGATCTTATCGGTGAGGAGACAAAGGCGAGATGGGAGGTTGGGAGTTGTGCCAGTCTAAAGGCAGGAGGGGAGAGACCCTGCTTTCTCCAAGGACTGCTTCTTGAGACAGGGGAAGGGCTAACAGCTGGGGGAAACTTCTATTTTCTTTATGGATGTCCTTAGCAAGGGACACGGACCAAGATGAGACTTATCCTTGAGGAGGAAATAAATGTATCTTGGATCTTAATCCTGGTTGGCATTTGACCCTATTAAAATAATTATGCCACTAGAGATGCCACATCCTTTAGGTCCCCTCTTAGGGGCAAGGATGGGATATTGAGAAAGGCATCTGAGTGGGTTAGGGATGGGCTACGCCTCCCTCTTTCCTAACTGCTAGGACAGAGGATTCCCTTTCTTGTTTTGGGGATGGCTCATAGCCCCTCTGTTTCAACAGGTGAATGGAGTCAACCTGAGGAATGCAACTCATGAGCAGGCCGCAGCTGCCCTGAAACGGGCTGGCCAGTCAGTCACCATTGTGGCCCAGTACAGACCTGAAGGTAGGAGAAGGTGGGGCGAAATGATTTGAGTATAGACTTATGCTAAGTGTTGGCTTTTGGCATCATAGGTAACAAAGCCACTTGACCGGGTCCCTACAAGCCTAGTGCAATAACCTCTTACTCTATCGGTTTCCTTCTGGACAGGGTTAGGTTTGGGCAAGTCCCGAGCATCTATCAAGGATGTGCTCAGAGCCTGCTGGTCAGGGTTGCAGTGCAGCAGAAGGCCAGTAGTGGGCAGCAGCCTACGAGAAGAAGCCCAGAGATTGGGGCAGCTGGAAAAAGGGGAGGAGGATGGAAGAGGGGCGCAGAAAGCTCAAAGGCAAAGACAAGGAACCATGTGCCCTGTCACAGGAGGGTAGCTTGGTTAGAAAAATCTGAGAGACAAGATCCAACCTTTTAAAAGACATATTGGGCCAAAGCTCTGTGACCCTCCACTTCCCTCCCTGTATCAGGGTGACTATGAAAGTCCAACAAACGCACCGAAAAGGTGATGCCAAGCCCTCGTGGTAAGGAATCGGGAGTGGATCCTCCTCCCCCTACGAGGGGCCTTCTTTGTGTTCTCAGGGAGCAGTCCCCAGGCTGGGGCGGGTGGGCGGGGCCGATTATGCAAATAGAGGCATTTGATTGGCTGGGACTAGAAGAGGCCCAGGTGTCGAGGTGAGCTGCGGGCTGGCGCGCCCCAGCCAGCAGGCCCGCGGGGTGGCCATTGGCTAGCTGAGCGCGGCCTCCAACCACACGCCCCGCCCCCTGACCCAGGCGGCGCCCGTCCCTTTCCCCCCCCCTCGAGCGCCTCAGGCGTCTCCTCCTCCTCCCTACCGTGTCCCTCCCCCCTCCTCCAGCGCGCCCCGCTTTGTGTCCGTGGTCTCCCGCGCGGGACGGAGGGGCGGCCGGAGGAGCTGGCGCTTTCTCAGCAGTAGACCTGGACTCGGACCCAGCGCCAGGTGAGGTGGGGCGGACGGGGTGGGTCAGACGCCCTCCTTGTCCGCCCGAGCCTCTCTGCGGTTCTGTTCTCAGACTAGACTCTCTTTCCCAACACTGCGCCCCGCATTCTGCGCTCTTGCCCAGCCTTTGCGGGCTCAGCTTGGAACCCCTCCTGGGGGTCCCTCCCGGGCCTAGGGAGCGCCTCCCTCCCCTGTTCTTGAGCACTGTCTGCGGCATCTCTTTGCCATCACCTCTCCTAGCCCACCAGCTCTGTCCTCTTTCTCGCTCCAGGGCCTCGGGCCTCCCGCAGCAGCTCCCTAATCCCCAAGCTCAGAGGAATTTTCTAAAGCGCTCCTCCCCCAACACTCATGAATCCACCAAACCTTGCTGCCTCTGGGAACACCCGAGACGGGCTTGGCCTCAACAGGGTCCCCCACTCCTGCTTTTGTTTGCTCTGATTGCTTTCACCTCCCCCTCCTCTTTGTTAGCCCACCCTTTGTCCCTTAGGGCTGCAAAGCCCGGGCTCTTTGGACACTTAGGCCCCGTGGGCCGGTTACTAATGTGGAGGACGGGACCTCTCCGGGGCAGGTGCGGTGGTTCCGTGAGGAGAAAGAGAGAGGCTGGGAGCCGTGAGGTATCTAAAGTGCCTACCTTTGTCCTTTCCGCCCTCCCCCCACTCTGGTTCAGTACCTCCATCCTAGAGCTTTGAAGGGAAAGAAGAGAGGGACCGACCCCCTCCTGCACTAACCTTTCTGGATCCGGGCAGAAGTGTAGGGAGGTAACTAATAGGAGAACTGGCTGGTTTGAAGTAATGGGACAGAGAGATGCAGATGGACACTCTGAGTCATTTCTCTCCTTGTTTGGTGTTCAGCTTAAAGACAAGAAACACACCTTAGGGTTATTGTTTTTTATGATTCCTGCGTTTGCTGTTGGCTTCTTAGAGTAGAGCTAACCATGTGATTTTTATTAGCAACCGGTATTTATCCACTTTCATGCCCACAACTTTAATAATGCAGTTTCTGCAAAGAAAATGGTTTCTCTTGCATATTTGTGTGGTGTGTGTGTGTGTGTGTGTGAGAGAGAGAGAGAGAGAAATTGATGTGTTTCGGTTTTGCTCTCTGATGTTGGGCACATGGAAACAATACTGTGAATCTCTCTGGTGGTGGGATGCTGGAAACTGGTGACTACATGTTTTGGTGAGTTTTGTTGGGGGAATGTAACTGGTTTCCATACAAAGCTGCAAGTTGTCCAGGGTAAAAGGATTCCTGCAGTGTTGATTGCTCTCTGAGACTATTTTTGAGAAGTGGTTACTGTATGCTGAGGTGCTCTCTACCACTTGCTGCACAAAGCCTTTCTTCTCTTATCATTTAGTTGGAGCACTGCTGTTAAAGCTCTGTCACCCCAATCTTACTTCTTTCTTTGCTTTCATAAATGCAACAGGGTCCCAATGTGCAAACATTGGTTTTTTTTTTAATCACATTGGAAAATGGACCCTTGGAGACAGGTCCAGAGGGACTCAAGCATTGTGTGTTGGGCTCTGTATTTTCTTTGATAAAGTGATCGTTTTTAAAAATATTGACTCCACATTCATCATTTTATACGGACACTAAATACTGTTCTTTGGAAGGTTGCATCACGTGGCCAGTTACAAAATGAATAATGCAAATATGTGTCTGTTGGCTAAAATGGCAGACACTGCACGTTATTGCCTAAGTAAGGGTTCACTCTCTATTTTTTTTTACATGGAATGTGGGAGCTGGAAGGGATTACATGGTCCAACTCACTGCAAACTGGAACAGCAGCAGAACAAGGACGTGACTTGCGTAAGGTCATGAAGGGAAGGTTGCCAAGGGTCAGCAATCGGTCTATTCCTGAGGTCCACCAGTTGGGACCAGTTGTGCTTGGGAATGCCTGAGAGACCTAAGACCTAGTTAGAATAGAGGAACAAAGTGGGAAGGCACTGGGGAAAGAGAGACTAGAGAGAGAGAGGGAAAGGAAGACATACGTGCAGGGGACCAGTAGCATGGTGTCCGTGGTGGCCAATGAGGTACCATTGCCAAATCAGTGCAGTTTTTAGCTACATACCCTTTAGCATGAGCACTTTGAAAAATAGCTTTGACTGATTAGAATAGTCAGAACAATCCTTCTCCCTTTTTTAACAGCTTAATTGAGATATAATTCTTCTACCCTAAAATTCACTCATTTAGATGTACAACTCAGTGGCTTTGAGTACATTCACAGAGTCGTGCATCCATGGTCACAGTCAATTTTAGAACATTTTCATTACCGTTCTCCTTTCAAGATGTAGAGACGGTGCACTTAGGGGCTGGCTGGCAGCTGGGTAGGAATGAATGCTCTAACCTATTTTGCTTCGTGTGGGTCAAACCCATAATGAAGAGAGAAAATTGTGGCTGTCTATTTGAACTCTACTGTTCCTAGCATGGTACAAGTATTTTTATGATGAAGCTTTGGAAAACATTAAAGTAGAAGTACTAAGTGATAAACAGTGAGAGATACGGTTTAATAGTTTCACTCCTGATTGCTCCAAATTGTTGTGGACACAGCAATCTTACCTATTAGCTAAAAATAGCCTGATGTTCTTGGGCATGTATAATCCTGCTTAAAATTCAAATTGAAAATTTAAACAAGTGGCTCTTGGCAAAGGCTCTTTTCCAATCTATTCGGAAATGAAAACTATTTTTCTGTGACTTGTGGAAGTGCTCCTCCAAGGGAAGGATGGGCTTGGTGTTAAAACCAGATCCTTCCTTTTCTCCTCTAGTTACTTCGTGTTAGCTTCTGTTTATAAACTGAGCTAGTGTTTTCTGGAAAGCCCTTTTGTTTATAGGGTAGAACCTGAACCCTAAATCAGGAGGTGAGCCAGAAAATGGTCATAAAGGTAGCTAAACCAGGAACTGATCCTTTGTGACCAGTCTTTTCAACTGGAATGTAAACCCAGACAGCCTGAGGGTACAGGGAGTGAGAGAGAATGCGATTTTTCCATACTTAACTTCTTTAAAGTGCCGAGTAAGCTTCACCATGGAAACATCTTCAGGTAAGGCCTGGGAATTAAAGATCAGTGTTCATAATAACTTGAAAGCGTAACAGGGATATTTTCCCCATAACATTTAAGTAACCTTTCCATCTCCTGTGTTTAACATGGAAGGGTGTAAACATAGCTGCTTACCTATCAGCAAGATCTTGGGAGCACAGAGGTGAAATTTATCAACACCAAGAGTCAAAGTCCTGAAGTGTCTGTTGCTATCCTAAGAGAAGGCTAACGTAGGGAAGGAAGAAGATGAATTCCTGTTAACAGTGTTTCTATTCTGAACAATTTGAAGGGAGCCAGTATTGTATTTATCTTTATGCCCCCAGCACTTAGTCCGGAGCATGGCACGTGCTTGGTTGAATTGAAATATTGAGTAGCAATATGTTGCACATGGCTTTCTGAGCATCTTCAGGATATCCCTGCGGGATAGGTAATATTATCACTATTAAAATATATATATATATATATATTGATTTTGAGAGAGAGAAATATCAATTTGTTGTTCCACTTATTTATGCATTTGTTGGTTGATTCCTCTATGTGCCCTGACCAGGGATTGAACCTGCAACCTTGGCATATTAGGACTGCGCTCTAACCAACTGAGCTACCCCAGCCAGGGCCCATTTTACAGATGAGGATAATGAAGCTTGGAGAGGTCAAGAGACTTGCTCAAGGTCACACAGTCAGGAAGGGGCAGAATCAAAATCTGAAGTCAGATTTCCTGAGAACTTCAGGTCCAGGGCTTTGGCCACCAGGTCACAACTTCCACCCACCACAGCAGAGAAGCCATGAGCCTCCCCCTCTCCCCACACAGACACACTTGGGCACAGCAAACCATACTGCTCTGAGGTTTCTCAGGTGCCTGCAGCTGTTAGCCAATGGAGCGAATCAACCCCCAAATGCCAGCTTTTTAATCTGGATGGCCACAAACTCCTGCAACCAAAGGAGGAAGTAACCGGAGGTAAAGGGGCTGCTGGAAGCTCAAGGGAGACCCACCCCCCTCTCCTGCAAAAGAAAAGTGAATTTAGGAAGACTGTCACGGGATAATATTGTGGGAAGAAGCCCAGAAGGAGCCCAAAATGGGAGTTATTGCCTGACTTAATGGCAAATATGTGCAAGCTTAAGAATATTAATTCAGTAAGTAGGCATTTCGAATTTGTTCAAGTGAAATGGAGGTGTATTTGTCATTCATTTTTTTTATGACGTTACAATTCACTCATTTAAAGGGACAATTCAGTGGTGTTTAGAATGTTCACAGAATTGTGTGACTCTCCCTGCAATCAATTGTAGAACATTTTCACCAGCCCAGAAAGAAAGTCTGCACCATGTAAACTGTCACCCACCCCCACCTCTGTCAGCACTAAGCAACCACTAATCTACTTCCTGTCTCTATGGATTTGCCTATTCTGGGCATTTCATATAATATACTGTGGTCTTCATGACAGGCTACTTTTACTAAACATAGTGTTTTCAAGATTCTTCCATGTTGTAGAATGTATTAATACCTCATTTCTTTTTATAGCTGAGTAATATTTTATTATATGGATACACCACATTTTGTCTATCCATCATCTTATCAGTTGATGGGCATTTGTGTTGGTTGCACTTTTTGGCTGTTCTGTGTAATGCTCTTATGAACATCTGTATGCAAGTTTCTACATGGACATTTGTTTTCATTTCTCTTGTGCGTGTGTGTACGTGCACACACACACATACCCGGATCATATGGCAAGTCCATATTTAACCTTTTGAGAAATGCCCAGGCTTTTTTTCTTAGTAGCTGCACCATTTCACATTCCCACCAGATGTGGGATGGTTCTGATTTGCCCGCATCCTCACCAGCCCTTGTTAATGCCAACCTCTTTGATTCTAGCTGTCCTGGTGGGTGTGAAGTCTGTGGTTTTCACTTGCATTTCCCTGATGCCTAAGATGTTGAGCACCTTTTATGTGCTTATTGTCATTCTGTTTTGCTTTGCTTGATCTCCTGATTGGATTCTCACAGTTTCCAAATTGACTTGAGACCAGAGCAAGCCAACTATGTTATTACTCAGATGATTAGAGGGAACCAAGAGGGTGAGGGGCCAAGTTTCACTGTTATCACTGTGCTGGAGGGATTTAAGGGTTGGCTGTAGATAACTTCAGCCAGGAATGCTTACCTGATAAAAATGATAGGGCTCATCACTTTTTAAATTTTTTATTTAAAAAAATTTAAAGATTATTTATTTTTAGAGAAAGGGGAAGGGAGAGAAACATCAATCTGTGGTTGCCTCTCACGTGGCCCGCACCGGGGATCCAGCCTGCAACAGAGGCATGTGCCCTGACTGGGAATCAAACCGGTGACCCTTTGGTTCGCAGGCCGGCACTCAGTCCACTGAGCCACACCAGCCAGGGCACTACAATCAATTTTAGAACAGTTTTCTCACCCTAACGTGAAGACGTGTACCATTAGCAGTCACTCCCCATTTCCCCCCAACTCCTCCCCTGCCCTAGCCCTGGGCAACCACTAATCTTTCTATTTCTTTTAAGTTATCTTTTCTGGCCAGTTCATATAATGTGGTCTTTTATGCCTGGCTTCTTAAGTTTAGCATAACGTTTTTAAGGTTCATCCATGTTGTAGCACGTGACAGTACTTTCCCTTTTAAGGCTGAATGATACTCCATGGTATGGATGCACCACAATTTGTTTAATCGTTCATCTATTGATGGACTTGTGGGTTGTTTCCACCTTTTGACTAGATTTGGCGCGAACATTCTTGGGCAAGTTTTTTGTGTGGTCATATGTTTTCAATTCTTTTGGGTGTTATACCTAGCGGTGGAATTCTTGGGTCCTAAAGTAACTTAACATTTTCAAGGAACTGCCAGACGTTTTCCCAAAGTGCCTGTACCTTTTAGGCCCATCCTGTCTTGGAAACTGAGAAGAGAAAAAGAATGTTCACTGCCTTAACATTTTTGCCTCCTGGGGCTGAACTTTGGCCTTTTCTGTCCTCCCCATAGCCCAAGGCCAGGGTAGCTGGAGTTGACAAAGCATTCTCAACCTAGCTTGTGAGGTGCTTTCTTGTCCTTGTTAGATGTCGGATGCTTCGAAGCAAAATCCTAGCAGCTCTTTTGATTTTACAGATTTTATTTATTCTCAGAGAGAAGGAAATAGAAGGAAAAAGAGAGGGAGAGAAACATGGGTGTGTGAGAGAAACAACGATTGGTTGCCTGTTGCATGGCACCCTGACCCGAGTGGGGCTTGCAACCAGGCATGGACCCTGACCGCAGATTGAATTCGTAACCTTTTACTTTGTGGGATGGCTCCCAACCAACTGAGCCACACCAGTCAGGGCACTTCCTAGGAGCTTCGGTGTATGCAAAATGTTGGTTCTCCTGATGTGGTAGAATGATTAGAATAATGTACGGCAATGAGAATGAATTATTTCTTATGTAGTCAGAGCTTTTTAGGATTTCTTTTTCCTTGAATATGTTGCTTGTCGAAACCTTGAACCTGATATTTACACCATTGCCTTGTTTAAAGCCTTAGACTTCTGTTCCACAAGTTTGTGTTAGATAAGTAGAAGTGAGTTGTGAATTTTGTTTATAAATTCCTGTTTGTACTTAGCCTGTTACTGAATCACACAATCTTGAGCTAATAACAGTCTTGCTGTAATAAGGATCTTGTCCTCTCCTTTCCTGTGATAAGAGTTTCTTCCTCTTGAAATGGGCCTTTGTTTACTTTGCACTGAAATTGGGTATCTTAAAAAAGCAAAGGCCCTAGATTGGGGGATTTTTTCCACTTGATGCAATTAAGTCACAAAAATTTTAATAGGCTCCTAGAAGATTAACATAATTTGTATAAATATGTCTGTTGGAGGTCTGGATACATGTCCTTCACATTTTCACAAAGGATATAGAGAAGTTTTCCAAATTCAGACTAGATTGTTAAGAGTTGTTTGTAAACAGTGAAAAAAAGAAGTGGTAAGTACAGGAACCAGCATTGGTTCACCAAGGTCAAACAGGTCACGTGAGACTGTGGCCGGATTGCTTGATGGATGGGGTTACTGGACTGGTAGATCAGGAAAATATGGTAGATGTGGTATACTTAGATTCCATTAAGGCCCTGCAAGGCTTCTTTGGTCCATCCTTGGATCAGATGACCAGGTGACATTAGTGATAATACCTTTAAGTGGACTTGTCTGTAACCAGTTGATAGCTCAATCCCACATGAAAATGCTGAATGAGCCAGGAGCAGTGTGGAGGGGAATTTCTAGGGTATGTGTATACCGGCCTTGTCCTTGTTTGGGCCTGTCCCATTCATTTTGCCTCCCCCACTCCTCTCAAATTGCTTCTTTTTCCCTGGATAGAAAAGTGTTACATTTAGATTGGTAGGAAATTGGAAAACACAGAAAGATGCAAAGTAAAAAAAATTTCAAATCACCTGTAACTGCCTCCAGAAATAACCAGTGTGTATGTGTATTTTCCTCCAAACTGTTACAGCATACCGTATGCTATAGAATGTATCTCAAGACTGGGATCATTGTATTTAAAACAGTTTTATATCTTTTTTTAACTGAACATATGTCATGATTCAAGTGGTTTTTAATAATTCACTAACATTGCATTGTGTGTGCCATCATCATGTAACTAGTCCTTTATTGGTGTTTATTAATGGACATTTAGGTATCCCAAATTTTTGGTATCTTATAAATAACTCTTTGATGGATATTCTTGTACAAGGCTTTTTAAGACTCTGAGGTCGTTTCCTCAGAATCAATTACTTGGAATGGAATTATTGGGCCAAAGGGTATGACTGTGTCTAAGACTTTTGGTATATTTTGTTCAATTGGTCTCCACCTGTACCAACAGTGTATTTTAAGATCCTTGCTAACATGCAGTATTATTTTTTAAAATCTTTGCAAATTTGATATGTAAAAACGTTATTTAATTTATGCTTCTTTTGTTAATAATTGAATTGAATGTGTGTGTGTCATTCATTTGTCATTATGTCATGAATTGCCTGATTGTGCCCTTTCCCCATCTCCCAGTTGTGGAGGTGTGGTCATCAGTTCGAATTGATGTGTAAAAGCTTTCATGTAGTAGAATATTAATTCTTGGTTACATATGTTGCAAAGATGTTTCCCAGTTTGTAGTTTGCTTTTTTACTTTATGATTTTATGTTGTCAAATCTCCCAGTGTTTTCTTTGATGCATTTTGCCTCTACCCATAGGTTTGGAAGGGTCTGCCTTACCCTGAGAGCAAATAAATATCCACCTTAGTTTTATTCTAGTTATTTTTTTAATTTTTTAATTTAATTCTTATTCAAGTACAGTTTTCTGTTTTATATTCCCTGCCCTGCCCCCCCAGTGCTCCCCACCTCCCTCCCATTTCTGTCTCCCACCTTAATTATTGTCCATGTTTCCTTCATACTTATTCATGTGAGTCCCTCCCCTTTTCCCCTATGATTCTCTCCCCTCTCCTCTCTGGACCCTGTCAGCCTGTTCCGTATTTGAGTGTCATTGGTCATATTTTGCTTGCTTATTTGTTTTGCTGTTTAGATTCCTTATTCTAGTTATTTAATATTTTAGTTTTGCATTTAAAACTTTTACCTGCCTGGAGTTTATGATATAAGGTAGGATACTACTATACCTTAGTTTTGCTCCAAATGTTTAATGAATCACCTCAGTACTATGTATTAATTAATTTTTTTGAAGATTTTATTTATTTTTAGACAGAGGGAAAGGAAAGGAGAAAGAGAGGGAGAGAAACATCAATGTGGGACTGCATCTCACGTGCCCCCCAACTGGGAACCTGGCCTACAACCGAGGCATGTGCCCCGACTGGGAATCGAACCGCGATCCTTTGCTTCACAGGCCCGTGCTCAATCCACTGAGCTACACCAGCCAGGGCAGTACTATTTATTAAATAATTCATTTTCCTACTGTTTTGAAGTGCCACCTTTATAACACACACACATGCACGCATACACAGTGTGGATTTTGTATTTCTTATTCTGGTCTGTAATATTTTACTCTGGGATTATCAGTTACTGAAAAATGATTACAGATGTTTGGACAAATGACAAGGAGAGTCTTTCTCTAGGTCCCATTTCCTGGGTTCCTTCCACAGAAACTTCACTCAAAAGAAATTCAGTTGATGCCCCAGTAGACTGTCAGGGAATTGGTGAGCCTATTGGGATGACTACTGTGAGGAACGTGTGAATCTAGCCTTTCCCTTGATGTGATAAAACGTAGAAACTTGGTACATCAACTCAAGTTAGCAAGCTTAGTCATAAGATGTTGTGTTTCAGTCACTATATTGCAGCCTCTCTTTGGTGGAAGAGGTTGTTATGAACAAGAGTACCCACTACCTTGGGAACAGGGAACAGTATCATTGTCTTCATTCTTGTGTTTGTCTTTGGGTGGTTCTTCACATGTACTTTGGCTTATGGGTTAAAGGAACTAAAGGCTTTGTGAGTCTTGCATGTGAATATGCTGAATGAAATTCCTTTGATATGGAGAAAAGGCCCTATTTGAGGCATTTGCCCTGACCCGCTGGGTGATCCCGAATAGGTGAGAAGGACCAATAGCAAGGCCTGTGGATAACTGCTTAGCTTGATATGAGATCAAAGCATTTTTCATTCTACTCACTTCACAACAGGTGGCTGAGTGTTCTGAAAGCTTTATGTACAGGGTCCAGCCCAAATAACAAAACCTTTTTATTACAAAACCTTTTATTACAAAATTATAAGCCTGGAATCTGTAACATAACATCACCCTCAAGCACACCATATGGCATTTTAGGTGAAATGTTCGCATTAAAACTATAAATTATTACGCTCATATATATTATTACCCTACCAACCACACTTCAAGCAGGCGTTAATTCTGCCAGACCCTGCACTATAGTCCTTCCACCTGGTAGTTCTTCCTGCATCCTCACTAAGCTCTTAAAGAGACAGAAATGTCCAGTCAATAGGAATAAACTGGAATCTTTTCTTGGGTGCTAATCTGCCATGTCTTGTTTCCTGCTTCATTCTCAGTATCAGGGTGCCATCCAGAATGCAGGCTGTGTATGGCTGAGGAAGCACACTGTGACAGTGCAGGGACCGGAACAGTGACAGCAAGGTTTCTGTTCTGGGTTAGCCATAGTCCCAAACCCATTGTTCTAAAAGTAGAGCTGAGATTATTCTTCTCCAAGCACTATTTGCTGCCCATATTGAGCCTTGTTTGTCACTGTTCTGCCCCCCCTTCCTCTAACTGTGTTAATGATTAAGGAAGTAGCAATATGTAGCCTTCAGAAATTTTTGTTTGCCCATTATGCCCATTGATTTGGTAGTTTTGGGACCCAGAGAGTTTAGGATTATTTGCGAATATGAAAATTCCCCTCTTCTAGATCATATTAAAAAATTAACCCAGTCCTAGTTTTGACACCTTATGGACCTCCTTGATTTGATTATAAAATCATAATTATGGCAAAATTAGAAGGGACCAGAGAGATTGTCAGTTTTAGAGGTGTCAGTGTTTCTAAATAATGGGCTCCATAATTAGAAACTAACCCAAGAGGGAGGCTTCATATTGTTCTTTTTAAGATATTATTTATTTTTTTTAGAAAGAGGGGAAGGGAAGGAGAAAGAGAGGGAGGGAAACACCAATGTGTGGTTGCCCCTTGCACACCCCCCACCTGAGGACCTGGCCCACAACCCAGGCATGTGCCCTGACTGGGAACTGAACCAGCAACCCTTTGCTTTGCAGGCCTATACTCAATCCACTGAGCTATACCAGCCAGGGCCATATTGTTTTTATGGAGACAAGTTTGTGACTCCTAGAAATGGTGTGCTATCTGCTGTTCATATGCATACCCATTTTTCCTTCATCTGCATCCATTTCTTTTGAAAACATGGGCTGTACTGTTGGGACAGATGCTTGTAATTCAGACGCATCCTGAGGCTTTGCACTCCAAAGAAAAGTATGGAAACCTAAAACACAATTCATACTCATCAAAATCTGGGACTCTCTCATGAGGCTGTTGCTTCATTTACACCAGACTTCTGTGCATTTTCCCAGTGGTGATTGCTTGGAGCTCAGGGCAGCTCTGCAATGCCACATGAGGGCTACATGAGTTGGGGATTGGAATACCTGTACTTCCGTGAGAACAGATGAGCCTTTGGGTGACTACTGACTTCTTTTGAGCTCATAAGCCAAAAAAGACATATGCTATTATTATTCAGGCCTGTCTTCCCTATTCAATATTTGTGTGGTGACTTAAGGTCAGGAAGTTACATTTCTCTTTTTTACTTTAATTGCGTCTTCCCATTGTTCCTACCTGTCACAGTCTGTGTGTGAAGTCTGTCATCCAGTTGTCTCCCCAGCTTCATTGTCATTTCCAAATTTGATAGGCATGACTTTTATTTTATTTTGTAGTGTTTCCTTTTTATATCTTCATCCAGATCATTGGTAATCTATACTGCATACAGAATAAGAACTGTTTGTTGCTATCATTGGTTTCTTGTCTCTATAACATTTTCCTACTCATAATTCAATAGGACCAAATAAACTTTCTGTGCGTTGAGAACATGAATTCCTTTCAGCTTTTCCAAATTAATAACTCATGTCACATTTAGTTCTGAGGACTCCATTTTTCTGCCATTAGGAAGGTACATGGATTTGAGAGCAAAGTCTTACAGGGGAAATGGATTTGGAGGCTTGCATGAGTTTCTAGTTTTTATTAGTGAACATTGTAGTTTCAGGCCCTCTTGATACTGTATTACGCTATGAAGCAGATCTTGAAACCTCTGACATGTCAGTGTTTTGCAGAAGTAGATTGTGGTTTGTTTGTTGTTGTTGTTGGCCAGTTTTTAGCATTTTGGGGGTGGGCGGAAGGAGAAAGTTTTGTACTCTTTTTTTTTCTGACATTGGTTCCCAAGGGGCCAGAACTTGAGAATCACAGTGGCCAGGTTTGTCCCGCAGGATTTTTATGGCAAGCTACCAACTCAACGAAAGTTTATTGATTCAAGAGGGATGCAGGTTGCCATGCTAAATTTTGAGAAGGAACCAAAAACCACATTAAGGAGCTTATAGGTTTATAAAGGAAATGACATCACCACAAAGGCTGGGCACTAGATGTCAATGGAGAGAGGCAGTGGAGGGTCTGGAAACTATGTTACACGAAGCATGATTGAGGAAATAGCAATATTTAGCCTGCGGAAGAGATAACTTATTTCGAGGACAGGATGAGCATTCCCTATTAGCCTGATATTATCCAGCCTTTTCCTGGTCTTTCAGGAAAAACCTCAGAAGTTGCTTTTGGTCCTTTCTCACCCTACATCCAATCAGATGTAAAATTCTGTCAGTTTCTAGATCCGACATATTTCTTGATTCTTGTCTCTTCTTTCTATTCTCAGTTGCCCTTGTCCTATGTCAGGCATTTGAAGTCATTTTCTGTAGTGGAATAGGTTCCTGGTCTCTGTTATCTTTATGTCTGTCCTCCATTCTCTGCAACATCCTCCAAATGATCTCCTCCCAAACCCAGTTCTAATTGTATCACTTTCCTGTTTAAACACTTCAGTGGTTCCCGTAGCTTTGTAAGAAAAGTTCTGTGTCAAACGCTTATAATCTGGCCCCCAACCTTCTATCACCTCCCTTCCCCCTGTTCATAGTTCTCCTTCTGATCAATCATATTCAGTAGTCTTGGAACCTGCTGCAGGCTTTCCTAGCTCTTTGACCTTCTTTAAACTGTTCCTTCATACTATTATGAAGCAGAGGACCCATTGTGTTTTATGCTCTCTTAGATACCAAAATTAGGATCAACTGGCAAAAGAGATGGCCCTCGGCCCAATAATTTTCTCTTGAATGATGTCGTCTAATAATTACAGAAGAGAGCTTCCCAACATCGGAAATACTGAACAGAGGCTAGGGGGGCTAGCTGCTTTGGATGCTGTAAAAGAAGGGGCTACTTATACTGGGGCCTGTAGGGCCTAGAGAAAAACAGAGCCCTGACTGGTATGGGTGGCTCAGTGTGTTGGGCATTATTCCTGCAGACCGAAAGGTCGCTGGTTCGATTCCCAGGCAGGGCACATACCTGGGTTACAGGCCAGGTTCCAGGTTGGGGGACATTCGAGGGGCAACCCATCAAGGTTTCTCTCCCTCTCTTTCATTCTCCCTTCCCCTCTCTGTAGCAATGGATAAATAAAATCTTAAAAAGGAGAAAGCATGGTTCTCTGCAGTTAACAAATTGCTTCATAGCAATTGTCACAATTGTAATTAAAACTGTAGTTAAAGAGTTGTTTGTTTCATGATTGTAATTTCTAAGAACTGTTTTGATTACTATCACACATCTAACAGCTCTCACAGCACCTGGCACACAGTGAACTTCAGTAAATATTTGAGTAAATAAAGGAACAAATCAAACTTCTAGGATGAAGAAACAAAAGATGGTGAAGGACATAAAGGATGTTCAGTGTCAGGCAGGGGATAAAATTCCAGGAGAAGGAAATAACAGGTAAGCATGAACAAGTTGTGTCCAAGGATTCCAGCCACAGTAGCTTCCAAAAGGATCTGTGTAATGAGAGATGGATAAAGGGGCTGGGAGTGACAGGATGATGGTCGTAGCAGTCTTTGAAAATTTGGTAGACATATTAATGTAAATATGTTAGTTGCTATTGAGTTATTATAGATGCTTGGAGAGGGGGGCTACAGGTTGAAGTTTTAGGAAGGCTTTTCAAATAAGAAGCTAGCCCAGGCAGGTATGACTCAGTGGACTGAGTGTCAGTCAGCCTGCGAACTGAAAGGTCACGGGATGGATTTCCAGTCAGGGCACATGCCTGGGCTGTGGGCCAGGTCCCCAGTACTGTGCGTGTGAGAGGCAACCAATTGATGTATCTCTCACACACTGATGTTTCTCTCCTTGTCTTTCTCCTCTAAAAATAAATGAATAAAATCTTTTTAAAAATTGAGGCTGTAGTGGAGTTTGCAGAGTCTGGGGGCACACGACCCAAGCAATACAGGAGTGGTCCTGAGCAGAGATGACACAGTGTGAACTAGATCAAGGCAAGAGACAAAATGAAGAGGCAGGATCAACAGTGAGGCAAGGAGATGAAAATTAGAAGTTGATGTAGTGAGGAAGCAATTAGTATGAACTATTGGTTGTGCTCTGGGGAAAGGGGGGTGGGAAGGGAGGTGTTCTTTACAGTAACAGGGAGGTTTGGCCTGAGGTTATCAAGTAGGGGGAGGCAGAGGGGTCAAGTGTAGAGGTAGCTATTTCTAGAGGAAGATGGAGTGTCACATAGGTGTTAGGACGAGACCTTTGAGCCTGCAACTCTACCCACAGAAAGACCACATTTTCTGCAATTATGATTATGCGGCAAGAACATTTGAGGCTCCTCTTTGTCTTTGTCTATTCCAGAATACAATCTTGATTTTACTTTGGCACAACCAAAGGCTCATTGAAGTGTTTTTTCCCCCAAACAAAAGATCAATCTGTCTTCAAAGGCAAATTCCGCCTCCACTTCTTCAGAAACAGAAAAGCTGCTTGAAACTTTAAAAGAGCACTTCATCCTCATTTCCAGTCATAAAAGTTTCAGGATGTTGGGGTTCAGTGTGGTACTGCCAATCAAATTCTTTCATGCAAATGTAATTTCACCCTGCACTTTCACTTCTAGGAATCCATGCTACGGTAAGACTCAGAAATAAATAGTGCAGCATTGATGATAATATTGAAAAATTGTGAACAATTTAAATGTATGTCAGTCATGATATGACTGAAAAAGTTATAGTCTATCCATGATGTGGAATTCTATGCAGCTATTAAAAAGAATGCCCCGATTGGTGTGGCTTAGTGGATTGAGCACCTGCCTGTGAACCAAAGGGCCACTGGTTTGATTCCCAGTCAGGGCACCTGCCTGGATTGCGGGCCAGGTCTCCAGTAGGGGGCACGTGAGAGGCAACCACACGTTGATGTTTCTCTCCCATCTTTCTTTCTCTGTTCCCCTCTCTAAAAATAAATAAATAAAATCTTTTAAAAAAAAGAATGAGGTAGATCTCTATGTACTGACATGGATGAGTTTCCACTGACATATCAGAGAATGGAAAAAAGGAGATGCATGTGACTATGTAAGTTGTGAGTGTATGTATATAAACAATATATATGATTGACCCTTGAACAATACGTGAGTTAGGGATGCTTGACCCTGGGCTCTCAAATCTCCACGTATAACTTGACTCTCGCCAAACTTAACTAATAGCCTGCTGTTGACTGGAGGAGGCCTTACTGATAACACAAACAGTCAGTGAACACATATTTTGTGTGTTGTATGTATTATGTACTGTTCTTTCAATAAAGCAAACCACAGAAAAGGTTAATAAGGAATCATAAGGAAGAGAAAACATTTACAGTATTTATTGAAAAACTATCTGTGTGTAAGTGGACCTGTGCAGTTTAAACCTGTGTTGTTCAAGGGTCAACTGTACCCGGAACTAAGTCTGGAAAGATACATACTAAAAATCCTAACTGATGACTTGTGGGTAATGGGATGGGGAAATGATATGAGAGTGTCTAAAGAAAAAAGTTACGGATTTGTAAAAACCATGTGCTACTTTTGTAATTTCAAAAACTGTAAACTCATCAGCTTTCTCTGCAGGCACATTGGACAGCAGCCTCTAGCACTTCCCTGTGGGGGTTGCAATTGTACTGTGAATTTTTGTCTCATTTTTCAAAATTTTTTTTCTTTTTGAATTATCAATTCTTTTTTCGGAGAGGGTACCATACCCTCCTTTTGCTGCACTCTGCGCACGATACTTACCTTATCTTTTCCCCGAACGAAACAAAACTCAATTTTTCTAAGCCAAGAACAGCAGTTTCAAACCCTATTGGGCATCAGAGTCACCATATTTAATACCAATTAAATATGGTGACTCTGAATATTTAATACAATGAAAGAAAACAGGACCACCTCGACGTTTGCTAAAAATGCAGATCCCTGGGTCTGCTCAGTAGGCCGTGAGTCAGTGTCTGGGGTGGAGTCCAAGATCTTTCGGAGGCACCGTCGCGGTCAGTGAGAAACTCTGTGTTGGGGAAATGTTGACTGATTGTGCCCCCTCTTACTCTCAGTGTTTAGCGAAGGAAACAATGGCTGCAGTGACTCACCGTGGACATCTTTGTGGGTCACAAGTGGTTACGTTCATCTGAATGGGAAAAATGAATAAAACACAGTGTACGTAGAGTTGAGATTTTAGCAATGAGTGTTTCTTTGAAGTAGCATATTTGAAGTGGGCCCTTTGGGTTAGAGGCTAGTCTGGTGGGCTTTCTAAGCAGCAGCTTCCTCATCGATGCATCATGGACCCTTGTAAGTGTGTGGGGAAGAAACCTTGGCAAATTGTGAGGCCTTAACATTTTAACTGAAGCTTCTGTTCTTGGATAATAGTTAGTGCCTGTAATATTAAGCTGAGATACTATCTACCTTGAGACTATTCTAAACACTTTTTGTGTTAGAATTAGTTTTTTTTTCTTTGTTATAAACAAAGTCTGTTAATCAGATGCCCACTGTGGGTTATTAACATCTCAAAAGAGTGTTTGAAAGACATATCCCAATTGCTCCCAGCAATTAACCTTGGTAAGAAAGTAAATGGGAATACTTCTTAACTACCTTTCCAAGTCTTCAGTGAAGCTGGCAGCCATCAGTTAAATAAACCATTGGGTTTATGAGTTCTGAGAAGTGTCGGCTTGGGCGCACTTTTGTAATTCGCTCCTCATTTACCCAACAGTCATTTATTCAGAGGCTACTCGGTGCCTGGTGGATGTTAGATAACTCTACAAATAAAAGCCAGAGACCTGATGAGCATCTGGAACTCTAAGGGAACCATCTGAATGGGGAAAAATGAATAAAGTACAATTTAATGCACTCGAAAGCTTAGTAGCACTTAGAAAAACAGAAAGTGGATTCCTTAAAGCAATATCCTTGTTCTCTTTCTGAGGTCTATTTTAAGTGGGCCCTCTGGCCCAGCATTATCAAGCTTGGATTAGGAGCTTTGAGGAAATGGTGGTTTGCTGGTTGTTTTTTTTAAGGTTTTTAAAGAAATGTAGTTACTAAGCAACTGCCATGACCTGCTGCTAAGTTGGAGTTCAGCAGCAACTCAATTCCAAAGAAGGGAAATATATAAACAAGTTGTGAGAGGGAGAAAACCGGCTTAAGGACAGATTGGGTGTATTTTTTTCCTCTGGGTTCAATGCATATTTCTGCCTTTTGCTTATCTTCCCCAAGAAAGGGCTGCCTGGTCAGAAATCTCTTTGTCTCACCCAGCTCTCCATTTAGCCTGGGAGTGCGAAGGAGGGCCAGAAAGGAGTGCACTAGAGAAGGCTGTGGTAAAGGGCCAAGTCCCGGGGTGGGGCCAGCACCCAGGCCAGCTCTAGAGGTAGACGGCTCTGCTGCTGTGCTCTTGGACAGTGTATGACAGATGGGTTGCCACCCTCTCTACCTTTAGATTTGGGACACCTCATCGATATCGATGCATTGCCCTGTAACCCTCAGAACAGAGACATTGCCCAGCTGCTGTCTCGCTCCCCCTCCCAACATTTAATGGGTGAGTCAGTGACTTAACTACTTCCTGTAGGATTTCAGGGCGGGGAGGAGGTCACGAGGACAAACCCCCGTAACTCCAGGTCAGGGTGAGTGGAAGAGCACATGAATTGAACCAGTTCGCTTCTAACCAGTTTGCTTCATTGGGAAAGGAGTGAACAAAAACTTTGTTGAGAAGAGGTGCTTTCCATGCGCTGGAACCCCATTCCCTCCCCTTTACGCTCTGTAGCATTTCCCTTCATACCCAGCTGAAGGTCAGGTTGCTTTGCTGAGGGAGGGGGAGTGTCAGGTGTTGGAACAGGTGTTTTGTTTTCTGCTGTAGACTCACAGACTACAAGGGGAAGCTTCTTGCCAGCCCTCTATGGTATCTGAAAATGCTTTTGTGGAATTCTTTTTCCCTGGAAATGTGTCTGGCTTTTTTTTTAAAGCACTTCCCCAACCTTCTATCCCTAGAATAAATCTTGGCTTCCTTTAACATCAGCTGGTCATAATGAAGTAGGCCTGTTTTCTCCCATTTCCACAGCCTTTGCCTTAGATATATCCATTTAATGTGGCAATTATAGACCTGCAAAATGTTGTGTAATTGTGTGTGTGTGTGTTAAATGGGAATATTATATTTTAAATGCACTAGGAGAATGTCACAGCAAAGCAGCCCTATAAAAAGCCTTTTATAATAAAGTTATAATGGCTACAGTCAATTTTCCTGTACCAGGTTTTCTTACATTTGGCGTACAGCTCCAGTCCCCTTTACAGAGTGCTGAGATAGGTTGGGCTGTTGTGATGATGTCAGTGATCCTTAGAGCTGGGCAAGGATCCATCCATGGTCCCACCAACCAGGTGGTTTGGGAGGAGGGAGCTATTAGCATATTTCTAGGTATGACAGATTTATGTGTTAATGTAGCATTGTTACTGGAGCCAAAGACCATGTCTGTTCAAAGGGAAATCACTTTGTGATGTTCCTATCTCTGATTGTGAGGTCAGTTTGTTTTCTACCTTGGTCCGGAGTTCCAACCACGGATCCCCACTCCAAGAAGTCATCTAGAAACAAGTCGTCTCTTGCCTAACAGTAATATAATGGCCTCAGGTCCTTTCCAGCCTCCCCCACCCTGCGTCTCAAGGCCATCTGTTCTCTGCAATCCACTCTTTGGGAAATTCTCCTTTCCCATCTGCTCTCCTTGGGCCTTAATGCCTGCTCTGAAGATTTATGAAGGCTGCACTGGAACCTATTTTCAGTTGTTACTCTTTTCTTTCAGGATCAGTGAGATTTCAAGGCAGGTAAAAGCCTTTCCCATTTGATATGTCCAAACGTGACTCCTTTTTCAGGTGTGTTCTCTCCTTTTATGACGGTGGGGGGTGGAGAGAAGTCTGCTTGGAGGAGGGACTCTGCCTATCCAAGCAAAGATCAGCTCGGGCTTCTTTGAAGCCAAGTGTCCTCTGGCCCTTGGGCCACTGGCATGCGGGCTCAGCGCGGCTCCTTTGGCTTCATTCTTTCCCTGCCCTTTCCCTTATCTTCCTGACAGAGTACAGTCGCTTTGAGTCGAAGATACATGACTTGCGAGAACAAATGATGAACAGCAGCATGAGCTCTGGGTCTGGGTCCCTTCGGACAAGCGAGAAGAGGTCCTTATACGTCAGGTGAGTCCCGCTTCCGAGCCACAGGTCCCGCACTGCACAAGGGGAGCCCCATACCAGCCCAGCCCTTGTTTACATAGTGGGGTAGGGAGCATGTACCGCCCGCACCACCACAACACTGTGCACAATATGCTTGGGTTGTGTACTTTCTGGTCAGTAGCACCTCTTCCCTGTCGGGAGCTGGCTTCTTCCTTTCTGCTCATGAATGACTCAGTACAGGAACATTACATTTCGGTTTGCTCTAATCGGGAAAGACTGCTGGGTGATTGTTGCTAGTCAGCATTGAAATAGCACTTGAATGTTCAAAGTACATTGCTTGCAATGTATGATTTGAGGGGACAAGTTGGTACCCCTCTTTCGCATATGAATAATACACACCAGGCATTGTATCCAAGCATATCAACTACCACTGTGTTCCGGTACAGGGTCTCTTTTAAGAGACCAAAGAATTGGCAGGTGGTTGCACTTTTTGTAAAATGTGTTTGCTCATTCCCTGCTGCCCCTGGGCTGCTGTATCTGAATCATGGGACACGGGACAGGATGGTGGACGGTCCCCAGGTAGTGTGGGCAGAGGGAATGGATATGTAGTTTTGCGTGTGTACTTTTGCTGCTGAAAACTCTTCCAGGATATCCAAGGTTGAGCCTCTGACCCTGGAGGCGAATTATCATACTTTGTCAGGCCAAAGTACAAACCTCCTGGGTCGCTGGACTGCTAAATGAACAGTGTGACCTCCTGGTAGAATTATAGTTTTCTTCTTTCCGCCTGGGCTTCTTGGAAAAACTTCAGTAATTGGTGCAAGTAGGTTGTATCTCTGCAAGGTTAAAACCCTTACAGAAAGAAATGGTGGGGTTACACCCCTGCTGTTGCAGCCTCCTTCCCTGTGTGTTTCATGCTTACTTATGGGGTTCTATCAAACTCCTGGGTTATCCCTGGCCAGGTGGCTTGGTTGGAGCGTTGTCCCGTGCACCAGAAAGCTTGAGGTTCGATTCCTGGTCAGGCAGGCACATACCTCGGTTGCGAGTTTGATCCCCGGCATATGGCGTGCATATGGGAGGCAAAGGATTAGTGCTTCTCTCTCACATTGATGTCTCTTTTTCTCTCTGTCTCTCTCCCCCTCGCCCCCTTCTCTTCCTCCCTCCTTCCTGCCCTTCCTCTCTCCATATCCTTGGGAGAGGATTTAAAAAAACAAAACTCCCGGACTGAACTTTTTCTAGTGGCTAGGGGGTTAGGAGGGGAGGTTGCATATGCTCATTGCCTGGCAACAGGACAACTGCTCTGTCCTTGGGGTTCAAGGTGAAGATAGCTGACTGACGGAAAGACTAATTGTGGCTCTTCTCTGGGTACTTGATTTGTTTTTCTGTAGTTGGTCTTCCCTGTCCCTTCTGCCAGGGGTGGGGCTGAGGGAGCCCAGCTTTACACCTGAAGCCCACTAACCCCTTTGTGGTTCTTTTCTAAAATAACCCCTCCCGCCGAGTCCTTGCATTTTCGGAGTGGCTTTCTGTACATGTGTTGTACTCACTTCTCACTCTGGTTTCTGGCACTAAAGCCTTAGACACAGGGGCACTGCTGGGGAGAGTCAGCAATGCGCTGTGGCCTGGCGCTACAGGGTAATGCTTCTATGACTTGGTCAGGACTGTTCTGTTCCGTGCTTCCGAGCCCCCGCAGATACAGTGCTCCAGTGCGCGTGGGAAGCTACTCTTTAGGCAAGACAGTTTCTTCAGAGAGCTGTATTTTTAGATTTCCCCTCTCCTCTCCACCTCTCCGGGGCTAGAGCTCTCCCTGACTGGGTAGGGGCACTGGGGCGTTAGCTCCTGACCTGGAAGACTTGGAACCCCCTTCTGTGGCCCCAGCCAGGAAAACATTTCCTCCAACTCTGAGGAGGAGGGTGGAGACATACTCTGCTTCTAGCAAAGCAGTTTATCCAGTTTGCATAATCTGCCCTCACCCTTATCTCAGTCACATCTGTATCCTCTGTGCAAAGTAAATATGGTTTAGAATAGTGAACATTTGTGACTTATTTTAAAAAATAACATTTCCTGGCTGAAGCGGTGATCTGAGGTCCTTCGCTGAGCTAGCCCCTCTGCCAGAGCCTGGCCAGCTCTGTTTCCTCCTTTCTTGCCTGTTTGGGGCCTTTCACTCTGTACTTGGTTCCCTTTCTTCCACGTATAAACATATTCAACTTTCTTCCATTCCTAAACAGAAAAGAAAGATGGTCTTTCCATACCAGGAGCCCCTTTAACTATCGTCTCGTCTCTCTTCTTCTACTCTCCACATTTGCTCAAGTCTGTGCTAGCAAACACTAGTTCCTCGAGAGGTGAATAGTATTCAGTGAAAGGCAGTGGTGGTTCAGGAAGTTGGGTACTTGTAGGATTCAATAGGAAAACAGGGTTCTTCCCTGTGATTAATCTCTAGGACGGACTTCCCAGGCAGTGTTTTCCCAAAAGATAGGAAGGAGCATAGGAGCCTTATTTGGAGAATCCCATCTTAACATGCAGGTTGGACAATGTTGGAGTCATCTGCACTTGCTGCTGCTATTTCTTCCAATCAGTTCTCTTTCAGCATCTGCCCTTGAGCTTGGTGCGGTGGCTCCAAGCAGCTCAGGAGGAGCAGAGGCCCAAGTCTGCCAGGGAGCAGCAGTGATCTCTTAGTTGTCCAATCCAAGGTCTGGTTCACTGACTCTCTCCCGTTGGTCTGACTTCTTCAGCACATTTGTCTCCATGGGTTACCTACTTTTTTCTTTCTTTTTTTTTAAAAAAAGATTCTATTTATTTATTTTTAGAGAGAGAAAGGGAGGGAGAAAGAGGAGAGAAACATTAATGTGTGGTTGCCTCTTGGGTGCCCCCTACTGGGCACCTGGCCTTCAACCCAGGCATGTGCGCTGACTGGGAATTGAACCAGTGACCCTTTGGTTCACAGGCCAGCACTCCATCCACTGAGCCACACCAGCCAGGGCTACCTGCTTTTTTTAAAATTTAATTTAATTTTTTTTTATTTTCAATGTATGGTTGCCTCTCGTGGGTCCCCTGCTAGGACCTGGCCTGCAACCCAGGCATGTGCCCTGACTGGGAATTGAACCACAATCATGTGGTTTGCAGGCCTGTGCTCAATCCATTGAGCTACACCAGCCAGGGCATTTTCTTTAAAGGCTGTCTTGCTAACCTCACTGACCATTCCTCAGCACATTTCATGAGCTCTGCCCCCTAAATGGCAACGTCAGTTATCTTCCCAACTTTGAGTCCTGTCCTTGTGTAAGTGAGTCCCCTGATCAGCTTACTGGACTCCAGACCTGCAGTGCAACTACTTGCGGGCCATGGGCCTAAAGCTGCCCTCCCAGTACAGTGTGTTCAAAAAGGACCCCCCCACCAACTCCTCCTCACTTCCCTTACCTAAGTTAATTGCATTGCCCGATCATGTGGACAAGGGATTAGATTTATTCTGTCACCCAAGGCAGATCTCAGCTCCACAAGAGGAAGAAATTGCCAGTGATTAAAGCTGTCTCAAAGTGGAATGGCCTGCTTCCGGAGATAGTACATTTTATCTTTTGTCACAGGAGGTGTGACAGAAGAGGCTGGGCAACCATCTGTCTAGGTGTCGCACACAGGGGTGA
Source organism: Sturnira hondurensis (assembly GCF_014824575.4). NCBI lineage: Eukaryota > Metazoa > Chordata > Mammalia > Chiroptera > Phyllostomidae > Sturnira > Sturnira hondurensis. Next base: position 153,632 of record NW_028084199.1, on the reverse strand, counting down.
AGGTAAAGCAACAGTGTGGATATGGTCTGCCTGGAAGCTTTCGGTACTTCCCCAGTGTCTTCCAGATGAAGGGCATGAACCTTTAGGGAAAATCAACTAGGCATCCAGGCCATTGTGATTCTTTTGAAATTGCTTTTTAAAATCCTCTCAATAAGGTTCCCAAGTAGACATGATTACTTTCATTTTGCAGATGAGAAAACCGAGACTCCAGTTAGAAAACCAAGAAGTTCTCAAACTGGAACTTGACCCTGATCGGTCAGAGTCTAGAGGGGGGTTGTCTCAGCATTTCCCAAACCTGCAGATAGGACGTAGCTGTCATGCCAGTGAAAGGACACATCCACAGGCCCCTCTTCGCTCACCTCAGATTCACCAGGTTGGGGAAATGCGTGTTTGTAACAAGCAGTCGGGCCCTCATGACTGACCACCTGTGTGTTGCCATAGACACGTATTCATTTCACTTGAACTGTTGAACATTACACTTGCTTCGGCTTCTCCTGTAAGGAAAGTTAAAGCCCAGGGCTACGAACTTGACCCAGCTGCTGGGGAGTGGGGGCGGGTTCAGGGAGGTGGCAGCCCTGTTTTCTGCCCTCTGGCCGCTTACTGTCTACGCGGAAGACACTGAGCTGCAGGTGGTTAAAGTAAAGGAATCCTTTCCAGGTGGGGTTTCACCTCGTTTTTTTTGCTGTTCTTTCCCTTTATGACATTTTCCTCCTGCCTTCTCTTCCCCCGAGTCTCTGTCTTCCTCTGGTGTGCATGGGGTTGCAAATCTGCTTTGAAGCAAATACACCCTCTCACAGGTGCACTGAGGCTATAGCAGGTGAAGCTGGAGAGCTACGCTGTACGAACCACAGGGGAGACAGGAGTTGGGGAGCAGGGAGCAGGAGGAAGAAGGAGAGATAACAGTGTTTGCAAAAGGAAACTGGGTGTTAAAGTCACTACTCACGTAATGGAAAGGCCTTCCCCACCCTCTACCATACTAGGATCATCACTTAAATCATATAAGTATGGAGGGAGCAGAGCCCCTCTTTCTGCCAGTGTAGGGCCTCTGCTGTGCAGGTCAATTGGCCTTCTACATTGAAAAAGTCCACAGAAATATAGCTCTCTTGCCCTAGCCGTTGTGGCTCAGTGGATTGAACACCAGCCTGCAAACCAGAGGGTTGCTGGTTCGATTCCCAGTCAGGCCACATGCCTGGGTTGTGGGCCAGGTCCCCAGTGGGGGGTGCTCAAGAGGCAACCACACATTGATGTTTCTCTCCCTCTCTTTCTCCCTGCCTTCCTGTCTGTCTAAAAGTAAAGAAATAAAATCTTAAAAAAAAAAAAGAAATATAGCTTTCTCGAGCCTCTTGTTCAGCATCACGGTGGCTGGATGTTTAACTCGGGCCGTTCTGATGTGTGGGTAGTACAAGGACACAGGGTCGGTTAGGCTTCCAGGGACTTCCAAATTCTGTACTTGTGTTCTATGTATCTATCAAATTAATAAATGAAAGACCTTGTCCTCCAAAAGTTGCCAAGAGGCTGGATAGTACAGTTGTAGAAATAGCTTTTGAAGATCTGTTCTGGCCAGTCTGCCTGCATTCTTTGCAACCACAGGACAGCATCAGGCATTTGGGGAATCCTGGCGTCCCCGCTGGCCATCTGCCATCCCAGTCTTCTTCCCACTCTAGAAAGGAAATCATGTTGGGGCATCTGTAGTCTCGAGTCAAGAAACAATGTTAGAAATACTGGCTTGATCATCAAAGGCAGCTGGAGAATGCTGCTCCTTGTCAACAAGCAGACATGACTTGTGCAACCAGCCTTTGCTGAGCCCAGGGTGGTGCTGGGGGAAGGGGGCGGGGGCCTGACTCAGTGTTACTCATTAATGAGTTTCCATAGCAGATGAAAATGTCGGCAAGGTAACATTAGCCGGCTTCACTATCTGAGGATTTGGGGGTGATGGTGATACACATCTGAAAAAGCCACAATTTGTAGAGTGTTCAGGGCTATTGGAGAGTGGGGCAAAGTTTGCAGTATCCGTGATTCCAGAACTGCCTGTTGCTAGATCATTACTCCAAACGTCAGTCCTGGGCCTGCGTTTATAATCCCCTCAGTGGCTGCAACAGGTAGGTGAACCTCAAACGATCACGCAGGATGGGCCGTTTGGTCCTCGAATGCCGCTCTCACTACAGAATTGCCCTCTGAGGCTGGAGACTTTGAGTAGACTAAGGGGGACAATGTGCTTCCACGCTCTCCATCTCCCCTCCCTTTGGAGTGTGCCAGGGAGACGTGGCGTGCTTGCTACCAGCTGCACTCGGACCTCTTGTGAAGACCCACCCTCTAGGATCTACCTGACCAGTCAAGTTTGGACTTTGGGGTTGTTCTTCAGAAGCTGCTGGGAAACTTTTACTCTCACACTGGCGTGAGGGGTTGATGAGTGATTGCTACTTTGTAGCTCTCGCCAGGCGTTATATGGAGCAGGCAAGAGAGGGGCTGAACTTTCAAATAACATGTGCCCTTCACCTGTTGTTTTCTGTCTTAGGTAGCTTGGGCTGCTTTCACAAAATACTGGGCTGGCCAAAAAGTCCATTATGGTTTTTGCATCCAAGACTATAGTTTTTCATGTTCACTAATAACTTTATTGATTTGGGTATTTTGAGGATATTGGCTAGCCCCCACTATTGGCTTCTACTGGGTAGAGGAACAGGGGTGCTGCTAAACATCTTCCCATGCATAAGGCAGCCCCACAGCAAAGAATTATTTGGCCAGAATGTCAATAGGTACCAAGACAGTTTGCAAATCACTTTTGTTGTATTCAATCAGTCACAGCACCTGCTCCATATACTGCCCAAATCTTTATTCGCGTTTCAGTTATGTTTTTACCTTTCTTGAAATAACAAAGCATAATATGCTGAACATGTTGTGTATCTTCTTCCACTGTCAGGATTAAAGTGGCTGCACGAAAATTCACCAATTTTGACAAGTATTTTTTAAACTGCATGCTCATATAACAGCTGTCACAATACAATCCAACAAAATTGTTTCAAATGAACTTAAAGACTACTATGCACGACTAGAGCCATCGTACGGAAAAAACGTAATGGATTTTTGGCCAACTCAGTACCACAGACTGAGTGGCTTAAACAACAGACAGTTATTTCTCATGGTTTTGGAGGTTGGGAAGGCCAAAATCTAGGTGCTGTCAGACTTGGTGTTAAATGAGGGCCCCCACTTCCTGGCTTATAGACGGCCACCTTCCTGCTGTGTCTTCATGTGACCTTTACTAGTTGTGTGTGTGAGGGGAGAGGCGGTGGTGAGGGAGGGAAGAAGGGAGAGAAAGGGAGGGAGAGAGAAAGGAAAAGGGAGAAATGGGGGAGAGAGGGGGAAGCTCTTCTGTCTCTTCCTCTTCTCATCGGGAAATTAATCTCACGATGCTCCCTCATGAGCTCATCTAAACCTAATCACCTCCAAAGGCCCCACCTACTAATATCATCCCATTAGAGATTGCGGATTCAACATATGAATTTGCAGGGAACACAGACGTTCAGCCCATAACACTGACCAGAGGAAGAAAGCAATGTCTTCACTCTGGCCTCATTCACCATTTGGGAACATTCCACATGGCCTCGGTCCTCAAAGGGCTTCCCCTTTGGCGATAAAATAGCAAAGATTTTAAAACTGCAAGAGCTAACTAGCAATACATACAAAACATAAAGAACGGTAACTGCTAAATACATAGTAGGAATTTGGAATAAGGACATTTGGAGAGGGCAGGGTCACAGAAAAAGGTGGGGCTTTGGTTTGGACCTCAGGGGAGCCGCTGAGGGCCTGAGAGGACAAGCAGAGCCTCCCAGGCCAGACAGATGGCTGTCACAGGCAGAGAGCTGAGCACTGGACTGGTTGAGTGCAGCAGAAGCAGCCACTTGGCTTTCAAGGCTGAAGTGCTCTTGTTTACTTTGCTGAGAGAAACCTGCCCAACCAGTTTCTTGAGTAGTTGCCATTTGCTTGGTGTTCCTGTTCGCTAAGACACCAGGCTGTGCCAGGTACTGTGATTTCTCTGCATCTGGCATATCCACCCCGCATAATTCTGGATGGGAACTGCGGAGACTTGGGCCTGGCATTGTGTTTGCTTTCAGCCCATGATATTCCTGCTTTCCCATCGGGCAGTGAGGTCCCACTTAAGGGGAAGGTTAGGCTAGGGGCCCCGAGCATGTGCATCATCCCCGTGAGTGTGCACCCAGCTCATAGGGGGTGCCATTTGAAGGTCATCACTCAAAACATGTCTTGTGAGACCTTTGGCAACACTGTCTCCTTCGGAAGACAGGCGGCGGTATTTACAGCTGCTATGCTGATCTTAGCTCGGGGCCTCCGACCTGCAGACCCTGGTGAGAGAAGTTAGTGTTTTTCTGGCTGAGCCACCATGTGTGAGAAGTGGCAGGAAAAATGAGGATATGGCTTTCCCTGGCTTCACAGAGGTGCTTGGCCATATCTGGGGAGGAAGGTACTCAGGGTTGGAAGCTTTATTCTCTCCAGACACAGGGTTCCCTCTGACCTAACCAGTCCTTAAGTTGGAGGTCTCCATGACACTCCTTTTATCTAGACTCAGATAGCAGTAAGAGGCTTCTGAGGCCCCTGGTCTCCCAACATCAGCATGTCAAAAGATCGCACACATGGGGTGGAGCCAAGGTGACAGAAGGACTCATTATGGCCTATCTTTAGGTGTCTAGAGACAAGTACGTGCTGCCTCCTTCTTTTTTCCTGCTTACTCTCTTTTTAAATCACAGGTTGAAAAGCTTGCTTGCTGTGTCATCTGGGCCTCACATGTGTAGGATTTTGGCTCCAGTGCAGTGATTGATTTGAAAGGGGCAGCAAGTATGGTATCTGCGTTGATTTTCTCTACTGCCTGTGCTCAGGATAAAAAGGAGGGGTGGGCAGGAGGGTATGTCCAAGAAAGGTGCTCCCTGATCCTCTGACCAGGCCTAACCCAAGGCATTTGTAACCAGGTGCCAATTCCCTTCACTTCCTCAGGTTTCCAGGCTGTTCCTAAGAGACCCACTGCTAGGTGGCCACAGTTTAGCATGCTTCTTCAAGATCTTATGTAGGTAGTCAATATTTTTTTCGCAACTTATTAAAGCCCAATGTACATACTTTTGGGGATTATATGAAATACATGCCATTCAAAAGGTGGTTGGAGCCCTGGCTGGTGTGGTTCAGTGGGTTGAGCACCAGACAGCAAACCAAAAATTCACCAGTTCGATTCCTAGTCGGACCACATGCCTGGGTTGCACGCCAGGTCCCTGCTTAGGGGCATGTGAGAGGCAATCGATTGGTGTTTCCTCTCCCTCTTTATCCTTCCCTTGCTCTCTAAAAAATAAATTAAATCTTTTTAAAAAGGTGGTTTGGCCCTGGCTGGATTGAGCTCAGGCCTGCAAACCACACGATTGCGGTTCAATTCCCAGTCAGGGCACATGCGTGGATTGCAGGCCAGTTCCGAGCCAGGGACTCACGAGAGGAAACCACACATTGATGTTTCTCTCCTTCTATCCTTCCCTTCCTCTCTAAAGATAAATAAATAAATAATCTTTTAAAAAATAAAATAAAATAAAAAGGTGGTTTGACTTCACTACTCAGGCCCATGCTCTTTTAACTGGGTTACTTTCGATGGCCCGAGAACTAGTGAAAGTTTAGCCTGGCAATGATAAACAAACAAAAGCAGAGACAATGAAGTCAGTTGCACAGGGCCCACTAAATGAATACCATACTTCCTAGGGGGCTGCAGGCTGGCCTTTGGCAGGTTGTCTGTAGGTGGCCCAGCTCGATAGTCTCCCTAGTGCCCTGCGGCGCAGCCAGGTGGGGGCACAGTTTGCCCCAGCCACTTGTCCCTGATCACACTGTTTCCCTCTAGCTGGAAGGGCTTCTCCCCATCTCTGTCCTTTTGAGCCCTGAACCTTCACTGAGCCCCAGTTCAAAACTCAGCACCTCCTTATAGCATCCCCTGGCTAGATAGATGTGCTTGATCTATGCTCCTGAGTGCTTTTAAGCCTTGGTTTGTCCTGCCTTTGTGCCTCTTGCTACAACACGCTTAGTCAGATAGCACGCCCCACAAGGCCGAGAGTCTTTGCTCTGGCCTCCATTGAACACAGTGCCCCATGCACAGTGGACTAAGTGAGCATTGAAAAAATGGAAGAGCCCTGGCTGGTATGGCTCAGTGGATTGAGCACCAGCCTGCAAACCAAAAGGTCGCTGGTTCGATGCCCAGTCAGGGCTCATGCCTGGGTTGCGGCCAGGTCCCCAGTAGTGGGTGTACGAGAGGCAGCCACACACCGATGTTTCTCTCCCTCTCTCCCTCCTCCTCCTCTGTCTAAAAATAAATAAATACATAATCTTTTTTTCAAAAAAGAAAAGAAATAATGGAAGAAAGGTATTTTCTACACATAGCCACATAGACCATTAGCTTTTTTTTTTAAGTGTGATTATGACTGAGATCTCATGACATTTTTCTGAGATTTAAGAGCCCAGGTCTGAAAGTCACCTACCATCCAATTGAAAAGGAGGCACAGAGGCTCACAGAGCCATGTAGAGCCTCTGTGAGCCACTGTGCCTCCTTTTCATCATCTGTGAGGAAGTTTTCTAGCTTGTCAAACATTTCAGCAGGAAAAGAGACCAAGTGGATTTAGAGAGAATCCACATCACAGTTTAGAAAACAAATCAAAATCGTGACAATGGAAGAGCTGCTGAGGGAATCGGGCATGCTTACCCCGAGAGAGAAGAGCTAGGGAAGATTGAATGCTAGAGCTGGAAAGAAACTTAGAGAAGATTGAAGGATTTCCTCTACTAGGTAGGAAGAGGGATGAGGTGACCTCTGAGGCTCTGGTGCTCTGGGAAGCTCTGCTCCCACTTGCAGTTCCGATTGACAGAAAAGAAAACTCATGTTAATTCATCTTTCATGTTCTCAACTAAGAATGATCTTATAGTTTGGAATTTTAAATAAAACTACCATACTGCTACGTCTTTACAGAATCAAAGTGTAAAAAGCATTGTCACTTCTGTTGCTCGATATTTCTCATTCACAAATTCGTCAGATAAAATCCAGGCGCACTTGGGTACCACTTTTTAGTGACAAATTGCCTTTTTTGCCTTGTTTAACAGGGAACTTCGAGCCACACTTGTTCCTCAACTGAAGCAAACGGTGCAAACCAGGGGCTTGGTATATCGATTTCCCCATGTTTTAAAAAGTACCTAGAAGAGCACCTGGTCATATTAGATGCTCATAAATATTTGTTTAATTAATGAAGATCCTGAAGAATAGAATACTGTATCACTCAACAGTGTGGTGATTGCCAGGGGAGGGAGGTGGGAGGAGGTGGAGGAGGGTATGGGAGGATACATGGTGATGGATGGAGACTTGACTTGGGGCAGTGAACACACAGTACAGTGTACAGATGAAGCATTATAGCAGGGGTGTCAAAGTCATTTTCACCGGGGCGACATAGGCCTCACAGTTGCCTTCAAAGGACTGAATGTAACGTTAGAACTGTGCAAATGGAACTACTCCTTAACAGTGAAGTGAGAGCTTGGTGCTGCCACTGGGTAGAAACAAGGTGCAGGACTAGATAAAACAAGATAGAGGGCCGGATTTGGCCCTCAGACCTTGTGCTTGCCACCTGTGCATTATAGAATTGTAAACACGAAACCTATATAGTCTTATTAACCAATGTCACCTCAATAAATTCAGTAAAAAATAAAAAGATATTTTTAAATATTCTATAATGAGTTATTATTTCAATTTAACCTGTAATGGAATTAATGCATATGAAGAATTTAAAATCTCAAAATTATAATAGCATATACACAAGTATTAATCCCTTCCCTATTCTCTCATTTTCTTGCTACACAAGGGTAACAGCTTTCAGATATTTTTGCTGCAACAGAAAGAAATAGTAAATCACAAAAGCCCTTTATGTGTTAAATAATGGAACTACAAAATAATAGGGACATAGAAATATAATAAAATAAAATTTAGGCATTTCTTTTCACTAGGAAAGAAATAGAAAAAGCTTATAGGAAAGGAAAGGCAGTCATCTATCAACACGATTTATATAATAATATAAAATTAAGTATTCTTTCACCAAATAATATGATACAACTAAAGTGGGAATACCAGGGACAAAGGGTGGGTGAGTGCTATAGAAAACCCATGTACAATGTCTAAGATGTAAAAAAAAAAAAAAAAAAAAAAAAAATATATATATATATATATATATATATATATATATATCAAGGAATAGCAAGAAGAAATAGTTATTTAGAAATGTGTTAGAAAAGAAAAACAGCTACCAAATTGGAAAGCGGTTTCTTTTTAAATTTTCTTACATTTTTTGGAACTTGTAAAAGGAACATACACACCTGTAGTTAAAAAACAAATCAAATGGCATCATTCGCCATGGCATTCTTGTTGACGTGGATTGGCACTGATTTTTTTTTTTTACTTAGCTCACATTGTGTATGTTTTAATATTGTGAGGTAGCCACAATTCATCCTGGACATCAACTGACATATTAGTTTTAATAAGAATTGCATTCCTAACATCTAGAAAATACATCTTACATGAACTTTATGTTGTAAAGGTCAAAGGTCAGGTGTGGTTCTGCAAGGTGCAGAAGTAAGGCCTGCATGAGTGTGGTTGGTAAGGTAATAATAGGGGTGTGATAATTTAACTAGGGTATTTCACCTAAAATGCCATATGGTGTGTTTGAGTGTGGTATTGCTGTGTTACAGAATGACATGCTTAAGATTTTGTAATAAAAGCTTTTGTCATAAAAAGGGGGCATTATTTGTGCCGGACCCCGTCTACTGGAGTGTTCCTGTTGTGCTTTAAATTTGTAACCAGTAAAGTCTCCCTTCTAATCACCTATGACCTCATCCCAATGTCTCATAGTCATTTCCACATCTTCCTTCTGTCCGTGCCCATACTAACTTGTGCTTCATCCAGGTTCTGTTCTTTTTCTCGCTGCATTTTGTTTGAACCTTTGAAGCCCATGATGGCATTTAGTGTTTCTCGCTGTTGCTCAGAATAAGTGGTTCACCAGGCTCCTCTTGGTGGGAACAACGAACAGAACACCTTCCTTGTTTCCAAGAACGCAGCCTCAAGTGTGGTGCAAACCCATCCGCAGTTCATTTTATCACACAGACCTTAGAACCTGGCCTGTCTCCTTCCTGCCTTGAGTACGCACCTTGACAAGGGAGATGAAGGGCTGTTTCCAGAGTTTGGGTATTTTTGCTTTTGAATAATCTCACACTGATTTCTTAAGGATCTGGTTTCAAGAAGTTTTAAAAGTCAATGGGTGTTTCACTCTGCACAGTTTTTGCTATATTTTTAAAATCTTATCTGGGCCTGCACAGGGGGAAATAGATTGTTTTCCTTGGCAGCTCCCAGCTGAGCCCCAGAGCACCATATTGCAGGTAGATGTCTTGGACTAGTTCTGGGAAATCTGCCGGGCAAAGGTGTTCTTGGGAATACAAAGACAACAGAGCCTGGGCTGCAAGTAGAAAAACACAAACTTCTCACTGAGCTCACCCCTTCATGGAGGCTGCCTGTGAGGGTGAGAAGAGGAGATACTCTCATGCAGCTGAGTGCATCCCCTGAGTGGGAGCTCAGGTTTAAAGACCCCACTTCAGAGCTGAAGTCAGCAGCACATCACGAAAGATGGAGCTTGTAGCTCCGCTTTACATTTACCTTCACATCCACCCCCTCCCCTGCTGTCCCAGTACATGTGAGGTCGGATTCGTGTTCCCAAGTCTTTATTTATTTTATTTTTTTAAATATTTTATTTATTTATCTTTAGAGGGGAAGGGAAGGAGAGAAGAAAGAAACATCAATGTATGGTTGCTCCTCGTGCATCCCCTGCTGGGAACTGGCCCCTGCCGGAAACTGGCCTGCAACCCAAGCATGTGCCCTGACTGGGAATCGAACCGCGATCCTCTGGTTCTCAGGCCCGCACTCAATCCACTGAGCTACACTAGCCAGGGCCCCAAGACTTTATTGACGTATTGCTTCCCTACTCTCAGGTCTTCAGGGGCCTTCCCAGATTTGTCCAGGACCTTTATTTCCAACCTCATTTCCTGTGACTCCCACTACAACAAAGCTGATCACCCTTTTCTGAAGCCTGCATGGTATACCTCCCTCCCCACCTTCTCCCACCATCCTCTTGGGCTCTGTCTTCTACATGTCTGGTCACAGGACCCAGGTTCTGCCCCATGTAAGTTAGCTGTGTGACAATGCATCAGATGGTTCTTCCTCTCTGAGCCTCTGTTTCCATGTATGTATATACAAGACAGAGCAACAGACAGACTGAACTAGGAGACTTCTTCATAGGATCTCTTTCAACGATATCATCATGTGGGTCAAATTCAGCCTTAGCTTTGTCCTTGGCTGGCCCAGGACACAGGGCCCAGGACACAGGGCCCAGGACACAGGGCACAGGGCCCTGTCTCTTTGATGTCTCTACAACATTGAATACGATGCTAGACCACTCATTATTTGATATTATAGTTAACATTTTTTATGTCCTGTCTTCGCCTGCTTTTTAGAGGATATGTTTGTAAACTGAGAAAGCCTCTTGGTAGAGCTAACTTCTTTGCCTAGGATATGGATGAGGGAGAGGACTGTTGAGCATGTTCTACTGCCCAGAAGCTGGGAAGAGATGGGAGTCGAGTAAGCGACTCCCTTAAAATATAAGGGGTATATTTTCCCTTATACCCCTCGATGGGAGAATGAAATGTCTGTTTGCAAACAGGGCATGTACTCACATTGGCTCTGACAAAAGAAAATTCCCCTTGGGCTGCTGGGAGGCCACTGCGCCGGTGCTGACTCCTGGGTTGGCCTTCCAGTGCCATCCATTCAGCATGCCTGTCTCCTGCCATTTAGGGTTGGGACCATCCCTTCACCTGTCACTGTGTGTTTCAGGGCCCTGTTTGATTATGACCGGACTCGGGACAGCTGCCTGCCAAGCCAGGGGCTCAGCTTCTCCTATGGCGACATTCTACATGTCATTAATGCCTCTGATGATGAGTGGTGGCAGGCAAGGCTGGTGACCCCACATGGAGAAAGCGAGCAAATCGGTGTGATCCCCAGTAAGAAGAGGTGAGTTGCCGTGATCACAAGAGAGGCCTTCCTTACCCTCTCCTTGGTACTGATTTCTTTTGTTCCTTTCTTTTCTTTTTTTGTACCAATTATCCTGTAACGTTGCTAGAGAGCAGGAGATATACTTTATTATTCCTTTTTGGTGGAGAGTTGGGGCTCAGGACATGGTTATGACTCAATGGCCAAAAAGGGGCTGCTGTGCCCACTGCAACCCACCGCTGAGACTGTGCACTGGCAGTTATAGGACTTGTTTCTGACCCCAACACAGGGTGGAAAAGAAAGAAAGAGCTCGATTGAAAACCGTGAAGTTCCATGCCAGGACGGGGATGATTGAGTCGAACAGGGTAAGTGGAGATCCCCAAGGAAGTCAATCAGTCTGTGAAGAGGAGTCAGACACTCGGAGTCTGTCTGGTGGATAAGAACTGGGGACCACAAAAGAATCCCTCTCTCTCTCGGGGGCTGGCTCTAGCTGTTCAGCACACTGACTGCTTTTCTGAGAGCAGAGACAGGGCACTGAGCCTCTCTGACCAGTTGGTCCTCCTCCCCGCTGGGTAAACTGGCCATTGAAGATGTGGTGGAGTCGGACTGTCTGCAAGGCTGACTGGCTCTGGGCACATGAAACCACAGTGGAACCACAGTGGGTGTCTCCCTGGCTGCAGACTCTGTTGGAGCTATAGGGACCCTGAACTGAATCTGGCCTCACCATCCAGCCAGGGATGTAAGCCCCAGAGCTTGGACTGGCTGCCCTTCAGACCAAACAAGGCACAAGGTCTCTTGCCATTCACCCTTGTTCTTCCATGAGCTTCGCAGGCTGAAGAAGTTCTCCGGTGCGATAGAGGGAAGAGAGACATGGAGTAGGTCACTCTGTGTTAATCAGTGGCACCTTAGGGCATGTGTCCAGGACGCTACAGTGACCCTTGTGCTTTAGGAAGTACCAGTGAGTGCTGTGAGTCCACATTAGGTAGAACCCTCTAACATCCCCACAACATTTTCCTGTAAACATAATTTTCCTCTCACATCGACTTTCATTTAATCTCATAGACTCCATTTGTGAAAAATGGTCTTTTATTTAGCTCACCATTGTCTCCATTTTAGTTTTTCTTGCATGCTTTAAAATCCATTGTTCTGTTTTTTTTCTTCTGTCCTTCCCCTCCATCTTCATGTTCTTTCACAGTCGATCAAAACGAAACGTAAAAAGAGTTTCCGCCTCTCTCGAAAGTTTCCATTTTACAAGAGCAAAGAAAACATGGCCCAGGAGAGCAGCATACAGGAACGTAAGTAGCAGCAGGGCACAGAGAACAGACGGTGCACAGCCCCGCCCTCTTCCTCACCGGCACCTCCCCTCAGGAGACGACTGGGCAAGTGTGCGTGTGCTGGTGCATCCATGTGTGCATGCGCGTGAGCGTTCTTACTTGTTGGCAGATTCAGGGTAGAAATGGGTCTGCACAGGGAGACGCTGGACTTTTAGGCCAGCTCCTCACTCTGAGAGGACATTGGAGGCTCTGAGTGGAACTAGTTCTCAGGCCAGCCTACCAGTTGTTGGTGCTGGCGTTGGGAGTGCCAGGCTGAGCTCTGCTGTGCTGGTAACTAGCAGTTCTCGGCCACGGTGTCAAGGTTCGGAAAACTGGATTTGAAAGAGAACCAGGTCTGGGGACTCAGGGTTGCTCTCCTGGCTTCCTCCTCTTGTATTTTCTTTCCCTTAACTTCACTCATCTGTGTCAAGAGAAAAAGCCTTTTCTTCACTGGATACCTGGAGTTCAGGCCCGCTTCTCAAATCACGCACATGTGCCTCTGCACACAGGATGTGCACATGGCTCTCATAGACCCCCTGTTGTCCCACTTTGAGGATAAAATCCTTCCTCCTGATGGACTTGACACAGAAGGGGGATTGCTCAGCATTGTCCAAATAAAGACACACTGAGAAACACGAAGCTGCGTCAGCAGTAGAGGCCATATTGCTGTGCTAAGTGAGCTTTCTATGCACCAGTTCAGTCCTGGGAAGTACCCACATGCTTCTGAAGTTTATCACTCTGACCTAACCTTAAACACCAGGTCAGGCTGGTGAAATAGTTCTCACGTGGCTCAGGATGAATGTAAACCTATCTTCTGCCTCACAAGGAGGGGTCTCGGGGTCCTGGGCTATTGGGACTGGCTGGACACTGGCTAGTTCTGATAGGGAATGTCCTTTTTCCAGGCCAGCCTGAATCATAGGCATGGGATGTGTAGGTCATTGCCATCTGGGGTGCTCGCTAGTGTACACAAGAATGCCCTCTTTCAGATGCAGTTATGGCTCACCATCCTGGGCAGCGCAGTCAGAAGCACTAGGCATAGCTGGTTCTGCTCATGAGCAGTGGGAGACAGTCACCACAATTCACCAAATGAGTCCCAGAACCTCGGCGCTGAGCGTGGAAGGGTACACTGCCAGGTGGCACAGCCAGCAGGGGTAGGTTCGCCTATTGGGCGAGAGTGGAGGCTGCCTAGTGATTATCCTCTGGAAGCTGAGCTTGTCCCCTGTGGTCCACACAAGTCAGTCAGCCATGAAGGCCCCGCCTCAGACTGCATGAAGCTTCCCCCAAGGCTTTGGACAGAGCAGAGCAGTGTTGGGGGAAAGCTCCTTGGGGTGTTGACAATTCTGCCTGCCTTCCTGCCTCACACGGGGGTTTGTCCTTCTATGCACCTACAGAGGGAAATGGTGATTTCAGAGGCAAAGCACAGACCTGCGCTCTGTAACTACAAATTCAGTCAAAGCATGCGCACCATGCCTTGGGAAGTCACCTGCCCTGTTGACCTGTAGGCTGTACACCACCTCAGAAAGGCTGTACACTCAAGGCCCTCTGGAAGCTAGTTGGGCCGCGTGAAGTCCACGTATCTGACCTGGGACGTTCTTTCTGTAACGAAGTTCTTAACCTCACTGTAGCTGTAGGTCTTCGTAGTATTTCATACTTCTGTCACTAATGCTCACCTGGCTCTGTATTCTTCCTTCCCCTGTCTTTTTTCTCTCTTTTCTCTGTTGTCCCCAATTCCCTCCCTCCCTGATTCCCTCCCTCCCTCCCTCCTTCCTTCTTTGTCCTTGCTGTCTGTGAAATCAGGACTTCCCTGGGTTAAGTGACGATTATTATGGAGCAAAGAACCTGAGTAAGTCAAACTTACACACCATTAACTGGGTTTTTGGCATGAGTGAAGGTGCTGGGGTTGGGGGTGTATGGGGCGTGGGTAAGGGCGAAGGGGGAGGGGAGGGCTATGTTTGGGGAACTCTGATACCACAGCAGGAGGAAGTACAAGTGGCCACAAATGTTATACTTTGGCTCTGGATCCCTGGTAATCTAATAAAAGCCTCTCATTGATGTCTGTGTTTTCCTTTTGTACCCTGCCATGGTGGCTAGCCTGCCACCTGGCATCCTGCCTTATAAGCGAGGTGGGCAGAAAGTATTCCTCCAGGGTGACCGCTCAACTCATTTCTAGTCTGTTATTGAGGTGAGGGGTGCCCGCTGGTTGGAGTCTTCTCCCAGTGACCCAACACTCAAGAATTGGGCTTCAGAATGACCTCTTTCAGTCTCAAACTAGGGGCAAGAGACTGGGCAGCCCTTTACCCAGCATGCACCTGGGGTGTCCCAGCAGGTCCAGGGACCTCAGCAGACAAACACAGGCCAGTTTTCCACAGAGCACCTTAACAGGGCTGTGCTTCAGCAGCCGTTGCGAACCGTATCTATGTAGGGCTTTAGCTTGGGAAACCCAGGTCAGACTAAAGCCTGACCTTTCCTCTCTGACAATCCTCCCAGAGTGGAAAATGACTGGACATAGATGACAGGGCCTTAGTGTCCCCTTTACACACACAGGCACATACACGTGGCCATGCTGGGAAGCTTCTGTCAGCCCATGTTCTCCTTTAATAAGTACTAAAGGCATGAAGGTGAAGCCACTTCCTCCAGGGGGTTTCTTAGGAACCAGCCACGGGTGGTAACTCAGCCAGTCCTTCCTAAGGGGCCACAGCATATCACGGTCTGCAACGGTGTCATCTTGGCTGAAACGAGCAGTGTTTCTCCATAGTCTGTTGTGTCCATGTTTCATCTTCATTCGCCTATTGCGTGGGGAGTGCTGGGTTCTGTTTGGGCCACACGGTGCCTGGTGCCGCCAGCCAGTGTGGCTGCTCCACCCACGCTCAGGTGTGGGCTCTCCTGTCCTCCCAAGTGCTGTTTGTTGTCTGTGCTGTGACACGTCAGTGTTCTGGTAGGTGGGGGAGCACCCCCCTCACCGCTGAGGCCACGTGCTCCTTCTAGGTAGTAGAGGCAGGGGGACCGTGGGTCCCACCATTGTTGCGTGGTGACTGCTCAGCCTAGCCAGTGCTTAGCTTCGTAGTTGCAGAGCATCCTGCAATTCTGTACTTCAGGGCCTCTGTCTGGGGGGGGAATTCAAGAGCAGCCTGATCCCTGCACTTTTCTTTGCTACTGTCTCTGCCTTTCCTTTCCTACTAGTAGCCTTGGGAGATGCATTTTGACAGAGGATTTGGAAGCCATCCAGTGTCAGTTTGGATTCTGATGAAGAGGAAACTTTCCAAGATTGGGAGGCTTGTAGCGTATAGGGAGGGACTTGGTGGACCAAGAGGGCTCTGGGGACTAGGACGAGGTAGCCAGTGGCTCAAGAGTAGAGCTGTGCCTCCTGCTTGGTGGCCAGGATGTGGAAGGTCTCCTGTAGCCTAATGTGGTGGACGGCTCAGTGTCTCGCTCCTGGAGCATCTTGAGTTTTGTGCCGCGTGTGACCTCTCAGTGGTGTGTTCTGAATCGGAGTTTCTTTCTTGTTGGCTTGCAGAGGGAGTGACATCCAACACCAGTGACAGCGAAAGCAGTTCCAGTAAGTGTGTGTCATTCTCCCCCATGTCATGTCGCTCCACCACGTGTCCCAGCCACCCTCATTCCAGCGTTGCACAGCTGCCATCTCTATGCAGAGGCTGGTGCTTCTTTCAGCCATGCACATGTTCAGAGCCTGGACATGCTGTGGCCATGGTCCCTCTGGGATGGGTCTTAGGCCATGGATTAAAGGAGAGTAGAAGCCCTGCAGTCCTGGCTGGAACCCAACTTAAAAGCCTCCCTGGGGCCCCAGACAGGGTGAGCTGCCAGCAAATAAAGCCCTGCCATGGGCATCATGGGCTGTAGGTGCTGCCAGTTCCACAGATTTCCTCAAAGACCACATGAAAAATGGCTCCTGTGGATATTGTCCTGAATTGCTTTGCCAGGTCACCACTACCTCATGGATTAAGGCTTGGTATCCTGAACTTTTAGCTGGGTTAAACCATCAGGTAACTGCCCCGCTTTCCCTCAGAGATCCCTTCACGGAGCCAGAGAAGCCACAGTGCAAATCCCATGAACTTTGGGGACACTGTCTTTGTTAAGTCTGCCAGAAGTCTTCTGCTCGGTGGAAGCCTGTGAGCAGGCTTCCTGGGCTTGAGGCAAACATCTCAGCCTTCTCCAGCACTGCTGTCCCCCGCTTTGGGACCTCCAGGCACCCAGCACCAAGTGGCTTGGCAATTCTTTTAGGAAAAGCCCATCGTTGCTAGGGTGCATGGAGCTCTACCAGAAGAAGAGAGCAGGCCCATGCCTTGGGTGTAAACGGCACCAGGGGACCTTAGTCCAGCCTGGTGCCACTTTTCTGGATGCTCCTTCCAGTGAAAGAGGGATGGGTAGACCCTTTCAAGGCCAACATGAGGCTGCAGCTCTAGGGACCTGCAGGTGCGTCCTGACTCCCCTGCCTGCAGATGAGGGGACACAGATATTGTTGTCCCAACCAGCTGAAGCTTCCCCTTGATTCTCACCAGAGCACCAGGGCAACTGAGCAAAGCTGACTGTTCTCATATAGGAACAGTTTCTGAAAAATGAGGGTGCTTTCTGGGGCAGGCTTTGTAATTTCTGGGTCACGCCCCTTTGCTCAGCTGCATTTCGCCAAATGAGAGTGGTTCTGGCTCCAGTCCCAGGGCACTGAGGGCTTCCTGTGCTGTTTGGCCAGTAGGAAGTGGGCAGGTCCACGAGGCAGGTGTGAGCAGGCATGACCTGCCTAGGTGGTTCCCGGCACAGGTGGGACTGAGGTGAATGTTGGAAGACGAGGACACAGGCAGATTAGGAAATGCTAACATGTCTCCATTTTTTTGTTGCAGAAGGACAAGAGGATGCTATTTTGTCATATGAGCCAGTGACTCGGCAAGAAAGTAAGCCCAGAGTCTTGCTGTCCAGCCAATGTTGCCGTCATGGGGCTGAACACAGGGGTGGCTATGGTGGTACAGAGAAGAACTCTGTAGAAGTGGGGAGCAGAAGTGGGGTGTGCATCCCCCTCCCTAAGTGCCTCGTTCTCTTCCCCTTCTTCCTAGTGCAAGAGATGGGGCAGCCTTCTGGTGTGCACCCCCTGTCCTTGCCTGTGCTCGCTGCCAGGGCGCCTTCCAAAGGAGAGGGCAGATTTACAAGGATGGCAAAGGGCGATTTCAGTGTCTGTGGCCACTGCTAAAAGGGAGATGCTGGTCCCCTGTCTTTCGTAGCTGCTCTGAAAGAACCTTGCTCTGCTGCTGGTGCCCATGCAGAGATTTCTCCTGAGTCTTCTGCATGGGGAGATGCTTCAGGTTTCAGATTTGCCTCAGGCTTAGATATTCTCAACGTAAAGGCCCTTTGATGCCTTTATAGTTAAAAGCCTGAGAATGGCTGGTGACCGTGTGGTCCCCACCCGGTCTGACCGGTGGTCTCGAGCCTTGACAGACTTGTGGGTACAACTGGCCAGCCACTGGGGGCCTCACTTGCATCTCCGTGTGCTCTCTCCGCAGTTCACTATGCAAGGCCTGTGATCATCCTGGGCCCGATGAAGGACAGAGTCAACGATGACCTGATCTCAGAGTTCCCGCATAAATTTGGATCCTGTGTGCCACGTAAGAGCCCAGGAAGACTTAGGCTGTGGGGTGTTGGTGCCCAGGGATTCGTGACTCTGGTGTGTTCACAGACAGGGTGTGGGGCCTGGTGGCAGGGTGTCATGGGAACAGGGTGCCTCTCATACCCTCAGAGATATGAGGCCGCACTCAGTTCCCCTGAAGCTGATGGGGTTGGGAGGGCTGAGACGTCGGAGCAGCCTGCTCACTCCCTTGGAGACGTTTGAGCGCCGATGGTCAGGAGTGATGGGACACACGGGGGGCCCACCCACATGGTGTTGGCATGGCCCGCTGGGTGGCCCATTACATTCATCTTGGTCTGAGAACCCCCGCCTCAGTGGTCCACTTGGAGCTAAACCCAATAGCCCCACCCCGTGTGTGAGACTTGAGGTGAGAGGACGAGTAGGCGACAGGGACTTCTTCCCGGCTGCTCTTTCCCCACTCATCTCCATGGGCATGGCCTTGGTGCCCAGGCGACAGAGGAGCAAGGTCTTTGGGCCACACACGCAGCGGCTTCCTTTCTTCCTTCAGACACCACCCGGCCTCGGCGCGACAATGAGGTGGATGGACAGGACTACCACTTTGTGGTGTCCCGAGAGCAAATGGAGAAGGACATTCAGGACAACAAGTTCATCGAGGCAGGCCAGTTCAATGACAATCTCTACGGGACCAGCATCCAGTCCGTGCGGGCAGTTGCAGAGAGGGTAAGGACAGCAGGTGGCCCTGCTCGGCACAGACTGCCTACAGGGGCCGCAGAACTGCCCCTGCCCAGGTTGTGCTGTGCCCTCGGTACTCCCGGCATGGGACCCGCTGAGGGGCACTGCTGAGCAGTGCGGAGCCACCCCGCAGCTGTCCAGCCCCTGCATGGAAGTGTGTACCTATCCGGTCCACACCCTTTTACCGCAGAGAGTCACTCCCCTCTAAATAGGGACTTCTCTGCAGGCCTGGCTTTTCCTGGGTACTAGGAACAAAATGTAGAGCCTGGGTACCTCTAGGGCAGAATCTTCCAGGCTTCTCTGGGTTCTCCTTAGGGGCACGTCACTGGGTGAGTGCTTGGCATGGGCTGATGCAGGTTGTCATTTTTTTCAGGGCAAGCACTGCATCTTAGACGTTTCAGGCAACGCAATCAAGAGGCTGCAGCAATCACAGCTTTACCCCATTGCTGTTTTCATCAAGCCCAAGTCCATCGAAGCACTTATGTAAGTTTTCACTGAGGCTCGGACACCACAGCTGGGAGAGGGCCCTGGACAAGAAACAGAAACCGGAGGGAGGGTCGGGGGCCAGCTCTGGCGCCTCAGGGCTCCTGCTCTGAGTGCCCCTATTTGTGGTGTGTTCCTGGGTGAGCTTTCACACCTAGAAGGTTTGAGAAATAAACGCAGCCATGGACCACGCTGCTCTCAGAGGCCAGCGGAGCAGACGGCCATGGAGCCTGAAGTAATTCTTCATCTTCCCCAGACCCACAGTCTCAGTTGGTACTATTCTCTTCTGTCTTTGGCAGGGAAATGAACCGACGGCAGACATATGAACAAGCAAATAAGATCTATGACAAAGCCGTGAAACTGGAGCAGGAATTCGGAGAGTACTTCACAGGTAAGGACCCCAGCCACATGGTGTGGGCCCATGGGACCAGCCAGCTCCTGTTGTCGCAGGGGCCCCCTGAGGTGTAGACACCCCACACAGAGTTCCCAGGTGCTTTGCCTTTCCAGAGCCCCCGCATGGCCTGCAGCATCCCAGAGCCCTTTAGCCAGGTTATAGTACCAGCTGCCATCACCAAGCCTTGCTTACACCGCTTTGTTCTTTCTGTCTTCGTGCACCCACAAGTGTGCAGGCCCCCTGCCTTCCATCATCCCCCCCACATCTAGGATTCAGCCTGGCATGTGTTAGGTGCTGAATAAATATGTGTTGCCAAAGATGATTACTCAGTGTGGTGTTCAGCTTGTCCATCAGCGTGTGTGTGTGTGCGTATGACCACAGAGGTCAGTTCCTCAGGGCCCGGCAAGGTGACAGAGACATGTAGGCTGGTGTAGAGTAGACCCTAGCTGGCTTGCTCCTAGGTTAAATGGGACAGAATCCATAAGTGTTGCCTCAGCCCTTGGGTTTCAGAGCTTCCTTTCCTGTGAGCATGTGTGTCCTTGTGTGCCGGGCTGACCTCTGAGAGAGAGAGCAGATGTGGTGGCCCCAGGAGCACCACCTCTTGCCAGAAATTGTGGCTTCCAGCTCTTTCTCTGGATAACCGGGATTTCCCCAGCCTTCTTGTCACAGCTGCGAGCTGTGGCATCTAATGGGCATTCAGTCAAAGTCTTAGGAGCAACACATTGCCCTATGTGCTGCTACTTAGTCTCACTTTCTCCGCACATTGACCGCAAGCCCTGGACTTGGAGCGCCTGCCAGTTCCCCTTGCTGCCCTAGGCTCAGCGTGTGGCCCAGTGACACTACCCCCCCAAACAGCCATGCGGGCGCTGTGGGCAGGGCTCTGCCGTAGGCTTGCCAGGACAGGCCGGGCTGCTGGGGGTTGGTGGGCGCTGGGGACCACAGTAATGATTCTGTTTTTCTCTTCCCTTTAGCCATTGTACAGGGTGACTCACTGGAAGAGATTTATAACAAAATCAAACAAATCATCGAGGACCAGTCTGGGCACTACATTTGGGTCCCATCCCCTGAAAAACTCTGAAGAAGCCCCTCCACCCTTCCTCTTGTGAACAGAAGAAATCAAGCCCCTGAACCCTCCTCCCTCTTCATTCCTGTCCCCACGGGGAGAACAAGTGACTACTGTTCTTACCCCCTTTTTTTAGATATGTCAAAAAAAATTGAGTTTTCTAGTCCTGTTCTGTTTTTTTAAATTTTCATTTCGTTTGAGTTTATCTGGGGGGGATGATGCCATCTCACTCATCATGTGACTGTGCCCACTCCTGCATGGACCTTTCCCAAGCACTAGCACAGGTGCAAATCCATCAGAGTCATTGTTTCCATAACAGTCGAGCAGAAGCGAAGAGAAGAGAGGAGGACTGATGGACAGACAGACTCTGGACAACTGCACAGCTTTGAAGGGAGCTCAGCATAGCCCGAGACCAGGCGCTCCGGGCACCTCCGCCGACCTGTTCTGCTGTCATGCAGCTCTGAACGGTGCGACGCCATGGCGACAGAAAGTATCTTATTTATATACAGATATATATATATATATGTAATTTATCTAAAATATATAGAAATTATTATATATATATATTATACACTCTCATATAATATATATATATATATCACACACCTTTGGACTAGAAAAATCTATGGAGACTTCATCAATGGTACTGTGTTACTAGAGAAATGCTTTAATTTTCATATTCCAATCAGATGGCATCTTATATCCCAACTGGTTGGGGAGGGATCGAAAGTGGTAGTAAGTGCTGTACCAAGGGCACGTGCACTTGGTCATTCTCTTGACAGCTGGGGTTTTCCCTGGAGGGGGCCAGCCGGAGGCCTGCAAGAAGGGGTTTTGGCCAGGGGCGGGGGGTGGGGGGCGCTGCACACCTGACCCTGAAGCAGCTGCTGCCGCTGCGGCACAGCCAGTGCTCTGTATGGAAAGAGAGAATGGCTAACGATGCTCCATATTAAATTGCCTATTGTTTTATGCCACCTGATGTGTCTGCATGAGAGATTTCCTTTTTGTTGAT
This sequence comes from Sturnira hondurensis, assembly GCF_014824575.4. NCBI lineage: Eukaryota > Metazoa > Chordata > Mammalia > Chiroptera > Phyllostomidae > Sturnira > Sturnira hondurensis. Next base: position 131,953 of record NW_028084199.1, on the reverse strand, counting down.
TTTTAAGCTGCTGTTAAACCAAAACCATGTTGTGCTACTGTGTCAGCCTTTTCATTATTCCCAATTTTACTTTTACTATTTAACTGAATGCATAGAAGCCAGTTTGACAGTGTCCAAAAGGCTTGTGACGTTGTGGGGTTGCCAGGCCTTGTGATCCAGTAGATGACCCAGTCCGGGCGGGCAGCAGCACAGGAAGTAGGGGCTGGTGAGCAGCGAATGCACGACCCAGGGCTCCATATCTCACTGTGGCCCTTTACCCACCTGTCTGGGCCATGCTAGACTCAGCTGAAGCCCATTCATGGGACCCACTGACAGGGGTAGGGAGTCTCTTGCTTTCCAGTTGTGTGCTGGGACAGCGGTACAGCACTGGGCTCGGCCAGCGCTCTTACGAGGAATTTGATTTGGTTTTCTGTGCAGCCGCTCCTGTAGGCCCTACTCCAGTGGCCCCCTCAGCAACCACTGGTATCTTACAGTTTCTTCAAGGAGGACACAGACTCCCATGCCCTTTGTCTGAGCCGTGAAGCCAAGACTTCCTCATCGGTGACATGCGAAAGCTCGTTGCTCTTTCCCACAATGACATGGCTCTGATTGTAATCAAGGGAGTTTCGCTTTGACCACAAATGCAGGCAACAGGTGGGGCTCAGTCCCCACCCCTCTGGGGCTCCTTTGAAGCCACCACGCCTCCCTCACCTCCACACGGGAGGTGTGACACGGCGTAAAGAACTGCAGACGTGCTCAGCCCCTGAGGGTCGAGTCTGTTGTTTCCCAGGCACTGTGGCATGAGCAGTGCACATGACGCCACTGTGAAGACACCTGGAGCGCTGCCAGCCAAACTGAGGAAGTCTAGCAGCAGTTCACCTCCCAGCACAGGGAGGGCAGCTGTAGTGTGCGGGGCTGGGAGGAGGGCAAAGAAAGGGCAGTAGCTTCCTCCGGGCAGTGTGCTGGATGGAAAGCAGCGAGCGGTGAAGTGACGGTGGCTGATCAGGACGGGTGAAGGGGTGGGGGGTGAGCAGGGCATGTGGATTTCTCTGATGCGAAGTGATATAAGTGGGAATGACACTCAGCCTTCTACCCCTCCCAGGGGAGCAAAGCAAAGATTCAAAGTACGCATGACACTAGTTGGTTTACCCGTGTTCCTTCCAAGGAGACATATATTTTTTAATAAATGATAGTTGCAATGAACCGTGGCTCAGAGACCTTCTTGAAGGAGGTGGGAGGGGAGGGCTGGGGTCACATCAGTGGGGAAATGTCACAGCTTTGTTCGGGGGCCAAAAGGCCCTCTGCTTAGTGAGCATCAGCTGACCAAGGCAGGTTCTAGACCCCTGTGGTCATAGCGGGTCCTTTACAAAAGTTATATCCTCTGCCTTCTACCCCGGGCTCCAAAATGCTGCTTTAAATAGCACCAGATGAGTCTGGAGAGGGGCCCCACCTCCTTGGCGGTGAAATGCTGACATTTCCCCAAAGGTACACACAATAGGAGATGCCTGCTGCAGCAGAGAGGTTGGTTTGACAGAGCAAGGGCCAAGTTAGCAGCAGAGAACTGAGTCAGGACTATGGCAAGGAAAAGCTGGCCTGCCAGCTCCTGGTGACCCCAGAAAGCATTAACCACTCAGGAGAAAATGGTGGGAGGTGAGCCCAGTGGATACTGCAGTGTGCAGCACGGGGTGGCAGTCACCCCTACAGCTTTCTGAAGAAAGGAGGTGTGCTCAGATCACATGTTTATGACATGGTTGATTTTATTGCAACTTGTGGGGAGAAGCCCGAAGAAGTGCTGTCTCACCCTGGCAGGTGTGGCTCAGTAGATTGGGTGCTGGCCTATGAACCAAAGGGTTGCTGGTTTAATTCACAATTAGGGCACCTGCCTGGGTTTGGGGCCAGATGCCCAGTAGGGGGCGCGTGAGAGGCAACCATACATTGATGTTTCTCTCCCTCTCTTTCTCCCTCCCTTCCCCTCTCTCTAAAAAATAAATAAATACATTTTTTAAAAGAATTTTTTTTTAAAAGTGCTGTCTTGCCCTGGCTGGCGTAGCTCAGTGGATTGAGCGTGGGCCTGCGAACCACACGATCGCGGTTTGATTCCCAGTCAGGGCACATGCCTGGGTTGCAGGCCAGGTCCCAGCAGGGGACGCACAAGAGGCAACCACACATTGATATTTCTCTCCCTCTCTCCTTCTCTTCCCCTCTAAAGATAAATAAATAAAATCTTTTTAAAAAAGTGCTGTCTTAATTAAAGTCAAGAGCAATGAGTGAATGAGCTATCCCGATGTGTATGGGCTGGACCACACCAAAGACGATGAGCCTTACCAGGTTGTGGTGCTTTACAGTTGGCAGCGCACTTCCTTTCACACATTCTGTTCACTGGAAGGCAGCCTGTCCGAAGGGAGGCTCCCGAGTGCTCTGTGGGCTCGAGGGAAATCCTGCCAAAGGGGCGAAGAGCTGGCCTGTAGCCACGCTATGTTGAGATCCTCCACAGCTGCTGTCCCTCCTAGAGGCGGTGCAGCTGAAGGAAATCCAGCCCCCAGCAACTTGGGAACATAGAGGTGGGACACCCCCTGACCCTAAGCTCTGCTGTGACCTCATGTCTGGAGCCCTGTCCCCACCCGTGGTCAACACTGGGCTCTGTCCCAGTTCTGCTGCTGAGAACACAGCTCACAGCACCTTGGCTTCTTCACCTATAATGAACCTTAAGTTATTAATGAAACATTCATACGGTGATGCTTGTGACTATATAAAATATTTGTTCACGTACAAATGACCAACTTTATCTTAAGATGAAAGTACTTCTAGAAATGAGCTAACAAAAGCTAACTCTTTGAGCCCTGACTGGTGTGGCTCAGTTGGGTATTGTCCCGCAGAGCAAAAGCTCACCAGGTCATCGGGACACATACCTGGCTGGGTTGCGGGCCAGGTCCCCAGGAGGGGGTGCTTGAAAAGCAACCACATATTGATGTTTCTCTTCCTTCCCCTCTTTCTAAGAATAAAATAAATAAATAAAATCTTTTTATTAAAGAACCAAAACCTTTTGTGTGGAAGTAGTGCTCAAGAACGAGCCTAATAATGGCCGTAGAGGAAAGTAGGAGTTGAGCTGCAGGCCTGGGAAGAGACTAGAACAAAAAAGGGTGGGGGTTGCAAAGGGCCCAGGCTCCAGCACAGGTGTCAGTACTAAAGGCCAACGGAGCCTGTTCCAACAGGGACGATGAACCACCAGAAGGCCAAGGTGTGAGAAAACCGTGTAGGAATTAGCTGAGTGGGTGTTCAGAGAACCCTTAGGTTTCTCAAGGCCTTTGACAAAAGTGCTGGTTTACTCCCTGGCCACAATGCTCGGTTGGTTGGAGCGTTGTCCCGGAGTCCAAAAGGTTGTGGGTTCAATTCCTGTTCAGGGCACACGCCTGGGCTGCAGGTTTGTTTCCTGGTTGGGGCATGTACGGGAAGCAACTAATTGATGTTTCTCTCTCTGTGTCTGGAATCAACAAATTTAAAAAATAATTTTAAAAAAAAGGAATGCTGGGGTTTGCAGTGCACCTAGGTGCCTGTTGAACCACCTGGGGCTTGGCAGTATTCAGTCAGCCTCAGTCTCCCCAAGTTTTATCCTCTGTCCTTGTTCCCACATAGGATTTTATAGCCTCAATTCCATTAATCCTTTTTATCCATGCAGTCAGTTCCTTGTCTCCTCTCAGCTATTTTATCACCGCAAATAACTTTCTGAAGCTCAAAATCCAATTTCCTCAAAAGCCTCTCTCTTCCCTCATCACTTCCTAGAAATAGCTGAACAGGCTGCTGTGCACTCAGTCCCGCCGCCCCAGTGAACAGAGTGTGGGCGTGCGTGCCCTGTCAGAGCACAGAAGGGCTTCAGCGGACCGCAGCAGGACTAGGTCGGCAGAGCTGGGCCGAGTCAGCATGACGCCCACCAGTGCTTTCTGCATTCGGCCTGGTGAACTAGCAGCGTGTCCTAGACCTTCCATCTCCCTGGCACTCTAACCAGAAGGATCCAGCACAATTCCAGGGACCAGAAAGGGGGTGGTTTGAGAAGAACGATTCACACCTGTTAGCTTGCAGTGAAGAGTTCGTACAATAGGATATTCTTCTGACTGGCCTTCCTGTGCCACAATCATCCTGATTTCATCCTGATTAGCTGCTGATTAGCCGACAGAACTTGCCATCTAAAGCTCTGTTCCCCTCCCGTGGGGCCCTGTTACCTACAAAAGTCCAATCTCCTTATCCTGTCCTGCATCATCTTTGGCTGTGACCCCACTGTGGTTCTCTGACTGTTTTTGTGTTTTGTTTTGTTTTGTTTTTTTAGAGAAAGAGGAAGGGAGGGAGAAGGAAAGAAACATTCACTGGTTGCCTCTCCTACATACCCCAACCGGGGGGCCAAACCCACAACCTGGGCATGTGCCCTGACTGGGATTTGAACCCGTGACCTTTCACTTTGTGGGCCAACACCCAACCCACTGAGCCACGGCTGCTCACACTTCTTTTTCTGCCCATAAAATGCCGTTGTTGTTCATGGACGGAACTGGAAAGCATTATGCTGAGGAAAATAAGCCAGGCGGTGAAAGACAAATACCATATGATCTCACCTTTAACAGGAATCTAAACAACAAAACAAGCAAGCAAAATATGACCAAAGACACTGAAATACAGAACAGGCTGACAGGGACCAGAGGGGAGAGGGGAGAGAATCACAGGGGAAAAGGGGAAGGACTCACATGAACAAGTATAAAGGACACATGGACAATAACTAAGGTGGGGGGCGGAAATGGGAGGGAGGTGGGGAGCACTGAGGGGGCAGGGCTGGGCATATAAGACAGAAAACTGTACTTGAACAAGAATTAAATTTTAAAAATTATAAAAAATAAAAAATAAAATGCCGTTGTTGCCACCCTATCTTGCTTACCTGGAAGACTACTTAATATTTTAACACTCAATTCAAGAATTCCCCTCTTTCTATTCTGCCTTTCCTGAAGCACCTCCTCTTCTTCCCTCCCATCTCTGGGTCGAACTGGCGGTTCTGTTCTTTGTGCTCTATTAGACCATAGAAGAACACTTGTACCCCAGCTGCTGTAGCTCAGTGGAGTGAGCGCGGGCCTACAAACCAAGGGGTTGCTGGTTTGATTCCCAGTCAGGGCACATGCCTGGGCTGCAAGCTAGATCCCCAGTAGGGGGCACTCGAGAGGCAATCTCACATGGATGTTTCCCTCTCTTTTTTCCTCTCTCTCTAAAAATTAAATAAATAAAATCTTAAAAAGAAAAAAGAACGCTTGTCATTGTAACGTGCTTACCACATTGACAGGCAATACTAAGTGCTTCATGCATTTTAATTTTCTTGACAAAACAGTCAAGTAAACAGTCCTATGAGGTAAGTGCTCTTATCCTCATGTTCCAGATGAAGAAACTGAGGCACAAAGGGGTCCCACAGCTAACAGCAGGCTCTCCGTCAAACACATGCTGTTTGGCTGCAGTAGCTGTGCTCCTAATGGCTACCCTGTGCTGTCTGTCACTTTGCCACACTTGGAACATTTTATTGCTGCCATCTCTTTACGTGTCTTCTCCTTGACTCCAGCCTTTAGCACAATATCTGTCCCATAGTAGGTGCCCAGGAAAAGGGAACGGATGCACTAGTCCTGGGCACCAGCTTGGACGGCAGAGATTGGACTAGGCCCAAACCCATGGGAAATATGACTTTTTGTTGCTTTTATGAAGAGCTTCCAGTCTGGAGTCCTCCGGGAGCTCTCCATCAATGAGGACTCCTCATCGCCACCCACGTCCACACCTTTAGCTCCTCTCCCTTCTTCTCACTCTGCTGTCTTCTCACCAAGAACTGCTCTCTAGCCACACTCACTGACCATCCATGGACATGTTTATTCAACACAAGTTCACTGACTGCCCACAGCTCTCAGGGGCAGCCCCGCCCTCCCACAGATGGCATTCCCAGAGCCCTCTCTCAGCCTTAATGGCACAAACACATGAAAAGGCCATGTCCCCGCTCTCAGCTGTGACTTCTCTTTGGGCCACTTCCGCTTTTCCTTGACTCCTTCCTTCCCTCTTCCACCTCCCAAGTGCCACCATTTTCCTAGTCACCCAGGCCCCAAACCTGATTCCTCTCCTTTGATCATCATATCCAATCTCTTGCCAAAACTTGTTGATTCTTTCTAAGGGCTCTGCACCTTCATCCTTTGTTTTCCTTATCACCGCCCCTACCCACAGGTAGGTGAGCACTTGGCAATGGGCATTGTGCTTGGTGCACATCTGGTGAAGACAGTGCTGCTCTCGGGGACCTTCCAGTCTAGTGGCGGGGTGGGGCAACAGACAAATAAAGCACTGAGGATGTAGTTACACATTCTACTACCCTCTGTGAAGGAAAAAATAGGAGGCAATGACAGAGGGTGACACAGTGAGAGGTCCTGCTTGCAGAAGGTGTCCAGAGAAGGCTGCTGTGAGGAGTGGACATTCAGGATGAGACCTGGAAGGTCAGTGAGATCAGCCTGGTGGCGGGGGGGGGGGGGGCAGCAAGGGCCGTGGAAGAGGGAAAGGGAGATCACCCTCTGCCGGCCCCACTCTCCTTTTCAGGACTTCTTGCCTTTTCAGCTCTGGCCGAGGCCTCTGGCAGGAACGTTGCAGGCCTCGTCTCTGTGAGCCACTTCAAGCTCCAGCTCAAATGCCACTTTCCATGATGTCACTGGTCATTGCCTTCCCTTCTTATGTACCACTCCAGCAGGTCAGACTGCACTTTCTCTGTTCTTGTTTTCTTGCATAGATGCTATTTGCTCGAAATGTACTTCTTCAACTGAAGAAAAACTTCTACAAGCCTGTGACTGCATCCAGTGCACCTTGGAATCCCTCAAAGCAGCTAATACATGCCAGATGCTCACTAAGTGATTGTTGAAATGACCTTCCCCTTCCTGGATTTCACAGTCTTTTTTTAAAAGATTTTATTTATTTATTTTTAGAGAGAGGGGAAGGGAGGGAGAAAGAGAGGGAGAGAAACATCCGTGTGTGGTTGCCTCTTGCATGCCCCCTACTGGGGACCTGGCCCACAACCCAGGCGTGTGTCCAGACTGAGAATCGAGCCTTTGGTTTGCAGGCCCGAGCTCAATCCACTGAGTCGCACCAGCCAGGGCTGGATTTCACAGTCTTAACCTAAAACATGAGGAACTTGCACAGAATGTCTAAGACCTCTCTGATGACAAAACTGATGATAAAATAGAATTCTAAAGGACATGTATGCTGTCAATGCCCTGCCCGAGACAGCTCATGCCTTTTGCAGACTTTACACTCAAGACAACACATAAACAGTGACGCCGATGATATAAAAGGCTTAAACACAGCTGTCAGAGAACACGGCATGTGAGCACATGCAGTTGATACACAATGAAACATTACAGACACACAGGGGCTAGGCACGTGATGTGCAGAAGCACAGGATCCACAGGACATGGGTGGAAGAGGCCAGTTGGGCAGACAAGTAGAATTCTATGAGAGTTTGTTTGAAAAACAGAAAATGCCCTGGCTGGTGTAGCTCAGTGGATTGAGCACTGGCCTGCAAACTGAAAGGTCACCGGTTCAATTCCCAGTCAGGGCACATGCCTGGGTTGTGGGCCAGGCCCCCAGTTGGGGATGTGTGAGAGGCAATCACACATTGATGTTTCTCTGTTTCTCTTTCCCCTCCCTTTCCCTCTCTCTAAAAATAAGTAAATAAAATCTTTAAAAAAAAACAGAAAATTTTCTAATAGAAAAGGGTGCTGATCCTGATGACTTACATTTGAACAAAGACAGTGCTAGGGAAATATGGGAACGGACATGGGAAACGTACCACCAGATGCTCTCAGAAGGAGGGTCCAGGGGCAAATAGTAATTCCTGGTGGTAGTTCCCAGCAAGAGCTATTTGAGGAGACTGTGAGGGCAGAGGGGCCACAGAATGGCAGCCAGCAGTGGGGACACAAACCGGGAAGCAGCAAGCTGTCCTCGCGCCCTGCAGGGCACGATGTACCAGGTTTGTCCTGTAGTCAAAGCAATTGCTAGCTTTGTGTTTGTTAAATGAAATTCAAGCTTTTTGACCTTTTCAAATTTTTCTTGAGGAAGTACAAAGGTTCTTGAAGTACCTCTTTATTCTGGTTCATCAGAGATATTGAGGTATTATTCCTAAGCAGAATAAGGGGGGAAATGAAAGAAAAATAAAGACAAAAGAAAGCAGGAGAGAAAAGAATCCTTAAAAGGTCAAAGGGGAAAGCTGGCTGCTGTTAAGTACAGCAATGTCAAAGGAGGAGACAAAAAGGCCCCCTCCCTGTACGCGCTGCCAGACTGCAGTCCAGTAGTGGTGACTGGGTCACTGCAGAGAAGAAATAACAAGAAACAACAGGGAAGGTGAAAGGGAATAAAAACTAGGCTCATGACTGTGATGAGTAGAAGAACGCACGACAGCAACAAAAATGGTAGAAAGCCCTGCTTCTCTGTAGCTACCCTATAACAGGAACCTTTCTGGGGGAAATCCAGATCTCAAGGAGGATGACAACATGAGTCAAGACTTTGCATGCCTGGCTGGTGTGGCTCAGTGGGTTGGGTGTTGGCCTACAAAGCGAAAGGTCACCGGTTCAAATCCTGATCAGGGCCCATGCCTGGGTTACAGGTTTGATCCCTGTCAGGGCACATATGAGAGGTAATCAATAGATGTATCTCTCACACATTGTTGTTTCTTTCCCTTTTTGTCTCTTCTCTCTAAAACTAAATAAATAAAATATGACAAAGAAAAAGGAAAAAATATTAAAACAAAAAGACTCAGTGCATGCAGGAAGGAAACATATAACTCTCCTGGAGAGCAGGAGCTGAATAATAACAGACTTTCCAAAAGCCCTTACAACGTGTCAGACATCGCTCTCAGAGCTTTGCATGTATTTACTTGTTTACTCTTTACATCTCTGTGACTGTTGTTCCTAGCATTTTGTAGATGAAGAAACCAAAGCAGGGAGAGGTTAAATACCTTAGCCAAAGTTGTACAGCTCAGTGAAAAGAGCAAATACTTGAATCCAGGCCATTTGGCTCCAGGGTGTTTGTCACCGTGCTGCACTGCCTCCCTTAGTTCCCAATTCCCTCCGGGGGCATTGCTTTGCAGCCTGGCTTTTGCCATGGGTACTCCATTGAAACTGTGCTCTCAGTATGGCTTCCAATTCACCAGACTTGATACTTTCACAGACGTCAGCCTCAGCAACCTGTCAGCCACATCTGACACTGTTAAAACACCTCCCCACCGAGGCTTGAAACCTGTGCATCATCTTGGATTATGTCTCTACAATGATCCTCATTTTCACCATCACTGTTTTCACTGCTATTATCCTAATTCAGTTCTTTGTTATTTTCATTCATTTGACAAACACACACAGTATTCTCTGTGTCAGCCCCTGGGCATATAATAGTGGGCAAAAACAGATCTCTGCCCTTATGAAGCTGACTATTGAGGAAATAGTCATTAAACACATAATTACACAAATAAGTATAGCTTTACAAACTGATAAGTGTTGTAGATAAAAATGTAGGGCCTTATAAAAGGGCGAAATACGGAAATTATAATGGCCTCCAAATTACTCTTCTTTCTTCTAGACTCTCCCTTCTTACCCGCTGCTGTGTAGATTAAAGTTCCTGGAGTCTGTCTTCTGACCTCACCACTCCCCACCTCAAATTCCTTCAATGCTTTACAGATTGAAGCAAAACTTCTTAGCCAGATGTCTGAGATCCTCTGGGATCTGATTCCAACCAACCATTTCCAGCTCCCACGCCCCCCTTCCCTTCAAGCACTCTATCTGCAAATTGGCTGAACTGATCAGTCACACTGATCCTTGTCCTCAGAGACAGTGTGACTTTGTCTTGCTGATTTATTATTATTATTATTATTACTTTCAGCCTGGAATACCCTTTTCTTCGTACTTTATGTTTAGATCCTACACACTGTGAAAATCCAACCCTCCCTGCACAGCATGCCCAGATCCCCTGCTCTGGCATCTCAGCACTCCCTCCCCTTTTATAGCCTTCATGTTCTATCTTTAATATTGTAATCACTCTAACACAATCCATGTAAACCTCACCTCTTCCTTTTTAGATTATAAATTCATTGAGGATAGGATCTGGGTTAACCAGTTATTCACTGGCTGGCTGGCTGGCTGGATGAATGAATGAATGAATGAATGAACAACATGCATAAAGATGAATGGATGGTTGGTAGCTTTGTAACTGACGACATGGAGGGGACCTCAGTACGCAGATGTAATATGAGTGCATTAATCATGGATTTTCATGGCAGTTTAACAGAGAGCCATTGGAAAGCTATCAAAACAAACAAAGGCTGCCCATTTCCACCTTCCCCCACCTCTCTTTCTACCAGATGTATCTCTGTAGGGATGATGTCCTTCACCCCAAGAGACATGGAAGTCATCTCCAAGGACTGTGACTTTATGGGCAGAAAATTAGAGGACTTGGGGGACCAGTTGGTGTTTTCTTCTTACAGAAGAAAGCTGGTGCTGTGGAAGAGAAAGTAATGGGAAAGATGAAATGGTTGCCTATAGACATGGGATTTCTGAATAGATTTTGTCTGTCTGGACTGTAGTTTCAAATCATGGATTGCTGGGCCCTAGGCTAGGGACAGAGTTCTCTCTGATAACTGGGGAAAGTGTGTTTCCTCCCAGAGTCTTGCTGATCCAATAAAGAGACCTTTAAATTGGAAGTGGAAGGGAAAGGGGAAAATGCCTTGATAATATTATAAAATCAATTACTATGGGTGGGATCAGATATGACAACAAGAACGGCCCTTGAAGAGGTGCTCATTCAGTCATAGAAGAATACATCTGGGGAAAGAGTCAGAAATAGAACTCATGGCCCTGGCTGGTGTGGCTCAGTGGATTGAGTGCTGGCTTGTGAACTGAAGGGTTGCCAGATCGATTTCCAGTCAGGGCACGTGCCTGGGTTGTGGGTCAGGTCCCCAGCAGGGGACGCTTGAGAGGCAACCATACATTGATGTTTGTCTCCCTCTTTTTCTTCTTCCTTTTCCCTCTCTCTAAAAATAAATAGTTGAAATCTTTTAGAAAAACAGAAATAGAACTTATGGCTTAAGCTGCTTCTACATCAATGTACAGCACATGCATTGTGTTGAATCATACAAAATTGCAATATTCAACTATTTTGGTGCAAAAAAAATAGCAACTTCACTTGGTTCAACCTAATATTATGGGGCAAACTGGAAATCTTAGCTCAAGGTAATAAATCGGCCCAAGGGATCATTAAGATCAGAAGAAATGAAACTTAGAACTAGAATTTGGCATCGGGAAGAGCACATGGTGAAGAAGAAAGGTGCTCTTGAGAATGGGAGGGGACATTGAGCTATGGGATAGAAATGCACAAGTGTGAGGATGGAGCCCCCTGCAGAGTTCTGGCGAAGTGGAAAGGAGAAAGAAACGGGAGCGATGGAGCACCAGTACATCACACAGCACCCACACGAGGGGGGTGATGGGCAGCATATTCCTGATGCAGATCACAGAAGCAGCACAGGGCAGCTGGAGCCGTAGGGAAGGGCTGACTCTGTGCAGGGCTCAGTTTCATTTGCCTAAAAGCAGAATATTTAGAAATGCTTTACTTGTCTGGCGGACAGTATTACCCCTCAGCAAGTAAAGAAATCAACAAGAGGGACTGTTGGCTCTTTGTGACCTAATTCCAACCAATAGTGAAGAACAGATTGGTCAAGTGGAAACTTGAAGAGGCACCCTATTAGCTCAGAGTTTCTGAGAGCTTAAGGCCCTAGAGTTCAAGAAAGCGCACTTCAAATGGTCTAGAGAAAAGAGATATAAGCATGAGGACAATGAAAAAAGAGGGGTTGCATAGATGTAGCTTTATTTTTTTTTAATTTTTCAATTATGGTTTACAGTCAGTAGTATTTTGTATTGGTTTCAGGTGTACAGCATAGTGGTCAGACAATCATACACTTTGGGAAATATTCCTCCTGATAATTCCAGTACCCACCTGGCACCATACAGAGTTATTATGATATCATTGGCCGTATTCCCTATGCTGTGCTTTACATCCCCGTGACTTATGTAACTGACATTTGTACTTCTCAATCCCTTCATATACAGCTTTAAATCATGGCTCCGCCACTTTCCAGCTGGGTGGCCTTGTTTAAGTTACTTAAACTCTCTGAGCGTCAGTTTCTCACAGAAATGACAAGAGAAAAGAAGGAGAAAGAAGGAAGGGAAGGAGTGGGGAGGAAGAAAGGAAGGAAAGGCAGACAATAGAATGATACCACCTACTTCCCGGGTTTGTCAAGACAATTAAATGAGAGCGCACATGTGAACTGCTTAGCACTTAGTAGGTGTGTATTAATTATTAATTTTCTGCCCTGGCTGGTGTAGCTCAGTGGATTGAGTGCCAGCCTGCAAACCAAAGGGTCAGTGGTTTGATTCTGTCATGGCACATACCTGGGTTGTGGACCGGGTCCCCAGTAGGGGGCGTGCGAGAGGCAACCACACATTGATATTTCTCTCCCTCTCTCTTCCCCTTCCTTCTCCTCTCTCTAAAAATAAATAAATAAAATCTCTTAAAATTACTGGTTTTCTTGCACTTTGTATTTGACCATCCTCCCAAAGGATTGAAAGGCTCTTAGAAACTAAATTCTGATCATTTAATTGTGAAGTGCTGTAATGAAGTAAAAGGAAATTTATCTAAAGAAAGTGATATAAATACACAGAGTTCTTTGACAACAAGACATTAAAAAGGTGGAAATAAGGGCACCTGACCAAGGGTGAATATAAAATAGTAACATGGAATGGCCAGAAGCCTATCAGGAAGGCCTGACCCCAAATGAGCTAATTCTAGGGGTAAAAAAATAAAGGCTTTCAGTTTTGTTTGTATCAAGAAACAAATGAAGGAAGTCCTAATGTCTGCATGTTGGGGCAGATAGTTTTCTTTAAATTAAAATTAGTTTTCAAGCCCTGACTGGTATAGCTCAGTGGATTGAGCGCAGGCTGCCAACCAAAGTGTCACTGGTTCGATTCCCAGTCAGGACACATGCCTGGGTAGCAGGCCAGGTCCCCAGTAGAGGCACGCAAGAGGCAACCACACATTGATGTTTCTCTCCTTCCCTTCCTCTCTCTCTAAATATAAATTTAAAAAAATTAAAAATAATTAAAAATAAAAAAATAAAAAATAACATTAAAAAATTACTTTTCAGCCTTGGCTGGTGTGGCTTAGTGTATTGAGTGCCGGCCTGTGAACTAAAGGGTCGCCAGTTTGATTCTCAGTCAGGGCACATGCCTGGGTTGTGGACCGGGTTCCCAGTTGCGGGTGCGCAAGAGGCAACCACACATTGATGTTTCTCTCCTCTCTTTCCCTTGCCCTCTGTAAAAATAAATAAATAAAATCTTTTTAAAAATAATTTTCAAACATAATATAAGTGCATGTAAAAAGAATTCCAGTAGTACTACAATATATAAAAGGAAAGATGAAATGAGATAATTGCAGGACAATGAAGATAAAAAGGACCTCTTTAATTTCTTACTTTGTTTTAGTCTTCTCTGCTATCACACTGTAATGGGCCAAGCAAGCTAGATGGAACTGAGGGTCATAGTAAATAAGAAGTTATAAGAAATCATCAAGGTGCTTTGAATGATTTTGTCTCCTGACTCAAATTATATTTCTGGATGTTGGGAGAAGCTGTAGATGAGGTCTCTGCACTGTTGTCTGTAGTCTTTGGGGAACCACAGGGAATAAGAGACATGCTGGAAGCCTAGAGAAAGACATATGCTCCTTTTTATTTATTTCTTTTTATTGTTTTTCAAAAACATTTTATGTATTCATTTTTTAAAGATTTTATGTTATTTATTTTAGACAGAAGGGAAAGGGGTGATGAATAGAGGGAGAGAAACATCAATGTGTGGTTGCTTCTCACACACCCCTTGCTAGGGACCTGGCCCGCAACCTAGGTATGTGCCATGACTGAGAATCGAACCGATATCCTTTGGTTCACAGCCCACACCCCATCTACTGAGGCACACCAGCCAGAGAGCTATTTATTTATTTTTAGAGAGAGGGGAAGGGAGGGAGACAGAGAGAAACATCGATGTGAGAGAGAAACATTGATCAGTTGCCTATGGTATGCATCCCAACTAGGGACCACATCCAGAACCCAGGCATGTGCCCTGAGGGCAAACTGATCCTGTGCCCTTTTGTTTTGCAGAACAGTGACCAACCAACTGAGCCACAGCAGTTTGGGCCAGATGCTCCTTTTGAAAGGGAAGATGATAGGTATCACACGATTCAGACAGGTAGACCTCATCTTACTTACGGGCAACCTTCCTGAATACGTTATGGGATGAAATGGTTTGCATGAGACCTAAAAGGGAAGTAGTGATCACAAAGGGTTTATAAAACCCTTTACCTAAGAATAGTTTGAGACAACCTAAGCTCATTTTCATTTGTGAAATAACCTTAGTAAATGTACATGGGTAAAGCAAGAAAATGGATTCCAAGAAGGTATTGACAAAGACAAGTATGCTGTCCTTGTGAAAAAGTTGGAAAAATAGATAGTACAGTTACTGAATGGGTGAATGAATGATTGGCCCCAAATCTGCTATGTAAAGGATCATGCTCAATTTATCTGTGTTGTTGTTTATTATTGTCACCGTCACTCAACTGTAAGCTCTTCAAAAGAGACTTTGTCCTCTGTTTTGCTCATGACTTTATCCCCAGTGTGTATAACAGTGTCCAGTACATAATAGAAAGCACTCAAGAATTTTCTGTTGCATGAATGAATGAATTTGGAGGTAGAACTTGGCATGTTACCAAGCTTTTTTTCAGGCTTCTTTTATTCAGTGTGTTTTATCATTTATTTGGATAGAGACATGACTTGGCATGCTGACCAAATATGCAGATAATGAGGGTCTGAGAGGGATAACAACATAATAGAGTCTATCTAAAAAGAACAACTGTCAAGAGCAACTTAATGGTGATAAATGCACTTAGATGAGAAAAAATGGAGTCTGGCCATGCAGAATGGAGTGGCCAATGGCCTGCGGAGAAGCATGCCAGAGTTTTATTGTACTACTGCGATGCATCCCTCCCCCATGACTCTCTGTTGGCGAGACAGCGGTAGGAAACACAAAGAGGATGGGAAAGACCGGTACCAGAAGTGGATGGAAGAGCAGGCTCGGAGCCTGACTGGCACCACAACACTAGCATTACAAGAAATGTTAAAGGGATTTCTTTAAGAAGAAGAAAAGAAAAAAGATAGCTCTAAAGAATAAGATGGCAAGAAATACGTACCTATCAATACTCACTTTAAATGGAAATGGCTTAAATACTCCCTCCAATCAGAAGGCATAGGGTAAAGATGGAGGCGTAGGTAGACACACTGCGCCTCTTCACACAACCAAAAGGAGGAAAACAACAAGTTTAAAAACCAAAAACAACCAGAACTGACAGAAAATTGAGCTGTATGGAAGTCTGACAACCAAGGAGTTAAAGAAGAAACATTCATCCAAACTGGTAGGAGGGGTGGAGATGGGCAGCCAGGTGGAGAGGACTCAAGGCAAGGTGGTGGCTGGCAGAGTGGGCAGTCCCACATCTGTGTGCAAATACATCAGGAGAAACATCTGGGGAGCAGGACAGACCATGCAACCCAAGGTCCCAGTGCCGGGAAATAAAGCCTCATAACCTCTGACTGAAAACGCCCGTGAGGGTTCAAGCAGAAGAAAAAACTCCCAGTCTCACATTTTGTTTGTTGGAGAGTTTGTTGGAGAGTTTGTTGGAGAGACCCACAGGCTCCTAGAAGGTAAACAAACCCACCCACCCAAGAATCAGCACCAGAAGAGCACAGTTTGCTTGTGGGCAGTGGGGGAGTGACTGAAAACCAGTAAGAGCTGGACAAGCAGCACTGTTCCCTCTTGGACTCCTTCCCCACATACAGCATCACAACACAGCAATATGGGTTGCCCTGCCCTGGTGAACACCTAAGGCTCTGCCCCTCACTATGTAACAGGCGCATCGAGATAAAAAGATGCCCCAAGTTAAAGGACAGATCAAAGCTCCAGAAAAAAAATACAACTAACTGATGAGGAGATAGCCACTTTATCAGATGCAGAGTTCAAAACACTAGTAATCAGGATGCTCACAGAATTGGTTGACTATGGTCATAGAATAGAGAAAAACCTGGAAGCTATGAAAAGTAAAATAAAGGGAACCAACAGTGACAGGAAGAAAACTGGGACCCAAATCAACAGTTTGGAGCAGAAGGAAGAAATAAGCATTAAATGAGAACAAAATGAAGAAATAATAATTCAAAGAAATGAAGAGAGGTTTAGAAACCTCCAGGACAACTTTAAATGTTCCAACATCTGAATCATAGGGCTGTCAGAAGAAGAAGAGGAAGAGCAAGGAATGGAAAACTTATTTGAAAAAATAATGAAGGAGAACTTCCCCAATCTGTCAAAGGACTTCCTGGACTTCCTGGAAGTCCAGGAAGCTCAGAGAGTCCCAAAGAAGGTAGACCCAAGGAGGAACACACCACACCTAGGCACATCATAATTACATTAGCCAAGACTAAAATGAAGGAGAGAATCCTAGAAGCAGCAAGAGAAAAGGAGACAATTACATACAAAGGAGTTCCCATCAGACTGTCAGCTGATTCCTAAAAAGAGACCTTGCAGGCAAGAAGGGGCTGGAAAGAAGTATTCCAAGTCATGCAAGGCAAGGACCTATATCCAAAATTGCTCTATCCGGCAAAGCTTCCATTTAGAATGGAAGGGCAGATAAAGTGCTTCTCAGATAAGGTCAAGTTGAAGGAGTTCATCATAACCCAGCCTTTATTATATGAAATGTTAAAGGTACTTATCTAAAAAAGATCAAAAGTATGAACAGTAAAATGACAACAAACTTACAACTATTACCAACCTAACCTAGAAAAAACACAGAAAAACCAAAAAGGGTTTTCAGGAACATGTATGAAGAACACACGGGCAAAATTGAAGGGGTACAGGATCAAGTATGGGAAGTGGAGATAGCTAGGGTTTGGGGGAGAGCGGTGGGGAAATGGAGACAACTATACTTGAACAACAATAAAATAACTAAGCAAACAACTAGAACAGGAACAGAATCACAGAAATGGAGGTCACATGGGGGCTTATCAGTAGGGAAGGGGGAGGAGGAGAAAGGGGAAAAATGTACAGAGAATAAGTAGCATAAATGGTAGGTAGAAAATAGGTTAGGGGAGGTTAAGAATAGTATAGTATAGAAAACATAGAAGCCAAAGAACGTATATGTACAAGCCATGGACATGAACTAAAGTGGGAGGAATGTGGATGGGAGGGGGGTGCATGGCAGAGGGGAATAGTGGGGAAAATGGGGCAACTGTAATAGCATAATCAATAAAATATATTAAAATAATTAAAAAGAAATAAACAAAAGGCATAGGGTACATGAATGCATAAAAAACAAAGACCCATATTTATGGTATGTACACAAGACTTCTCAGGATGGAAGACAGACACAGACTGAAAGTAAAGGGATAGAAAAAGATATTTAATGCAAATGGAAATAAAAATAAATGATGGATAGCAATACTTATATCAGATGAAACAGACTTTAAAACAAAGCCTATAGTAAGAGACAAAGAGGAACACTACAAAATCCAACAAGAGGATATAAGCTTTGTAAATATTTATGCACCCAACATAAGAGTACCTATATGTGTAAACCAAATCTTTTTAAAATATTTATTTATTTATTTATTTATTTATTTATTTATTTAGAGGGGAAGGGAAGGAGAAAGAGTGGGAGAGAAACATCAATGTGTGGTTGCCTCTCATGTATCCCCTACTGGGGACCTGACCCGCAACCCAGGCATGTGCCCTGACTGGGAATTGAACCGGTGACCCTTTGCCCCACAGGCCCGTGCTCAATCCACTGAGCTACACCAGTCAGGGCGCAAATCTTAAATGACATAAAGGGAGAGACTGAGAGACTACCAATAATACAGTCAGTAAAAGATTTTTAATACCCCATCAATGTTGATAGATAGATTTTCTATACAGAGAATTAATGAGGAAACAGCAGCCTTAAATAACACACCAGACCAGATGGATTTAATTGATATTTTCAGATCATTTCACTCCCTAGCTGCTGAGTATACAAGTTCTGTCCAGCAAGTCCAGCCATTGTTAATATAATGACATTTTCCATGACGTCAATGTAACCAAGCAGCCAAGGAGAGTGGACTGGAATGTGCATGTGTGAACAATGACAACTTCACTGTACTGGTCAGTGGGAGCAGTAGATGTTGTTGAGTTAGTATGTATACTGTGTGGCTGTCGCATTCAAAATGACTCAGTAAGTAGAGCAACAGATCTGCATCAAATTTCACATGAAGCTTGAACATTTCTCTGTGGAAACTATTCAGATGATTCAGAAGGCTGCAGCTGTGGGCAACTGGTGACTCGCACCTTCATCTCAACAACATGCTATTCATGCCTCATGTCTCATGCAGAGATTTTTTTTAGATGTTATGTATTTACTTTTGGAGCAAAGAAGAGGAAAAGAGAAAGAAAAAGAAAGAAAGAGGCCCTGGCTGGTGTAGCTCAGTGGATTGAGCACGGGCCTGCGAACCATGCGATCGCGGTTCAATTCCCAGTCAGGGCACATGCCTGGGTTGCAGGCCAGTTCCCAGTGGGTGACGCACGAGAGGAAACCATGCACTGATATTTCTCTCCTTCTCTCCTTCCCTTCCCCTCTAAAGATAAATAAATAAAATCTTAAAAAAAGAGAGAGAAGGAAAGCAGGAAAGAAATGAAGGAAGGAAGAAAGAAAAAGAACAACACCGATGTGTGAGAGACACATTGATCAGTTGCCTCTTGCACGCCCCAACTGGGGACATGGCCTGCGACCCAGGCGTATGCCCTGACCAAGAATCAAACTGGCGACACTTCCATTAGCAGGCTGGCACTGAATCCACTGAGCCACACCTGCCAGGGTTCGCGCAGGTTCTTTTAATGTTAACATTTTTAAAAAATGGTTTTTATTTACTTAGTTTTTTAGAGAGAGGGGAAGGGAGGGAGAAAAAGGACACAGGGTGTGAGAGATATGTTGATCAGTTGCCTCTCACACGCCCCCAAGACAAGCGGTGACCTTTCAGATTTCAGTCTGGCACTCAATCCACTGAGCCACACCAGCCAGGGCCCCTGCAGAGCTGTTTTTTTTTTTTTGTTGCTGTTGTTTTGTTTGTTTGGGGTTTTTTTGCAAAACATCAAATCACCCAGGTGACTCAACCCCCTACATCCCTTATTTGGTGCCCTGTGACTTCTGGTTTTCCCCAAACTAAAATCACCTTTGAAAAGGAAGAGGTTTCAGGCCTTTAATGAGATTCAGTAAAATACGACGGCAGCTGATGGTGATTGGAGAACTGTGTGAAGTCTCAAAGTGCCTACTATGAAGGGGACTGAGGTGTCATTGTCCTCTGTACAATGTTTCTTGTATCTTGCATCTGTTTCAGTAAATGTCCCTATTTTTCAGTTATATGGCTGGATACCTTCTGGACAGGCCTTGTGTGTGTGTGTGTGTGTGTGTGTGTGTACATACATACATGTATTTCCTAGTTCTGTCCACTGAGAGGACCTAGAAACAATGGCACTCCTATAACAATGAGGATCCCTAGCACTCAGACCTTGGGCACTACCATTTTCCATTAAAAGGATTCCAGTGCTGGGGCAGGGAAAATACATTTTTGTTTTTTTCAAGATTGTATTTATTTATTTTTAGAGAGAGGGGTAGGGAGAGAGGGAGAGAAATGTCACTGTGTGGTTGCCTCTTGGGCGCCCCCGACTGGGGACCTGGCCCACAACCCACTCACGTGCTCTGACTGGGAATCAAACTGGTGACCCTTTTGTTCGCAGGCTGGCACTCAATCCACTGAGCCACACCAGCCAGGGCAGAAAATACATCTTATTGTGTCACAAAGGAAGAGTTCAAAGAGTGAGGGAAGCATGTGTAAAAGGACGTAAGAGCCAGCTTTGAGAAATAAAATAATGATAATAGTAGATAACTCATTAAATAAAATAGAAATCCATGAGTCTGTACTGAAATATTTTAAAAACAAATAATTAAGTGGGAGAGTAGAAATTGCTGTAGCTAACGTGCCAACCAATAAATAAAAAGGGAATGACAGAAATTTGAGGCCAAGATGGAGGCATAGGTGGAAACACTGTGCCTTCTCCCACAACCAAGTTTGAATAGAACAAAGGTTTGGAGAAACAAAGACACAACCAAAGGACAGAAAATTGAATTATACAGAAGTCCGACTACATCTAACCGTTCAACGGGGACGGTAAGAGGGGCGGAGCCAGCAGCGAGCNCTCTGAAGGCGGAACCCAGAATTTAAATAAGCTCTCCTGGTGGTTCTGAGGCATGCTCATATTCGAAGACTATTGTTCTGGAGATTACGGCATCAGAATAGATCTTGAAACTTGTGCACATTAGTAAATGGCTCAGTGCTCCCAATTCTGACATTCTGATATATTCTTCAGGTATATTAACAAATATTGGAGAAACACATTGGAACAAAGATATTACCGACACTTTGCTTCAAAGCAGAATCAAGTTGAGAAAACGAAGGCTGGCATGAGGTTCAGTGCATCAGATATGCTTAGTGACCTGGGTGATCCCAACCCTGTGCACAGCCTAGTTTTGACCAGGAGGATGGGTTAGTTAGAGGATTTGTGCGGGGTTGGAAAAGATAGGATAGTTCAGGCATTATATAGAGAACAGCCTTTTCCTAGAGCATAGTTAAAGGAGCTGAGACTCCTCCCAGAACCTTAAGGCTTAGGAAAGTTTTGCAGCATTTCCCAGCAGCACCCTGAATGTTCAGGGGAAGCGGATTCAGCCCTGGGGTACGCGGTCCTATTAACACGGGAGCCTAGAAGCCCACATGGTCAGCTTCTCATTTGACCAAGAGCCACCCTTTCATTCTTAAATCAAAAGAACTGTAAGGAATAAATGCTGTGCAGCCCCTGCTTTTCCCTGGGGCACAGCAGGAGACCCTCATGAAAGTGCTTAATCCCCAGGGCAGATTCTTACTTACCTGGATGAAAATAAGAAAGGAAAGCCTATGCGGTTTGAATTCTCTTGTCTGACCCTTCTGTCGGCACTTTCTTGCACCCAGAGTGTGCGGCTCATAAATAACCCCACCCTCCAGGATGGCCCCTATTTGCGTCCTATCAAGGGAGGAAAGTTGAGATTTCATGGATCAGCTGGGAAAATCTGAAGGCCTAACCTCTAGGTCAGGTAGATTGCAAATGTGTTTTCCTGCTTGCCTTGTGTTTCGTGCTTAGTTCGAAGAGCTGCTCTCTCTTGGGTAAAATGATCTCTCACTTTCTGTCGTCTGCACGGACTGAGACCAGGTGGGCAGCCATTTAGAGAGATGTTGGCACGAGGGCCCACACAGCCTGAGAGGAAAAGATAGGGGGAGGGCGAGAATAGTGGGGGAAATATAGAACCTAAAGAAATTGAGACACGTGGTTATAAACTAAGGGGGGGAGAATAGTGGGGGAGGGAGTGTGCGGGTGGAGGGGATTGAAGGGGGGGAATAGAACAACTGTAATGGTATAATCAATAAAATATATTTTAAAAAAAAAGAAATTTGAAAGTCAACATTTAGCAACCCATCACAGTAAAAATTAATTCAGGCAAGAATCATCAATGGATGCTAAAACTAGCGAGTGCAAGTTTATTAAGAGACAGAATATTTGGTCTCAAATATGTTCCAGAAAGTAGTTCATATTTACTTATCAATTGCTAGATACATGGCAGACACCATGTTTCCTTTAATCAGTGGTGGAACACATTGGCCTCGTGTGTCTGTTGGTATGTTGCACTGAGAATATATCTCTTCTGTGGTATGCTTACCCAAAATGCATCAACTCAGTCTAATCATTAGGGAACATCAGACACATCCAAGTTGCGGTTCATGCTACAAAGTGGTTCGTTAGCCTGTGCTCTTCAAAAATCTCATGGTCGTGTGTAGGGTAAGGAAAGACTGAGGAACTTTTGTTTTGCAGCAGATAAGACATGACAACTAAATGCAACTTAGGAAGGTCATTAGGACAAGCAGTGAACTTTGAATGAGGTATATGGATGAGTGGTATACCTGTATTGTTTATTTCCTAATTTTGATGGTTGCACTGTGGTCACATAGAAGACTACCCCTGTTTTTTGGAAATAAACACTGAGGTATTAAAGGGTAATGGGAAAAATGACTCCATGGTGGTTCTGAAAGAAACACACAAAGAGAATGATAAAATGTTAACAACAAGGGAAGCTGAGGGAAGGATGTATGGCAATTTTTGGTGCTTACTTGCAACTTCTCTGTAAATGTGAAAGTATTTCAAAAATCAAAAATTTGAAAATGTTAATACAAGTGGACTAGCGGGGGGGTGGGGGAAGCCAATGTGATCTCACAGTGCAAATCTAGCCAGAGTGAGGCTCTGAACTGTGTGTGGGTCAAACCTCACTGGAACGTGGGATTTAGCTCTTAGATGGTGAGGTGACTACATCATATGAGGAACAGCTGAAGGGTCCGACTTCTGTCTTCAGTTCTCCAAAGGGCACCTGGGACGGGGAAGCAGACTTGGTAGAGGGAGACAGATTTTTGTTCAGTATGAGGAAGGGCTTTTTGCCAAGGAGACAGGCAGTAAGGTGGATTGAGCCATCTTGGGAGTTCCCTGTCATAGGACATGTTCTAACAGACTGGACAATCAATTCTCAAGAGCGTCATGAAGACATTTCATGAATCCAGTCAATGCTGGGCCCAGGAACCACTAAGGGCTTTCCAATGAAAGAGTGGTTCTCTTTCGTCTTCATGTATTGGGAATAGAGCACTTCTGGGATAAAAATGCAACTTGTGTTGGACTGGGATGAACATTCTTTTTTGTTCACATGGGGCAAGAGTCTCCTAACTTTTTAAAAACTATTTTGTTTATTTATTTTCAGGGAGAGAAGAAGGGAGGGAGAAAGAGAGGGAGAGAAACATCAGTGTGTGGTTGCCTCTCTCGTGCCCCCTAGTGGGGACCTGGCCAGCAACCCAGGCTTGTGCCCTGACTGGGAATCCAACCAGCGACCTTTTGGTTCACAGGACGGCACTCAATCCACTGAGCCACACCAGCCAGCTGAGAGCCCCCTAACTCTTGCAGTTCTATGGAACTACTGAGAGGACCAATGTGCAAGGTCCTTTCCTAGACAATCATCTTGCTTTCCCATGGGGACTTCCATAAATAATTCTTAGCACTTTGGAAAATGAGCTGGTCACAACAGTAAGTTATTTTTGATGCTTTTATTCTAGAACATGCAATTTAACTACATGAAAATGGGGCCTGAGAAAACAGATACAAAAACTGAAAAGAAAGTTTAACTATAATTGAAACATTGAACGTCTCAGGCCATGCTCCTCCTTCCAGCAGTCCTCAGTTCTTCTTCATGAAATAGTGAGACCTTTTCTTTTTCTCCAGTGCTTGCACCAGCTCACCATACAGAACATGAATCTGGGAAAGAGATTAGCAAATAGATTTCTTCAGGGGAAAGGATATGTGGGAAAGCCTCCCCAACCCATGGTGATGGCACAGGAGTCTAACCTATACCCAAGCCACACTGGGACGAAAATACAGTACTCTCTCAGGGAAGGGCGGTCCCATCACACTAGGTCCATTTTTTAGGGACAGGCAGCTATCACATGGGAGAAGGTACTTAAAGTATAAATGATTCTTTTTTTAAAAGATTTTATTTATTTATTTTTAGAGAAAGGGGAAGGGAGGAAGAAAGGGAGAGAAACATTGATGTGTGGATGTCTCTCCTGTGCCCCTAACTGGGGACCTGGCCCAAAACCCAGGCATACGCCCTGACTGGGAATGAAACCAGTGACCCTTTGGTTGCCAGGCCAGTGCTCAATTCACTGAGCTACACCAGTCAAGGTGCATAACCGATCCTTTGCTCCTACTTGGCAACAAGTCTTTTTCTCCACCAGGCCTCTCCTGGTTAGCTTAATGGCCCAAGGAGCCTACAACTCAGAAAAGCTCCTGGAGAAAATACCTTTCCAGACAGTCACAGAGACCAGCACTGCCCCGAATGCACTGGCACGGAGAGGGATGCATCTTTCCGGTGCTCACTCTGGGCATTCGTCTTAATTAGACTCCACCCACTGTCCCTAAGTTTCTGACCATTCTTCATCCTTCCTGGTTTTCACTCTAAGAAATGACTGGCTACAGTCCCCCAACTCTTGCAGTCCCATGGAACCAATGACAGGAACAAAGATCAAGATCCTTTTCCAGCCTAGGAAGGTAGCACCAAGGCCTTACTGAGAGGCCAGAGAGAAGCTCTCTGCCCTGGGTCACGCTGCCCCCGCCCCAGCCCTCTCCTTCCTTACCTGAGTTTCATAGACTCTCTTGAGGGAGCCAAGGTGGTCAACAAAACGCAGTGACAGGCCACACCACTTTTCAGCAGACAGATACTTTTCGTTGCTGAACATGAATATTCCAGTATTCCAGGATATGATCATCAGCCAGAGAACTTCCATTTCCGGGTAGCCTTTCTGAAATCCAAGAAAAGTGTCTTTACTGTCACGATCAGGGACTGTATGGGTGCTGCATCCCACTGTTGGGAAATAATGGGTGCTCTGCTAACACCAAGGAGGGAGGCACAACCTCCACAAGCAATCCTGTGCTCCTGGAGCACAGGAAAAGAGCACTTAGGAGCTTTGTCAGCTGTAGAATGGTCTGGATCAGACCTCATGAAGCAACATAAACTGAAGATGCAATGAGGCCTTCTTGGACTGAGCCCTGCTCTCCCTGAGCAGGAGAAAAACCTGAGTCCTGTTTGGGGCTTCCCTTGGTGCTGTCCTCAGTCAATGATCTCCCTAGTACCTTACCTCTGATTTTCAAAGAAGGCTGTCAAGAGGTACTTTTATTGAATCTCTTAATTTCCTTGACCTGAATCAGTCTATGTTTGGAGTAGGAATTATATTAATGTTTATTTTTACCCTTTTTAGAGAGAGGGAAGCAGAAGGAGAGACAGCGGAAGAGAAATATTCATGTGCAAGAGAAACGTTGATAGGTTGCCCTCCTACACACCCAATAGACCCACAGCCCAGGCCTGTGCCCTGACCAGGAATCAAACCTGTGACCTTTTGCTTTGCAGGATGACAACCAACCCACTGAGCCATGCTGGTCAGGTTTTAATGTTTATTTTTTGAACAGAGAGAGAGAGAGAAAGAGACACAGAGAGAGATTTATTTTAAGGAATTGGTTCACACAATTGTAGGGGCTGGCAAGTTTGAAATTTGTAGGGTAGGCCAACAGACTGGAAATTTAGCTCTCTGTTATAATCTTTTTTAAAAAAATAAGTTATTTATTTTAGGGGAAGGGAGGGAGAAAGAGAGGGAGAAGGAAAGAGAGAAAAACATGGATGGGCTGCCTCTTGCATGTAGCCCAAGCAAGGACCAAACCCACAACGCAACCTTGTACCATGATTGAGAGACCCTTCACCTTGTGGAATGATGCCCAACCAATTGAGCCACACTGGCTGGGGCTCTACATTACAGTCTTGAGGCAGATTTCCTCTCCAGGAAACTCAGTTCTTGCCATAACCAAGGCAAAAATTGGTTATGAAGGGTGATCTACTTTGCTAATATCAACGGATTGTAATTTTTAAAAAGATTTTATTTATTTTAGACAGAGAGGAAGGGATAAAAGAGAAACATCAATGCGTGGTTGTGTCTCGTGCATGACCCCTACAGGGAACCTGGATGTGCCCTGACTGGGAATCAAACTGGCAGTCCTTTGGTTCACAGGCTGGTGCTCAATCCACTGAGCCACACCAGCCAGAGCTGATTGTACATTTTAATAAATATTAATCTTTGGTATTGATAAAATATACCTGGCTATGAACAAAGGGTACATTTCTAATATGGTCCCTTTGCCTTATGAGTGTCTTTAATATGGCTGGTGAAAAGATTTTGCACTAGTGAAAAGGATTAGTTTAGAGAGTAACTTTCTCAGTTCTTGTATAGGAAATACACACAAAGGGAACATCCATGTGCTCATTCCATGTTAAGGCCTTCATCTACACTCTGGGTCTCAGGTCCCTGGAAAGGGGAAATGCAATAGATAGGTGACTTGGCATCTCAGCTGTAATTCACTCATTGGGATGTATAAAAAAATTCCTATGCAGAAAACACTATGAGAATGAGGGAGCTGAGAGGAACAAGACAAAGCTCTTATCCTAAAGGACACATAGTACCTTTGGGCGGGGGAGACAAGACATCCACGTGTGATGAGGACTACAAAGCAGTGTGTGACTAAGGGCTAATCAGAGCAACACAGGCATTAGGTGTTTCCGTTCAGTAAAAGAAATGAGCATTAGGTCAGCACGGTCAGAAGAGGTCTAGTTTCTCTACTTGAAATGCCACCCCCATACCTATTCACTTGGTAAACTTCTATTTTTTTCTTCGACTTACAAGCAGAGTTAATTACTCTTGTCTCTGTTCCCATAGCAAGTGTTACATTCTTCTAACACAACTTAGCAGGGTTGTTTTTTATCCTAATCAGAGGCCGTGCTTTACTGATTTTAGAGACAGAGGAAGGGAGGCAGAGAGGGAGAGAAAACATCAATTGTGAGGGAGAAACATTGATCAGTTGCCTCTCCTATGTGCTGCAACCAGGGTAGGAACCCACAACTGAGGTATGTACCCGGACCAGAAATCCAACCCGCAGCCTTTTGTTGAACAGGATGACACTCCAACTGGTCACACCGGCCAGAGCACAACTGATCAGGTTGTTCTGAAACTGTTTATATATTTATCTCCTGCAGACTGTTGATCTCCTCGAGGTGCAGAAATTTTGTGTGTCCATCTTTGTATCCTCAGAACCTAACACTGTTCGTGGCACATGACAGGGGCACAGTAGTTGTTTGCTGAATGCATGCATCAATGAATGAACAAATGAATCGATAGCTAGTCACATGCAACCTATTCTGTGAGGCTTTCCCCGACTCTCTGCAATTTATCATTCCCACCACTTCGTTCCTCTGGCACTTTGTTCACGGTACTACAGTACAACAGCACTTATAACTCGATGTGGTCTGTCTCCTCCACTAGGCTGAGAGTTCCTTCACGGCACAGTGTCATCTACCTTTCTATACTCACAGGCTGGCACAGGGTCCAACAATGAGATTTTAAAGGAATGAACAAATGACTGAACACACAAACATGGTCTTTGGGTAAATAAGATCTAGATATACAGAGGTTGTAGGAAATGTCCAGAATAGGCAGATAGAGATAGAAAGCAGATTGGTGGTTGCCAGGGGTTTGGGGAGGGAGTAATGGAGAATCACTACTAATGGTTATGGGCTTTCTTTCTGGGCTGATGAAAATGTTCTGGAGTTAGATACTGGCGATAGTTGCACAATTTTGTGAATGTGAATGGACTTGTATACTTTAAAATGGTAAATTTTATAGTATATGAATTCTTTGGTATTGAAAGAATACCAAAGAATTAGAATAAAAATTACATTTTTGTAATTTTACATATTACATATTTGTAATTTTTAGTCAATAAAAATTACAAATATATAGACACACAGAGCAAGAGAAGGGCATTCCATATAGGCAGAACAGAATAAATTAAAACTTGGATTGTGCCTGAGACTGAGCATATCTCAGGGAGACTAATAGCTATTTGGCCTAAGCAGACAATTATGTAGGGAAGTTAATTGGAAATAGGACTAGAAATGTAAGAGGGGGTGACTTCAGCATTTCCTAAATGCTTTTTCTCACAACATGAGCATTATGTAAAATGCTAACAGATGGTCATAAAATTAGGGTTCTTGAGTCAAATTATGTTTTAGAAATATTGCATTCTGTATATACCCCTTTGGAGCACTGTAATGCATGTTAGTTCATTAAAAGTTTTGGGAAATATTACAGCAAAGCAACTATATAACTTTGTTTAATCCAGAGTACTGACATCTTTAATATAATTTGTGAAATATTGGGCTGGAATATAAAGGGTTTTGTATTATAAGTCACAGATCTTGGAATTTCTTCTGCTGGTAATGAGAAGTCACTGAAACTTTATGAGAAGGTAAGCGATACGATGAAACTGAAGCTTTAATGAGATTGAAATGCCAGTGGTGTTTAGAATACACGCAGGTGAGAGAAAACACAGGCAGCAAGATCTGCTTAAATGTTATAAGTCTAAAGATGAAGTGATGAGGTTCAGAGCTAAAACAATGACCATGGAAAGTGAAACATGCAGGAAACAAGACAACCTGGTAACTTACTTGATAGGAAGAATGTGAGTTTAGATCAATGACAAACACCATATAATCTCACTTATATGTAGAGTCTCATGAACAACATAAACTGACAAACAAATAGAAACAGGCATGGACACATGGAACAGACTGACAGCTGTCAGAGGGGAGGGGAGGGGATGGGGGACTGGATGAAAGAAGGGGAAAGGATCAGCCAAACAACATACATGCATGACCCATAGACATAGACAGCAGTGTGGGGATGGCCAGGGGGAAGGGGGTGGGGCTGGGCAAAGGGGAGGGATGGGGACATCTGTAATAGCATGAACAATGAAACAATAAAAAAGAAAATGGCTTTAAAGTACATAGTTTGAATGGCTGAGAGAATGCTCATACTGGTGAAGAAGAAACTGGAAATCAATGTTTCTGGGGATCGGGCTCTTCTTAGGGTTCCTTAAGTGAATATTGTGTACATCAGCTTTACTGAGATATAATTCACATACCACATACTTTACCTAGTTAAAGTGTACAATTCAGTGTGTTTTTTTTTATATTCACACAGTTCTGCAACCATCACCACAATCAGTTCTAGAACATTAACATCCCCTGAAAGGAAACCCTGGGACCATTAGCAGTCACTCTTTACTTCTCCCAGAAATAAAGAATGCAAAATCTGAGATAAATAATACACTGGAAGGAATAAACAGAAGGCTACATGAAGCATAGGATTGAATCAGTGTTTTGGAAGACAAGGTAGAAAAAAATCAATCAGGCAGAGCAGCAAAAAGAAAAAAAGAATTAGAAAAAATGAGGAGAGCTTAAGAAACATCTTGGACAACATGAAGTGTAACAACCTCCATATCATGGGAATACCAAGAGAAGATAGAGAGCAAGGGATCAAGATCATCCATTAAGTGAGTGGATAAAACAACTATGGGACATTTACACATTGGAATTCTACTCTGTGGTAAAAAAGAAGAAAATTTTACCCTTTGCAACAGTATGCATGGAGCTGGAGAACATTGTGCTAAATGAAACAAGCCAGTCAGAGAAAGAGAAACACCGTAGGATCTCACTCATATATGGAATCTAACGAACAAACTGAACTAACAAGTGAAACTGAGACAGACTCATAGATGGAGAGCAGATGACAGCTATTTGTTAAGGGAGAGGGAAGGGGGTGGAGGGATTGAGCAAGAAAGAAAAAGGATTCATGGACATGGACAACAGGGGAGTGACTGCTGGGAGGAGAGTATTATAAGGGGACAAATGGCAATAGAAAAAATATAATAACATTATATATTAAAAAGAAAAAGTATAAATGACCCATGGAAAACAGGGTGGGGATTGACTGTGGGGGTGGAGGGTGGGTGGGGCAGGGAAGAGCAATGGGGAGAAATTGGGACAAATCTAATAGAACAATAAAAATTTTTAAAAATAAAACTACAAAATAACCCCAAATGCCAGGTAGTACTGCCATTTTGACCTAATCCATAGTATACCTATATGTATTAGAAAATTTCTACTATCAACTATTTACATTTCATAAACCCAGGAAAATTTGGTAATGTATAATTTAATTTATTTACCTTAAAAGTCATATCAGAAAGCACTATTCTATGTAACTTCTTTTTAAAGTATATTGTATTGATTATGTTATTACAGCTGTCCCAAATTTTCACCCTGTGCTCCCCTCTGCCTAGTACCTGTCCTCCCTCTGGCATTCCTCCCCCACTTGGTTCATATCCATAGTAGGTATACAAGTTTTCTGGCTTCTCCATTTCCTGTACTATTCTTAATGCCCCCCTGTCTATTCTATACCTACCAATTATGCTTTTTAATCCCTGCATCTTTTCCCCCATTTTCCCTCTCCCTCCTCCCAGCTGATAACCCTCCCAATGATCACCATACCTATGATTCTGTTCCTGTGCTGGTCATTTGCTTATTTTTTTAAAAAATTTAGTTGTTGATAGTTGTGAATTTGTTACCTTTTTAACTTTAACTCCCTGTCTTAGTAGTATGGCCTAATGTAGAAAAGGCGTCTGAAAATTATCTGGGGTGGAGCCTTAGGTAATCTCCAGGGTAGGGCAACCCACTTCAATGCTTTGTCGCTTTGTGTGTGTGTGGGGAGGGCTCAAAAAAGGGACAGTGACCCTGCCTGGCTGCCGAAGGTTGGCCTGGCATTTGCCCTTGTTTCCAGTCACTTCACCCACTCCCCGTATGGGACTGACGCTTTTGCAGCTGTTGCCCTGGTGTTGAATCCCAGAGTGGGTGGGTTTTTGTCTGTTTTAAGACCATGTGGGCCCTTTAAATGGTTTCCTGAAAATCCAGCAGTTTCTTCCACCACTCCAACCCCCACTGGTTTTCACAGCCAGAGTTATAGGGATTTATCTTCCTGGCACTGGCCCCTGGGCCGTGTGGTCTGGCCTGGGGCTGGGATCGCTTGTTCCCAAGGCATCCCTCCTGATTTTTATCTACCACATGTGGATGTGGGACCACCCACGCCCGTTTTACCACCGCTGCCACCTCTCCGTGCCACACCCTGTGCCCTCGCCTCTCCACCTGTTTCCATGTCTCTGCTCTTCCTATCCATCTGCGATGTTTGTGGCTTCCTTAAATCTTTGGTTGTCGGACTTCCATACAGTTAGGTTTTCTAACAGTTCTGGGTGTTATTTGTTTTGAGATTTAGTTGTAATTCTTTTTGTGGATGTACAAGAAGGTGAAGTGCGTCTATTTATGCCTCCATCTTGACCCTGTAGCCTCTTTGTAATTTCTAATATATAACACAGTTCATATCCTTAAAATTAGCGGGAAGTGTAATATCACTGCTTGACTTACGGTGTAGCTAAGAAAGCTCAAAGTGTCATCAAAAAAGCTCCAGAGTTCTTCTATGGGACAGATATCTTCCTTTGGCACCCCTTCTGGCACCAGCAGGTTAACCAACTTGCGCATGCAGTTGCTGAAATCAAAAAGAGAAAATTCATCCCATAAGGAAAGAAATCATTGGTTCCATGGCTAAGGGAAGAAAAATCTGGATCCCATCCCAGACTAAGAGCTTCAAAACATGTCTGATCTTCACCCAATTTGATCTGGCCTCCAACCTCAGAAGATAGATTTTTGAAGCTGTCAAAGGGGCTGGCCAACCCTTCCTTTTGTTATGGTTGTCCTTCACTTTTTTTGGAGTTTGCTACACTATGGAGTTGTGGCTGTTTATTTTATGAGCTGGTTGAATCTATAAGTACTTTAAAGTATCTTGTTACATTTTCAAATAGGCAAGGCCACTGGGATTGAAATTGGAAATAATTCCAGGAGCACTGTCTCGCAAATCTCAGAAGAGGAAGAAGACTTGAATGATATTTTCCAGAGAAAAATCAAATACAATCTATTTTCTTCCCCATTCCTAAGCATAGAAAACACAAAATCTCCAATAAATAACAGGTCATATTATGCGTAGCATTTACTGGCCCTTAAAGAAAAGTGCTTTAAAAATTCTGTGGCAAAGAAAGCAAAATGTTCGTGAACATTTGTTAAACTTTGGCGGGGATGCATTGGTGTCTGTTATATTAATCTCTGTCTGCATTTGGCATATTTTAAGTAATTTTAGTATATGCATACTCATACAAAGAAGCAACTTTCTGTCTCTTTTTCTCCTTGGGAAAAACCAGACTCCTTGCCTTGGCTAATTAAGTCTTAGTCCATAACACAGCCCTGAATATGGAGCTGTTCTGAAGGCTTTTCAGTTCAGGAGTTACAGGAGCGCCCCAGTCCTCTTTTTACATGGACCAGTGGAGTATGATCGATGATCCCTGCTCATTTGGCTATCAGAAGGCCTGCATGCAGTGCTGAATTACAATTACTAACCTGTATTTCATAACATCCAGTGTTTCCTTCTTTCTGTATATCCACAAAGCCCGCTTCAAGGCATTTACAGCGATGGAAGGATAGTAGGCAGGTGTTTCCAATGCTAAAGCTACAGGAAGGGAAGAAAAAAGGTTGTGAATACAATAATCCCATCCATTACAGTTTCCGTCCCAGGCTACAACTTCCTTTGTCTAACAGAGAAACAAATTCTCACACACACACACACACACACACACACACACACACACACACATCTTATAAAATGATGAGTCCATGGTGGCTTTCAGAAATAGCTTCTACTTTCTAGACAGAGTAACATAGTAGAATGACCAGGTTATATCTTTTATTCAGCAAACACCACCAGAAAATCTACTGTTTCTCTGACCCTGCCCATAGTAATACAGGTGAAGCAATAATCTCATGAACCAGAGTCAAGGAGGGACACAGTATGACAGAAACAGAAGGCACATCAGTAAAAGGGCACTAATCAAAAATGGATTTATACTACAATCTACTGCTCTTTGTCTGATACTAAAAACAGGAAACAGCCCTGGCTGGCGTAGCTCAGTGGATTGAGCACAAGCCTGCGAACCAGAGGATCGCGGTTCGATTCCCAGTCAGGGCACATGCCTGGGTTGCAGGCTGGTTCCCTGCAGGCCAACTCCCAGCAGGGGATGCACTAAAGGCAACCATACGCTGATGTTTCTCTCCCTCTCCCCTACCCCTCTAAAGATAAATAAATTTTAAAAAAATAAAAATAAAAACAGGAAACAGTTGACGTGAGAGTGACTATCCAAGATAACAGACCCTAAAACTTCCAGATGCATTTACCAGGCCTCTGGAATTGGAATTCCTTTATACAATGAGCACTGGCAACCATCACATGACCCATAAAGAATATACCATCCGCCCCATGTCTCTAGGACTTCTGCCTTCGGAAGATAAGGAAAGGCAAATGTGACTCTTGCTCATTCAGAGCTACCTATGAACCACACATGGGCTCCCATGGAGGATGAGAGATAAAAAGGAGATAATTAGGCCGTTTCTTGCAGTATATCCCTATAGAGGTTTGAGGCCCCCAAATACCACTTACGGCCCAATCAGAAATTTGGGAGTGGCAATTGTGTTAACAATATTACCAATATTCCTCAGTATACTTTAATAAATTGCTTCAATTCCAATACCTTTGATTAATGAAGCAGTCATTTATCATTTCTAGCTAGCTGAGTGGAATTAAGTTTGAGCCCCCTCCCTTTGTATAGTTATAGACATCAATTCCACATGTAGAATAAATAGGAGCACCTATTATAAGCAATGCACTTAGTAAGGGTTTATAATAAGTATTGTACAA
This sequence comes from Sturnira hondurensis, assembly GCF_014824575.4. Classification (NCBI taxonomy): domain Eukaryota; kingdom Metazoa; phylum Chordata; class Mammalia; order Chiroptera; family Phyllostomidae; genus Sturnira; species Sturnira hondurensis. The sequence goes on along the minus strand of NW_028084199.1, from coordinate 98,424 downwards.
CAAATCTAAGTAATTATTCTTTATGATTCTAAGGAGCTTATAATCTTATATAAAGAACAAGGTAATGCTCAAATGATTATAATACAAAATGGTTCAAGAATGCCATTAGAGGAAGAAAAGCAGAGTGCTATAAGGAAATGTAGAGCGAACAGAGAAGAGAAATAAAAATTTAGTGCAATTTAAAGGGGCACTAGCCTTCCAAAAATCATAACTATAGCTCTTACCTGCAATTGTTTCTAGGGTTCTGCTTCCCAAATGAGGCAATTCCCACACTGGTTCCAGGAAGCTTTCCAGTGATGGATCATTCCTTTTGGCTTTAATTTCAAACTCATATAGCAGAAGCAATGTCTCACATGGATCATTGGAGAAGTCCCCTATGAAAGAGGCAAAAATGCATTTCATTATTCTCTCCTATTCTAATCTCTCTTCTGGGGAGATTTCCTTGTTGAGGAAAATGAATTTTACTCACAATTTGAAGGTTATTCCAACTTCTGTGGACATATTTTTTTTTTACATTTTTAAGTCTGTAAACTCATCAATATTTTACACACCCTGTATTGTGATCATTAGCACTGCCCATATTTTCCCAAAAGATTGCCGTGATATTCTTAAGCAGCCTGAAAATGTCCTGCTGTTGTCTAATTCAAATCCATTGTTAACTTGTCTCACTTTAATGACTTAAGTAACCAGAAGATACAGGGTTGTACAAACTAACTGTGGTTTTATTTAAAGCAAAGGAAAGCTTGCAAATTGTTCCATTTAGTCAGTCAACGATATTTCCTGGGTATCACCATGGATAGAATTTTGTATCAGGGGGCATGTACCATACTATGTAGGATGGTTTTCATTCACCCTGTTACACTGAACTTTTTAAAAAAGCATTGAGGTCTAGCATACATATGATAAACTGAATGAGGCACATTGATCTGAAACAGCCTGATAAATTTTTATATATGTTCCAGTCCATATAACCGCTACCCAGATCGTGATATAGAGAGTACTTCAAAACTTGTGTTTCTTTCCAGTCAATACTACCTTAGTAGAAGAAACAACTATTTTGACAGTATGGAATGGCTATAATCCAAAAGACAATTATGTGGCAAGTGTGGAAGGAGGTGGAGAAATGAGAACTCTCATTCAGTGCCTTGGGAATGTAAAACGGTGCAGCTACTGTGGAAAACAGTGCACATTTCTGCAATAAATGAAATGTATAATTATTGTATGACCCAATAATTCTATTCCTAGATATAGACCCCCAAAATTGAAAGCAGGGGCTCTTGTACACCAATATTCACAGCAGTGTTATTCACAATAGCAAAAAGATGGAAGCAGACCAAGTGTCTATCAACAGATGAATCGATGAGCAAAATGTGGTATATACAATGAAATATTATTCAGCCATAAAAAAGAATGAGGTACTGATACGTCACCACATGGATACACCTTGAGAACATTATGCTAAGTGAAATAAGCCAGTCACCCAAGGACTAATATTGTGTGGTTCCACTTAAATGAAATTATCTAGAAGAGGCAAAATCATAGAGACAAAAAAGTACATTAGAGGTTAATAGGGGCGAGAAAGGGAAAGGGAGAAAGGGAACGAGAAGTCACTTTCTTAAAAAAACTTATTGCTGACACTATTACAGCTGTCTCCATTTCCCACCCCTGTTTGCCCACTTCTACCCAGGCCCCGCTGCCCCTTCCTTGTGGCCATCCCTACACTGCTGTCTGTGTCTATGGGTCATTATGCATGTAAGTTATTTGGCTGATCCCTTCACCTCCTTTCATCCCCACTCCCCTCTTCCCACTGAGATCTGTCACTCTGTTCCAAGTATTCATGCCTCTGTTTTTATTTTGTTCATTAGATTCCACATATAAGTGAGATCATATGGCATTTGTCTTTCACCATCTGGCTTACTTCACTTAGCATAATCATCTCCAGGTCCATCCATGCTGTGGCAAAAGAAAAGATTTTCTTCCTTTTTATGGCTGTGTAGTATTGTATTGTGTAAACATACCATAGCCTTTTTATCTACTCATCTACTAATGGGTACTTGGGCTATTTCCAGGTCCTGGTGGCTATTGTAAATAAAGCTACTGAAAGGGGTTAATCTCCAAAATATATAAAGAACTTACACAACTCCACACCAGGAAAACCAACAATCCAATTTAAAAAATGGGCAAAGGATCTGAATAGACACTCTCCAAAGAGGACATACAGACGAAAAGATGCTCAATGTCACTAATCATTACAGGGACACAAATTAAAAGCACAAAGAGATACCATCTTACAGCTGTCAGAATGCCTGCCATGAATAAATCAACAAGTGCTGGCGAGGTTGTGGAGAAAAGGGAAGGCACCCTGATGCACTGCTGATGGGGATGCAGACTGGTGCAGCCACTGTGGAACACAGTATGGAATTTCCTCAGAAAACTAAAAATGGAACTGCTTTTTGACCCAGTGATCTCACTTCTGGAAATTTATCCAAAGAAACCCGAAACATTAATTCAAAAGAATGTATGCACCCCTATGTTCATTGCAGTGTTATTTACAACAGCCAAGATATGGAAGCAGCCCAAGTGTCTATCAATAGATGAGCAGATATAAAAGCTGTGGTACATTTACCCAAAGTAATCCTATTTGGCTGTAAAAAAGAAGAAAACGTTATCCTTTTTGACAGCATAGATGAACCCGGGGAAAATTATGCTAGGAGAAATAAGCTAGTCAGAGAAAGACTAATACCATATGACTTCACTCATATGTGAAATCTCATGAACAAATTGAACTAACAAGCAAAATAGAGACAGACTCAGAGGGAGCAAGCTGACAGCTCTGGATGGTGGCAGGGGCTGAAAGGATGGAGGGATTGAGCAAAAATGAAAAAGAGCTCATGGACACAGACAACAGTGTGCTGACTGTGGTGGGGAGGGGTGGAGGTAGAAGAGGGTATAAGAGAGATAAATGGTAATGAAAAAACAATAAAAATGAACTATTTTAAAAAAAGAAAATGACAGACCAATAATTTTAAATTATTAGGAAACAAAATGCATCAACATTTAAAAAATAAAAACACTATGACTAAATAGGGTTTGTTCAAGAAATGCAATGATGACTTAATTTTAGGAAATCTACTATAATTCAAAATATTAATCCTTAAAGAGAAAAACATATGATCATAGAATCTGAAAAGACATGTAATTCATTATCTATTGATTGTTTTAAATTCTAACTAAAACAGGAACAGATGGACACAATATCAAAAAATCTACCTAAACCTAATAGCCATACCATCCTCAGTGAAGAAACAAGAATAAACTACTATGTAGCTTCAAAATGTTTACTACTATTTTGATTACTATTCTATAACAAAATGTTAGCAGTATCTGATGTCAGGATTGTGGTTTGGAAAACTGTTTAGCCTATATTTAGTCGGCATTAAAAGTTGATTGAATTAGACAATTAGAGCAATAATGTCATATAGATATTCAATACCATATTTGTATAAAGAGCAAAGTAAAAAATATTTCTACTCCAAGCAGTGTGCCAGGGAGTCAAAATACAGACATACAGTGGGGGGAAATTAGTTCTAAAGAATAATTTTGACTGTTTATCAAGTTCTGCAGTGGCACAAATTTCTGCTGATAAGAGACTAAGTTCTTCAGGTTTCAAACACCCTTTATATAACTGCATTACCACACTCCCGGTTCCCACTATACCTTTTTGTTTCAGGATAGTCCAGATGTCTCTGCATTCATGGATCTGTTCAAGTGCACGATTCAGAAATCTGGCCTATTTGGCAAAAATGAACAACAAAATCAGTTTCAACAAAACTGAACTTTAACCAAATTAATATAATCTTGACATCATTTTCATGAAAAACAGTTAAAAATAGAATGATAGTTTAAACTGAACATTTTAGAATTTCTATAGAAACATTAGCCTCTATTTGTACTTTTTCTTAATGTCCCAAGAAAATGAGGATTAAATAGAAAATCTGAGCATTGTCAATTTTTTTAAATAATCTAGGAGAGAAGAGAAGCACTTCCGGGATGGTGGTGTGAGGAGCTCCATGAAGCCTCTCCCCAACAAAACAACTATAACTGAAAATTACAAAACACGATCGTGTAAAGTCTCAGGAAGTTGGCCTAAGGGCATATAGCAAATCTATTCCAAGAATCTACTAAGTCTCAGTAAGAACAGTGAGCACCTGTGGCAGTTTAGTCATGATCTGCTCACCAGCACCCCCCTCAGTGTGATGTAAGTACTACGGCAAGTGGGTGTGGCCAAGAAGATGGGGCTCTCTCTATCCTCAGTCTCTACGCTAAGGAGCATGCTGTCATTACTTCTCATCTCTCTTTCTCAGGTGTGTACTGCAGAAGCTCTATTATAAAACAAGCCCAACTGAGAGCCTGGAGCTCTGTTCCTCTACCCAGTGCCTACTGCAGGCATAGCATCCTGAGAATACTAGGTCTCAACTTCCCTTTACCTCAGCTTGCTTATAGGATAGGGTTTCCATGCTGGAGAGGTAAGCCAAGAATGTCAGGGACTATGACTCCTGCCCAGCCTTCCACTCACAGAGCTGGATTGTCACTTTGATAGAAATGAGCCACTGTCCCTGCCTCCAATGACAAAGTAAGAGGTACAGTTTCTTCTCAGGAGGCAGGCCAGGCCATTAGAAGAGTGAGCTTTGTAGTTCTCCCTAAAAAGATTGACTTTAATTGGAACAGAGCATGGAAATGTTCCAGTCTAAGGGCACTATTAAAAAAACCATAGAGATCTTAGTTTTGAACATTTAAGAGGTGGCTGATAGCTCTATGATATCAACAAGCAAAACAGTAGACCAGCTCACAGTTTACAGAGAGAACCAGGGGAAGAAAAAAAGCTAAGAAGATCCCTTCTTCAATTTCTGCTGAAGAGCATTTTCAAACACACAGACAAAGTCAGGACTAATATCTGGGCGTGCTACCAATGGAAGAAGGACATTTAGAAGCTTAACAGGCCCTGGCTGGTGTGGCTCAGTGGATTGAGCACGGGCCTGCGAACCACACACGATCGCGGTTTGATTCCCAGTCGGGGCACACGCCTGGGTTGCAGGCCAGTTCCCAGCAGGGGACTCACAGGAGGCAACCGTACATTGATATTTCTCTCCTTCTCTTCTTCCCTTTTTCTCTAAAGATAGATAAATAAATAAAATCTTTTAAAAAGAAGCTTAATAGGTGGGTTAGGGAAAGAGATAGTAAAAAATGTCCTCGCTAAAAACCACTTTCATCCCTTTGGGGAAGAGGGGCAAGGGCAACTATGCAGGCAGAGACTGCGCCCTCTGAGGAGTGATACAGCTGCAGGGAAAACAGACTTCAATGGATTAGCTCACACAAGTCACGAAACAAGTTAACAAGCACATATTAACAACGACAAGCCCCAGAGGGGAATCAGTGTTCAAAGATGCTCCAATATATCATCTAAAATGTCCACTTTTCTACAAAAATGATGAGATATGCAAAGACAGGAACGTGTGACTCATATGCAGGAAAAGAAAACCAGGCAACAGGAACTTACTTTGAAAAGGTGCAGATGTTGAACATAGCAGACACCGATTTCAAAGAATCTATTTTATTTTTTTCAAAGAATGTATTTGAAATATGTTCAGACAACTAAAGGAAACCACACAAAGAAAGAAGGTCTGATGACACTGCCTCAGCAAATATACTGTCTCAGTAAAGAAGGCAATGGGATAACACATTTAATGTGATTAAAGAAAATAACAGTAAGCAAGAATCTAATGTCCAGCAAAGCTATCTTTCAGAACTGAAAGCAAAATAAGGAAATTCCCAGATAAACAAAAGCTGAGAGAATTTGTTGTTAGCAGAACCATTAAAAAAAAAAAAACTAAGAGAAGTTCTTCAGGCTGAAAGCAAGTGACATCAGATAGTAATTTGAATTTTTAAAAAGTCCACCAGTAAAAGTAATTGTTTAACTCTAAAAGATAATATAAATACATATTTCTTCTGTCCTCTCTTAACTTTTATTTTTTTAAAGATTTTATTCATTTATTTTTAGAGAGAGGAGAAGGGAGAGAGAAAGAGAGGGAGAGAAACATCAGTGTGTGGTTGCCTCTCCTGGGGTCCTTACTCTGGGGACCTGGACCACAACCCAGGCACATGTCTTGACTGGGAATCGAAACAGCGACCCTTTGCTTTGCGGGCCAGTGCTCAATCCACTGAGCCACACCAGACAGGACTGTCCTCTCTTAACTTTTAAAAGGCAATTGTATAAAACTATATAGAAGGTTTTACACCTAGGAGATATCCATAGACTCCCACCAACCCAAGAAGAATACACATTCTTCCAAAGCACATAGAGCACTTTCTTCAGGATAGACCATATGCTAGGCCACCAAAGACACTTCAAGTAAACTTAAAATATCACGAAGTATGTACTCTAACTACAGGGGGAAAAGATTAGAACAAGAAGAGAATAAACAATAGATTCTTAAATAAACAACAAGTCAAACAATCAAAATTAAAAGTATAAAATATTTTGAGATGAATAAAATGAAAAATGCAACATGCCAAAACTAACGAGTGCTGCTTACGCACTGTGCTATGGTCTGAATGTGTCCCTCCCAAATGGATATGTTAAAATCATAGCCCCCAAAGGTGAAGGTATTGGTAGGTCACAAATTAGGTTAGTGGATTTTATAAGAGATCTCTATGCCCTGGCTGGTGTGACTCAGTGGGTTGGGCGTAGTCCAACTGGTTCGATTCCTGGCCAGGGCACATGCCTGGGTTGTGGGCTAGGTCCCTGGTTGGGGGAGTGTGAGAGGCCACTGATCTCTGTTTCTCTTGCACATTGGTGTATCTCTCCCTCCCTTCCCCTCTCTCTAAAGTAAATAAATATTTTTTTTAAATCCAAATAGACATTTCCCAAAGATATATAAATGGCAAGTGAGCACACGAAGAGATGCTCAGCATACTTTTGTCATTAGTCACGCAGCATTATTCATAATATCTGAACACTGGGAAAACCTCAATATTCATCAATGAATAAATAGCTAAACAAACTGTGATATATTCATACCATGGAATATTATTCGGTCATAAAAAAGAAATGATGTATTGATTCAACTTACAACACAGAGAACCTAAAAAAATTACTGAAAAATTATAAAAGTAGCCAATTATAAAAGACTATAAATAGTATGATGACATTTACATGAGATATCCCAAACAGGCAAATCTATAGACAGAAAGTAGATGGTTGCTTACAGCTGGTGGTAGGGATGGAAAGTCACTGCTAATTGGTTAGGGATTTTTTATAGTGAAGGAAAAGTTCTAAAATTAGATTGTGTTAACAGCTGCACAACTCTGTCAGTATTCTGAAAAACATTAAATTGTATACTTTAAATAAGTGAATTATAAGGTATGTGAATTTTACCACAAAAAGTCTGTTAAAAAATATTCTAGGACAGGGGGTCAGGATAGTTTTCTGTAAAAGGCTATACAGTAAATATTTTAGGCTTTGCCAGACACATAAACTCTCATATATTTTTCTGTATTTTAATTTATAACCTTTTCCAAATGTAAAAACCATTCTTAACTCGCAGGGTATAGAAAAGCAGTCCACAGGCCTGATTTAGCCAGTTAGCAGTACTTTATCTACCCCTGTCCTAGGGAAAAAATGTAGTTCCTTGATAAATTACAATTACTCTACTTGTATATTTTTTAAAGCACCCTTTACTTCCCCTGACCTCATGCTCAAGAGAGTAGAGACAATGTTGATAAGATTATGAAGGATATCGGTAGTCCTTCATCATCCATTTATTTAAAAAATATTCCAATTTATGAGGACTTAAGAGAACAAAGAGTGGATGTATTTGTAGAATTCAACAAGTCCTCATTAGAGAGATAGAGCATCATTCATAGGGACTGAATGTAGATGGGAAAAGGCAGAAGTGCATCTTCAATTACCTGAATAGACATCCTTTCAAAAGCAAAGAAAGTTACATAAGGGTTACTAAGTGAGAGAGTTCTTATGGAACATAAGGATGTGTAAGAGAAAGAACAGGAAGAAAAAAGAATAGCTGTTAGAAACAAAGAAAATCATTAAGAATAGTACTTAAGAGTTTGTGAAATTGCTCTCAGGTCAATTTGGTCTCTATTCGCTGAGATACAAAATTTAACAAAGTTAGGACTACTGGCTTAAAAGGAAAACTTTAAAAAAGTTAAAAGCACAATGCAAAAACAAGATGCTATCGTTACTCTCAAGTAAGGCATAAAAATATTATCAAAAATAAAATTACATCTGCCCTTCCTTGTTAAGAAGCAAAAATGGTTTTTTGTTATTGTTGTTTTGTTTTGCTCTGGAGCATGCAGATACTTTTCTCATTTTGTACGATGTAAAGATTTTTAAAAAGAGGACACTTTGCTCCTTATGGATGAGGACTTTGTCTTCTTAACGTCCAGGATTTAGCAGAGTACTTGGTACTCATGATTTTTTTAAGTTGTACTCAGTAAGGGAAGAGAAAGGAAGGAAAATGTATCAGCAGAGATCTGTTAAGAGTTTGTTGCAGATCTGAAGAACCCTATTAAAAAAAAAAGATTAACAGAAGGAAGTGAATAGCCAGCAAGAAGCATGTACATCAAGTAGAAAAAAAAAGAAGCTGGTAAATATAGGAAATTGGGAAGGCTTCTTCTCCCCCTAGATAAGAGGAAAATGGTAGGTATCAAGACCTTAAAATCATACAAAAATGATAGTGGTCCAACTCGGAGAGAATTTTCATAGCTTGAGAGGAGGGTAAGAAACTACAGGCAAAGGGAGACTGAGATGTACGGGAGACTGAGATGTTGATGCTGGTATCTCCCCAAGAGGGTAAAGTTTAAGAAGGTCAGAGTGGAACTCAGGCAAAGGTAGGAATTCTGTCTTTCTGTTAAAATTGAGTTAATGATAAAATATTTAAAGACGTGGGCCAAATGCAACTGAGTGAAGAACAACAGGCCATGTAAATAATTTCAGATGGCTTATCAAAGCTGTGGGGGTAGTAAAATATGTGATCCTATTTTCCTTAGAAAATATGTAAAATGAAACAAAAGAGAAAAAACTCCTATGGACCACATATGATCACAGGGAGATGATGAAGACAGAGAATATTTAAAAAGAGATTCAGAAAGAGTGGTCCATGGGAAGGGGCATTTTAGACATTCAATCTTTTTGAAAGAAGAAGCCAAGCCAAAGGTAACCTTTCCTTAGGAAGGAATTAGCCATTAAAAACCTTTGCAAATCAAGATGCTTGCTGGAAGGGAGGAAAGAATTTTCTAAAGAGAATCAAAAGAACTGCATCAGGGAAGGCAAACGTATCAAACAGTACAACTGGACGCTTTTGTCTTATTTGAAGGTTACGCATTACCTGTTCAAAAGGCGTTAGAGCTCTTCTCGCTTGCTCAAGATCAACTGAAGTTGCCATCAGTAAACATGTTTTCTGTGCAATCATAACCACTTCATCAGAAGGACAAAACAGGGACAGCTGATAAGAAATAACCAAAACATCAATGAATAGTGAGAATTCTGCCAGGTGAACACCAACAATCAGAATGAAAATCAGCAATATTCTGCCTGAATGAGAAAACTCAGCTGGAAAAGCACATCCCACCTTACAAATGATATAGACTATAACATTAATTTATGGTTTCAATTTTATATTACTTTCCATTGTTTTTAAGCACCTTACTAGACATAAAATGCTTCGTTTCTTCACAGTTTTCCTAGCCTTCCCCATATAAGTACTGTCATTTGGCCCTGTATTTCTATCTAGTGATCTCCTTCTTGGTTTATGTTGTAATTTCTACGCTTTTTTCCCTCCCAGCAAATAGATTTCCCCTTTGCACTGAATACAGCTGAAATTAATACATATATTGTCATGGCTGAAAAAGACAATGCCAAATCTTGACAGGCATTAGACATAACCTCATCATTAAAATTTGTTCTCTAGTTTTGGGGGGAAAAAGTCCCTGCTTTATATTAAAATAAAACTTTGGGCCATTTGGGATTACCACATGGAATCCTACTTGTGCTATCAAAAATGTCGAAACAAAAAGTAATTTATTTCACTTAATTAATTAAAATTATACCTCAACTTCCAAAGACTATTTCTTAATCTTTCCAAATGTTTAGTAATTATAACCATCACCACCACTGAATTAATAGCATTTCAAGATACCCAGTCTCTCTCGGTATCAGGTTACTTGTATACAAGATGAGGCAGTGGTGCTAGATTATCTCTATAGTTCTTTTCAGTTTGAAAACTCTTGCCATTTAATCTATCTCACTATATCAAACTGTATTCTCCTGAATGTGTGAGCAATATTCTTTAGCACTTCCTTTATTTTTCATGAATACTATACTGGCTTTCTTTCTGGATTTAACCTCTACCTTGGAGGCCAATGACCATGTACAAATGCTTATAATTACAAAACAAGCTCACAAATCTTTACACACAGAACACGCTCTAGGAAAAATTATGAAGTTGGCCCAGGCTTCTTAGCATCCTTTTTACTCCCTGTTGTCCCCATATTACTATTCTATATTCCTCTAGACTTACACCCATAAACCTTCCTAATGTTAGTAACTGATAATTTTTTAGAGGATCCCCCCTCTTAAAGGTGGTTACATGTTGGCCCTGGCTGGCGTAGCTCAGTGGATTGAGCACGGGCCTGCGAACCAGAGGATCTCGGTTCGATTCTCAGTCAGGGCACATGCCTGGGTTGCAGGCCGGTTCCCTGCAGGCCAACTCCCAGCAGGGGATGCACAAAAGGCAACCATACATTGATGTTTCTCTCCCTCTCTCCTTCCCCTCTAAAGATAAATAAATAAATAAATAAATAAATAAATCTTAAAAAAAAAAAAAAAAGATGGTTACATGTTAATATAGGCCTCTGGGAGACTGAAATTCCTTCAAAGGCAAGGAAGTCAGTCTCTTATGGTAGAACTTCAAGCTCCATGAAAGTTGTTAGTGATGGAGAAACCTGCTTCATGTTCTCATATTATACCCTCTAGGGTTCACATTCTCTCTAGGTCATTCCTGCTTAGAAATATATCAAAAGTTCCTACATTAAAAGCCAATGCCACTCTATATTTAGCCATCATTGTTATATCCTTGTGTTACATTCATGAGATAGTTATCAGAAGAGACTCACCTTGTAAGAAAGCATGAAAAACTCTCTCATTAGCAGTGGCTCTTTATTGGATTGCACAGCCGAATTCCAAGCTGAAAGTAAATGTGAAATAATATGGTTATGAAGATCTACTCTTTAATATGTACCATTATCAGGGTTAAAAAAAAAAAAAGCTAACTGCAGCCCTGGCTGGTGTAGCTCAGATCTAGCGCAGGCCTGCGAACCAAAGGATTGCGGTTCGATTCCCAGTCAGGGCACATGCCTGGGTTGCAGGCCATTTCCCAGTAGGGGATGTATGAAAGGCAACCATACATTGTATTTCTCTCCCTCTCTCTTCCCCCTCCCCTTTAAAGATAAATAAATAAAATCTTTTTAAAAAAAGCTAATTGCAGCTTTTAGAGAAATTTTTTTCAGGTAAATTTAGAGGCTTCTATTCCTTCCAATCTTCAATTCTACGCCAATGACCAATGGAGATAGTGCTGCTTTCATAAAAAATTGGAGGACCCTGGCTGATGTAGCTCAGTGGATTGAGCGCTGGCCTGTGAACCAAAGTGTCACCAGTTCGATTCTCAGTCAGGGCACATGTGTGGGTTGTGGGCCAGGTCCCCAGTTGGGGGAGGTGTGTGAGAGGCAGCCACACATTGCTGTTTATCTCCTTCTCTATCTCTCTCCCCTCCCCTGTCTAAAAATAGATAAATAAAATCTTTTTAAAAATTGGAGGATATACAATAAATTCTTAGCACAAATCCATCTTAAAAAATGAGGCTCACCAAGGAGCTCAGCAATTGGCATTGGTGAAAAGAAGTTAAAATTTAGCAAAGAACATGGTATACTATAATCAAGGGTTGAAGAAAGCTGCTATAAAGTTTGACATTGTCGACAGAGCAGTGGAAACCCCCATTAGGCAACATTCAGCATGAGCTTCACCTTGAAATTTCAAAATGAAAACTCACTAAAAAAAAGTATTGGAAAGTAACTTTTCAAACTTTCAAATGAGTCACTAAACCTTTATTTGCATAGGTTTCTCAGAAGCCAGATTGCTGTATTTATTCCCCTTTCTCCTACGTTAGAGCCCTAGTAAACTCCGTAACACAGAAAAGGGTCCATGTAGAATCGGTCCACTTTGTGATATTGTTGCTGAATTGTTCCTGTTTACTTATCACTGTAGTAACTGCTTCCACAAAATTCATAACTGTACAGCTTGATGGATTTTCACAAAGTGAATATATATTCATGTAACCAATACAAATCAAGAACAATCTTGATCTTAATCAGACACCCAGAAGCAACCCCATCAACCCTCTTCAAAGTCTAACCCTCCTCAAAGGGTAACCACTACCCTGAGTTCTAACATCATACATTAGTTTTGCCTATTGTTATTTTTTTACCATATATAAATGGAATCATACAATATGTACTCAATGCCTGGCTTCTTTGAGTACATACAGTATGTACTCAATATTATGTTTGTAAGATTCATCCATATTGTTGCCTATAGTTTATTTTGATGAATCATGTTCAGAGATAAATTGGGCATTATAGACCAAGTTTAGGAGCATAACCTTGGGGATGTGCAGTTATAATTCATCATTTTATTTTTAGACCCATTTTTATAGAAAAGAAAGAAAACTAATATTGATTACCTATGATGTTCTAGGTACATACAATGTTTCATTAATAATCTTGTGAAGTATATATAATTGTTCTCATCTTACAAATAATTAACCTGAGATTAAGCAGGTTACTCTCGTACCCAGATACAAATGAAAGAGCTAGCACTTGAATCCACGTCTGTTGATTCTACTGCCCCGTAATGTTGCCCACAGCCACAAAATTTTTCATTTACCTATTTTTCTGAACCAGTGAGCTTCATTAATCCTTGTTTGTGAGATGGAAGTTCTTGTAACAGAAGCCTGGGAAAATGTCACGAGTGCTGCATGAAACAAGAAAATTTGATATGGAGGTCTTTTGCTCTAGCAAAGTTGTTAATCCTGCTTTAAAAACAGTGGAACATGAGTTTGAATTTAGAGAGTTCTTTTTGTGTGTGCGCATGCACAGTGGTGCATATCAAAAGTAATTATAGTGACAGAAAGCATTACCAAGCTCCAAGAAGCTGTTAATTCAAACATTGGGAAATAAACACATCTTTGGAAAGATTTATAATTTTAATTAAAGCGATCAGTCACCACCTGAGGTAGAAAGATATGATTTACATGTAAGGAAATAAATAATTGGAACAATCATACTAGTGTACACAATAAAAACAAAGTTAAAAAGAAGACTGAAGTGGAGACTGAGAATTAGAAGAGTATCGATAGGCTGGCATAATATCTACTGAGCTCCCACTGCAAGCGCGTTACAGATCCAAGAACACGATGCCATCAGAAAGCATTTACTACACACCTGCATGCTCTTCTGAAAGACAAGGGTACCAACCAGCAGAGTCATTCTCTTTTGCAAAGCTTTGGTTTCTAAACCACTTTGCCACATTTAACACCTTGCTGACAAGTATTGGAGGTATAAAATCAAACTACTACAATATATAGAGTTTCTAAGAGGTGGAGCTGGTATGTTTTGGACATAAAGAAATAGGTATGTGAGCAGCAGATGTGAGTAGACCTGTTAGGCAAAAGGGAGACACCACGGAAGAAAGCATGGAGTTGGAAAAGGAGTGAGATGGAGCTAGAAGTGTAGCTTGAATGAAGGAGACACAGGAATTATTAGTAGGTAGGGGAGATAACATAGACGTGGGTAGATAAACGGATAGCTTCAAAATGACAATAAGCAATCTGAATTTGATTCAGAGGACATGAACACTAACTAGCAGGGGAGGAAGGGAGGAAATGCTCTTCACACACGTTGGAATAGAAACAAGCTGAATCACATTTGGGGATGAATGGTAGGGATGACAAACTTGTCTTTGCTTGTGAAAAAAAGAAACCAAGGTAGACTGCTGTGACCAGTGTTAACAAAAGCATGAAGCTTATCTGACACATGAAGTTTGAGTCAGTGTGCTCAACGTAACTGGAGAATGTAACAAAAGATAGAGGCAAGATGAAGGACTGAAAATAGCAGGAGATACTTACCTTTATTCAAGGCACTCAGAAGTCTATCAACTTCCCTTTTTCTGAAAAATAAAGAAAAGAGTATTTTCTTACCGTTCCGAGGCTTTACTATAGGAAAGTACCACAATGAGACCCTATTTGTGCCTGAGAGCTGTGCAAAAGTGCAAAATTGTGAAGTGCACTGTTCAAGCCTCTAACATGTCATTTTAACACTATTTTCCCCCACCACAGAATCCCGTTCCTCATCCCCAGTGCCCTTGTGATTTTTCTCTCTTCTTCTACACCTTCTTCCAGCAAAGAATTTTAATGACTGATAAGGTTTTACATGACAGGGTCCTAGAATACAATAGTAGATAACGATCTCTGTGATTTTCAAGGTTTTTTTGAAAAGGGGAAATTAAAACCCTTGTTTCAAATAAAATTTTATAAAACTCTAATATACCAGAAAAGATCAAAGCATAGCAGGCTCTGGTTGAACCAGTGGTGGATGGAGGCCTAGAGCCTCAGCTTCCTGAAAGTCTGTGAGTTCGTGCCCTGGAATTCCCAGGGTTCTGAGAAATCTAGTTTAAAAACCACTTATTCCGTCCAGAGAAAACAAATCTGGAAATGGGGGGATGATGTGTCCAAGGTCATAAAACTAATGACAATGTCAAGACTAGTACCCAGGTCGGTTGACCCTTAGTCAAACTTCTTTCAGAGGTATATAATTTCTAACAGAGGAAAACATTCCACTTAAACAAAAGAATGAATATGGAAGTATTGGCAAACTCAATAAAGAAAGGTTAGAGGAAGCGGGGTAGGGCATACTATAAGACTGGCTTCATCAGGAGAAGGTCTAGTATTATATAATAATACTGCTCTTTAGGAACGGTAACAGCTTTCTCAGGGATAAAAATTAGAATTCTGGTTTACATAAAGTAACTTCTTCCAGTAAATTTTATTAATTTGAATTACAGCTGGGCTACTTTCTTTCCTATTTAATTTGGTGAGCATATAAAATAATCTAGGAAGGGTCCATTAATGCAAATAAATAATGCAAATAAGTATGAGTATATGAAAAAGGGATGTGTGGTTTATTTAAGAGACAAAGTGCTTTTAAAATTTTAGCCCACAAATTTATCAATACTTAGGTAGGTACTGCTAATTAAAAAAAAACAGAATTTTTAGAAGAGAAAGAAACTTTAGTAATTCTAAAGTCCAGCTTTTCATTAATTAACAGATGAAGAAAATATATCTTAGAGAGGTTAAATAAGTTGCTATTGCCTAAGGTAAAGCAGAAGTTAGTGAAACAGCTGAAACTAGAATTCAATTCTCTGTCTCCTCCCATTGAATTAGGCTTTAAAAAGTTAGTATATTAGATTTGTTAAATCAGGTCCTGACTGCTACCTGAAATCACTGCTAGCAAATGTTCTTTTTTACTATATTTTTTAAAAACAATAAGGGTATAAAGTCTTCTGCAATTTAAGTTGATCTTTAATTCAAACAGGATCCCTTTCCTTTTCCCCATCTCCAAACTGGTTTCAATCAGTGGGATTTCACAGTATGCTACAATTACATGGGCTCCGAAGCATCTTGTAAGTCTAGCGATAAGGATCTTCTTTTAAAGAACCAATATTCAGTAATTTAAATAAATTGAGTGGCTATTATGTGTCAAATACTACCTGAGGTTCCAGGTAAATACAAATATTCCTAGCCTTCAAGGAGCTCTTACAATCTAGTAACTATCAAGGTTTAGTCTCTCAGTTTCCTTTTTTATTTTTTAACTTTTTAAATAGAATTTACTAAGTAAATTTACTAAGTAAACCTATATAATACAATTACATAGGTTTTATGTTTACAATTCTATAACATATCATCTGTATATTGTATTCTGTGCTCACCACCCCAAGTCAAGTTTCCCTCCATCACTATTTATCCCCTAACACCCCCTTCTACCTCTCCTTACCCCCTTTTCCCTCTGGTCATCACCATACTGCTGTGTCTATGAGTGTTTTTTTGTTGTTTAATCCCTTCACCTTTTCACTCAGCCCCCCAACTCCCCTCCCCTCTGACAGCTGTTAGTCTTTTCTCTGTATCTATGAGTCTATTTCTATTTTGTTAGTTCATTTACTTTTTGCATAAAATTTCAAAGATACTTGTATGTTAACATACATGTGAATTCCCATGTACCCATCATTCAGCTTCAATAATTATTAACTCATCATCAATCTTACTTCAATGATGTGCTCCATGCCTTCCCCTCCCATATTATTTTGAAGCAAATTCCAGACATCACATTATTTCATCCATAAATATTTTAGGATATGTCTCTAACAGCCAAGGATTTTTTTAAAAAGAAATATAACCACCACACCATTATATGCCTAAAAATTAGTAATTTCTTAATATAATCAAATATTTGGTCATTATTCAAATTTCCAATTGTCTCAATATCTTTTGTTGTTGGTGTTGATTGAGTTGCCTTGTAATGGATTCACAGGGCTTGTAAAGAAGTAAAACTTATCATACATGCTTGGGGAAAATTTACATTATGAAAAGACTTGTCATCAGTGCAATATTATCTCAGTCACAGATATTTCCCAAACAATTTAGCTGAAAAATATATTATCTCCAGGTCCAAATGTATAAAGCAAAAGTGACGTAGAGGTACACAAAAAGCAGAGTTTTGTCCGATTAGAGAATGCAAAGATGGTAATAGTTCTCTGAAAGCTCTCCCAAATCAAGCCCTTGAATAGAGTTTTCTTTCAAATCATTAGGATGTCGTAAATTTTGTGAATGGAAAATACCAGTGACCCAATTCTTCCACATACTGTTAATTTCTTAATATCTTATGCCATGGAAACTATGAGCAGAGAGGTATTTGAATAGTCTCAGCTGAACTGATACAGAATCAGAATCAGCATGAACAAGTCAACAAGGTCATATGTTTCTGTGGGATATATTGATATTTAAGTCTCCTCTTAAGAAAGAAGGAAACAGATGCAATATCATAATGAAACAATAGCTAACATTGTTGAAGGCTTAGTAAGTGCCTAGTAATCTTCTTCTAAATGTTTTACACGTATTTACGCATCTAGTCATTACAGCAATCCCACAGAGTAGGCACTATAATTATTCCCTTTGTGTGGACAGGGAAACAAGCCCAGGTCACACATGTAATAAGTGGCAGAGCCAGGATATAAAGCCAGAAGACTAGCCCCACAGCCTATAATGGTCTTACCCACTATACCGTACCTCTCTCGATATAAAGTTTCTATTGAAAGCTACTACTATGATTTTTCTAATGATGAACACATTGCTTCTGTCAAAAGAACTTACCTGTTTTCAGATTCCTGCACATCAGAAATTTTTGGAGCAATAAGACGGCACAAGCACCTATATGATAAAGTAATATACAGTGATACTTAAGAAGAGACATGTGAAAGAATACACACCAAATTACTAACCTTGTTTACCTCAGAAGGCAGAAAGGAGATTAATTCTACTATATTTATGGATCTTTGTATTGTTTTTAATGGTTATAATGAAAATATACCAATTTGTAATTTGGGAAGGGTAAATTGAATAATTTAAAAACAAAAGTGATGTTTATGACAAATTCTCAAATTGTTCCACAGTGTATATCATTGTCCCAAATCACCTGCTAGAACATCAAGTATCATATACACGTAAGTGTTCATGTGTTATTTCTTCCCATAAAGGAACCTGGAACAGCATTTGGGTTCCACACAAACTAGGATGACTATTCTTTGAACAAATCCAGCAGCATAATGATACTCAAATAAAATAACGTCAGTTTGTAAAGTTTCGAACCCCAAAAAACTTTAAAAAAAGATTTTCTTTATTTTTAGAGAGAGGGGAAGGGAGGGAGAAAGAGAGGGAGAAAAACAGCAATGTGGAAGAAATACCAATCAGCTGCCTCTCACAGATCCCCAACTGAGGACCTGGTGCGCAACCTATGCATGTGCCCTGACCAGGAATCAAACTGGTGTCCTTTTGATTTGCAGATGGGTGCTCAGTCTACTGAGCCTCACCAACCAGGGCCAAACCCTAAAAATCTTTCAAAAATACCATCTATTTTGAATGATTTTAGATATTTATCTGACTGAAGGCATGCAAGTATCTCAAGACTCCTTCTGATACTTGTATTTCTGGGACTCCACTTCCCTTTGGCAGCGTGGCCTCAAGTATTTTTTCTGGTTTCCAATTTTTCTCACTGGCATATTCTCAGTCACATCACTTTCCTAACCTCACTTTCCTCTGCCTCACTACTGTAGAAGTTCCCTTTTGATAAACTATTTTCCCTCATAAAAAGAAAAGGGGGGAAATCAGGTTCAACAGTTATCTTTTTTTAATCCTTACCCGAGGATATCTTTTCATTGCGTTTACAGAAAAAGGGAGTCTCAGAGGTAGAGATAGATAGACAGACAGAGACAGAGAGAGAGAAACATATCTAGGTTGAACCCCCAACCTTGGTATGTTCCCTGACTGGGAATTGAACCTGCAACCTTTCAGTGTATCAGACAACAATCCAATCAACTGAACCACATCAGCCAGGGATTTTTATAAAAATTAAGCATCCCTATCAAATTTCTGATGGTATTTTTTACAGGAATAGAAAATATATCCTAAAATTTCTATGGAACTACAAAAGACCCCAAGGAGCCAAAGCAATCTTGAGAAACAGCAAAGCTGAAGGGATCACTCATCCTGACTTAAAGTTATACCACAAAGCTATAGTAATCAGCATGGTACTGGCACAAAAATAGTCATATAGACCAAGGTAATAAAATAATAGAGTCCAGAAATAAGTCCACATATATATAAAATCAGCTAATATTGGACAAGGGAGCCAAGAATACTCAATAGATGAAAGATAGTTTTTTTCAATAAATGGTGTTGGGGAAACTGGATATTCACACATAAAAAAAGGAAACTGAGTCCCATATCTTGTATTACTCTCAAAAAATTAACTTGAGCCCTGGCTGGTGTAGCTCAGTGGATTGAGCGCGGGCCTGCGAACCACACAATCACAGTTCAATTCCCAGTCAGGGCACATGCCTGGGTTGCAGGCCAGTTTCCAACAGGGGACTCATGAAAGGCAACCATACATTGATACTTCTCTCCTTCCCTTCCCCTCTAAAGATAAATAAATAAAATTTTTAAAAAATTAACTTGAAATGGACTAAAGACTTAAATGTAAAACCCGAAACCACAAAACCCCTAGAAGAAACCACAGGGAAAGAACTCCTTGACAATGGTTTTTTGGATATGACAGCCAAAGCATAAACAAGAAAAGCAAAAATTAAGTGGGACTACACCAAACTAAAAAGCTTCTGTACAGCAAAAAAGAAAAAACATTATCAACAAAATGAAAATGCAACGTACAGAATGGGAGAAAATATTTGCAAACCATGTATCTGATAAGTGTAAATATCCACAATATATAAGAAACTTGTATATGCCTTGAATGGTGTGGCTCAGTGGGTTAGGCACCATCCCACAAACCAAAAGGTCAGTGGTTCGATTCCCAGTCAGGGAACATGCCTGGGTTGCAGGCCAGGTCCCCAATTGGGGGTGTGCAAGAGGCAACTGATTGATTGATGTTTCTGTCACACATCAATGTTTCTTTCTCTCTCTCTCCCTCTTCTCTAAAATAAATAAATCTTTAAATAAAGAAACTCATATGACTCAATAGAAAAACAAAGGCACAAAAAGCCAACCAATCTGATTCTAAAATGGGCAAAGGACCTGAATAGATATTTTTCCAAAGAAGATATACAGATGGCCAAGTGGTACATGAAAAGATGCTCAACATCACTAATCATCAGAGAAATGCAAATCAAAACCACAGTGAGTTATCACCTCACACCTGTTAGAATGGCTAACATAAAAAACATAAGAGCTAAGTATTTGTGAGGGTATAAAAAAGGGGAACTTTTGCACTGTTAGTGGGATTATAAATTGGTATAGCCACTATGGAAAACAGTAAGGAGGTTTCTCAAAAATTAAAAATATTAACTACCAAATGAGACAGCAGTTCCCACTTCTGGTTATATATCCGAAGGAAAGACAATCACTGCCTTGAGGAGATATCTGTGCTTTCATGTTCACTGCAGCATTATTCACAATGGTCAAGATTATGAAAACAATCTAAGTGTCTGGATGAACAGATAAAGAAAATGTGGCATGCACACACGCAGGAAATCCTTTCCTCTCTATAGGATATGAATTACTTACTTTACAGCTACCAAGACTTCTTCTGGGTCTTCTGAACATATAGCTAAATATTCCAAAGCTTTTTCTCCCACAGCTTGTTGTCCATTCTAAAAAGGACAAAATAGAATATGTTAAATCACATCTCAAAGTGATATTTACAAAATGTTATCTATATTCCTGCCCATTAAGGACAAGAAAAATATATCAATTTGTTCATTTTGTATTCTCAAAAGAGGTCCTGCAAGATGGTAGAATGATATAGCTCATTGACAGAAACAGAAGAAGTTCATATTGGTGTCAGAAACCCACTCCTCCCTATGCAGAAACACTAAGAGCCTTGCCAACCTTGCTATACTTGGAACCTCACCATAGGGTCTCTGTAATGGCTTTCGATTCTGCCTAGAACACTCTGCCTTTACTGCCCATCCCTACACATTTGCAAGGGCTAACTCCCTTACCAATTTCAAGTCTTTGCACAAATGTCATCTTCTCAATGAGACCTACCCTCACTACCCTATTTAAAATGATAACTCACACCAATCCACCCCACTATCACTCCTGATCCTTTTTTATTCTGCTCTATTTTTTGTATGACCCATCAACTTCTAACATATTATACAAACTTGCTTATTTATTATCTGCTTTCCTTCTGCTTGAATGTAAGCTTCAAAAAAGCCTAGCACTGTTTCATTTACTTAGTTATCCCAAGACACTAGAACAGGTGCCTGGCACATAGGAGTTACTCAACAAATATTTGCCAAGTGAATGATATTCTCACTAGCATTTCAAATGCCATTTATAAA
Organism: Sturnira hondurensis; assembly: GCF_014824575.4. Taxonomy (NCBI): domain Eukaryota; kingdom Metazoa; phylum Chordata; class Mammalia; order Chiroptera; family Phyllostomidae; genus Sturnira; species Sturnira hondurensis. The sequence continues at coordinate 77,168 of NW_028084199.1, read as the reverse complement.
GCAACTGTAGTGAGTGAAAACTGGATACTACACTTATTCCTTTGTGGGTATATATTCAATTTCTTGGGTTTGGTCACCCATCCTCTAATTCAAACTACTTTTAGGTATTTTTTCCTGATTTTTTTCCTCCCCATTAAAGCCATTTTTCTTTTCAGAAGTACAATAATAGGGTGAAATTCTTCTGCTTTCCATATAAAATATAAATTTATAAACCTTCACTTAAAAAGGTATTTGCCTTTGACTTCCCCACTACCAAATTCCTCTAATTTCCTCCTCTTTACCATCCTACACAAACATATCCTGTATCTGCACCTGCCAAATATTTTTCCTCCTCTAAGAGTTCTATTACCCTATTTATTAACATTAAGACATATATCATTCAAACCATATTCAGTAACTACTATGAGCAAGATATTGGGCTAGGTGCTAAAAATACAGTCCTCAAAGATTTCACAAGTCGACTTGGGTAGACAAGCCATACATTAGCAATATAAGGCCATAACTACCATACATGTTACAAATTACCGAAATTCAGAATAGATAGAGAACATGAGGATGGAAATGAGAACATGAGGATGGAAATGATTTGGGAAGTCTCCACAGTGGAAAGAAACCTTAGGTTGGGCTTTGAAAAGGGTAGCATTTAAATAAGCTAGAATGCTTTTTAAAAGATGGTATAAACAAGACATATAAAAAGGAATGTGATTGGCCTGTTTGAGAGACACTATGTTTGGTTGGAGTGATAGAGGACTTATGTCTCTACCATCCTGGATCTTGTGGCTAATGTAATGGTAGCTTATATTACTGTGATGTCTAGAAGTGGATGTGAACAAAACCAACCCCATCTTTACATCCCAGATTTCATTTGAAGTTTCATGCTGTGATCTTTGACCAACATCATTGCTCTTAGAAAGCATATCAAAGCCTTCTAATTGATGATTATCTGTATTTCTTAAAACATAGCCATAAATATTATTGTTATAACACCCAGAATGGCATCAACTGAGATAAATATCAAAGTGGCAATAGCACCAATTATAATCAATCATGTCACAAGACCATTAGGAGGTATGACCCCTGGCACTACTTCATTATTTGTCCCTTTGTTCTGTCAGTCATTAGCACCAAAGTTATACTATAAAACTGTAACAGGGGTCTAGTAGTGGAGAATAATCTGTGCACAAATAGCTGGGTCATCTGTTCGACTCTGACCTAATCTTCCCATGAGTAAACTGTTTTATAGTAAATTCTGTTATGTTCTATGGAGTTGCCTGCTTCATTTTTCAGTCTTAAGATACCTTCTCACTCACCCCAGCACTGAACATATGATGATGACGTAGGGGAGTAACATGAGATAAAGTAGAAGAAACAGCTGCTGTGGCCAGGATGCACAGGTGTTAATAATAACAGAAATACTATATTCATAGCCCAAGCTTCAAATCACATTTTTAGCTACCTTCTCAGTTAATTTCCACAATTCTCTAGCTAGGTATTACCTTTATTTTTACAAATGATTAAATTAAGAACCTAGTCCATCATTAGGTCTAAGAGCTCCACAGTTGCTATGATGCTTTTCCTAATTTTATATATTACTAAGGACTAGAATTCTGCAGGTGAAAAACAGGGCGCAAATACTTATTACTTCTGAAGCAAAAGCACTTTGTGGTCAAGAACTGACGAGGTCCATGGAAATTTAAACCAGTTTTATTTTTTTCAAATTGATGAGAAAAATAAATTTCTTAATAGATAACCACTGAATTTGTTTTCATGGCATAGCATTTTAAATTAGGTGTTTCTTTCTAAACTTAATGTTTTCTTATATTTATTTTTCTATAGTCTTAAGCACAAATGTGTTACCTCATTTTGTTTCATTTACAGTATAAAAAAATGAAGAGAAATAAAACAATTCTACAGTCAAGCTTGGTGTGAAAATATGAGACCAAATACTAAAAGGAGTAAGCACAGGTCTCTCTTGTGCCTAAATTGTCTCTCAAAATGAAAAATAGGTAAAAACTTCATAAATGATGCATAAGAGTTACCTCTAGAGCAAACTGGGCAGCTAAGCCTAAAAGCCTGCCATGTGAATGAACATCTGTAAATAAGTCCGTCTCTGCCAGCTCTTTAGACATTAGTGTATCCTTGAAAGCAGTAATTGCTTGGAAAGCTGAAAAACAAGAAAACAATTCAAAACATGAGATACTCTTATAAAAGATAATAGTTATCAATGGTTAATTATATCACAATGATTTTGGAACACATTTTATGAGCACTAATATCTCTAAAATATAATTTCCATAGTCATCTAAATTGCTAAACTTTCAAGGAAGACTTAAATGTCAGAAAAATGCCCAACTGAACAATTCACCTCTGTGAATTTATCCCATAGACATACATGCAAAAGCAAGCAAAAACATACAAATATGTTCATCCAGCAATATTTATAAGAGTAAAATATGAAAGCAACCTAAATTCCAACAACAATGGATAGGCTAAATGCATTTTGGTATATCCATAAAGTGGAAGATAATACAGAATGAAGTAAAATAAATGAATGATAGGATAAAAATACTATGGTAAAAGTAATGAAAAGAAAGCTAGAGGATTATATTAATATCAGATAAAATAAATTTCATAGGAAATAATATTAATAGTGATTGAAGGTTATTTCATGATGATAAAAGAATCAATTCACTATGAGAGCATAACAATCTGAAATATTTATGTACCCAATAACAAAATTTCAAAATTTGAGAAGCAAAAACTGATTGAACCGCAAGGAGAAATGAACAAATCCACAACTGTAGTTAAAGACTTCAAAACTCTCCTTCAATAATTAATAGAACAAATGGAAACTCAGCAAGGATATAGTACATTTAACAATATTAATCAACTTGACCATCACTAGCCATCAGAGAAATGCAAATTAAAACTACAGTGAGGTATCACCCCACACCTGTCAGAATGGCCATCATAAGCAAAGCAACAACAAGTGCTAGCAAGGATGTGGAGAAAAGGGAATCCTCATGCACTGTTGGTGGGAATGCAGACTGGTGCAGCCCCTGTGGGAAACAGTATGGAATTTCCTCAAAAAAACTAAAAATGAAACTGCATTTTGACCCAGCAATTCTGCTTCCAAGTCTAAAAAAGAATATATTATGAGCAAGTGTTTATTCTAAGAATGTAGCGTTTAACAGTTGAAAATCCATGTAACTGATCATATTAACAAACTTAAAAAATCAGTAACTTCAGTAGATGAAGAAAAATCGTATGTTCAAATTAAACATCCATTCCCATTAAAAAAAAAAACACCAACTCACAGAAAACTGGAACTAGAAGGGAACTTCCTCAACCTGACAAAAGGTATCTGTGAAAAGCCTATACCTAACATCATAAAACTTAATAGATAAAGACTCAATAAATACCTTCCCTCTCAGACAAGGATGTCTGTTCTCACCAATTTTATTCAACACTGAACCGGAGATACTAACAAATACAATAAAACCAAAAAAAATTGTATCCAGATTGGACAAGAACAAGTAAGATTATTTTTATACACAGACAACATGATCATCTCAGTAGAGAAATCTGAGAGAATATACAAGTAAGCTACTGGAACTAATAAGTGAATTTAGCAAGTTTGTAAGATATAAGGTCAATATATAAAATCATTTGTATTTCTACATTCTAGCAATGAGCAATCAGAAACAAAAGTTTTTTTAAAACACTATTTCAAATAGAATAAAATATTATATTCTTAGGAAGAAATCTCAATAGATGCATAAGACCTATACACTGAAAGAAGAGATCTCTGAGAGAAGTTAAAGACTTAAATAAATGGAGTTTTATAACTTGTTCGTAGATTGGAACATGACGATTCTCTCCAAACCAATATATAGGTTCAGTATCCCATTCAATATTCACTTTTGTAGAAATTGAACAACAAATTATAAAATTCATAGAGATATACAAAAGACTTCAGTATAGCCAAAATAATTTGAAAGACAAGAACAAAGTTGAAGGACTAACACTGCATGATTTCAAATTTGTTACATAGCTATGGTAATCAATATAGTGTGGGAATGATGTAAAGATGGATGAAGAGTTTAATGGAACAGAATGAAGAGGCCAGTAAGAGACCCATACACATACGATAAGTGATTTTTCAATAAAGGTGCAAATGTAATGCTGTTCAGAAAGGATAGTTTTCAAATAAATGATGCTGGAATGACTGGATAGATATGTGTAAAAGAATGAACTTCAATCCGAATCTTAGATCAAATAAAAAATTAATGCAAAATGAATCACAGACCTAACCCTATTCTTGAACCTAAAAGGATAAAGGCCTTCTTAGATAAGAAAAAGCTAAAGGAGTTCATCACCACCAAATCGGTATTATATGAAATGTTAAAAGGTCTCCTTCGAGAGGAAAAAAAAGATTAAAAATATGAACAATAAAATGGCAATAAATATATAGCCATCAACAATTACTTGAAATGCAAAAGGATTATATGCTCCAATCAAAAAAAGAGGTGTGGCTGACTGGATAACAAAACAAGACCCTTACATGCGCTGTCTACAAGAGACTCACTTCAGATGGAAAGACACATAGACTAGAAGCAGAGGGATGGAAAGAGATATTTGATGGAAAGAGATATTTGACGGAAAGAAAACAAAACGAAAAGCTGGGTAGCAACACTTAGTCCAGGCAAAATAGACTTTAAAGGACAAACTGACAGTAACCAGAGGAGAGGGGGGAGTGGTATAACAGAGGAACAAAGGGGAAGGGGCAAGTCAAGGAACATACAGTATATAAAGGACCTATGAGCATGGACAATGGGATGGTGATTGACTGTGGGAGCAGGGGGTCGAGGGCAAGGAAAAACAAAAGGGAAAAAAGTGGGATAACTGTAACTGAACAAAAATAAAAAAAGGAATACAAATTGGTAGTTATAGAATAGTCATGAGGATATAAAATACAGCACAGAAAATATACTCAATAATATTATAATAATTTATATATGGTATCAGATGGGTACTAGGTTTATAGAGGTGATTACTTTGGACTTAGCAGTGAAAAAGAGCAAACTATGGAAGCACAGAAGTATAAATGAGTTGCAAATGCAATATGCTAAGTGAGAGAAGCCAGGCTCAAAAATGCATAATTAAATTTATATGACATTCTGGAAAAGGCAAAACTATAGAGATACAAACGAGATTAGTAGTTTCCAAGGCTGGAAGTGATAGGAAGGAGTTTCAACAACGCGGCCTGAATTAATTTTTTTGTTCTATATCTTGATCATACTAATGGTTACATGACTAAATGCATTTGTTAAAACTCATAGAATTATTAATATAAATAAACCTCATAAAATCACACAGCACTAGCAGGAGTAAATTTTATGTATCTTCAATAAATATGACTTTAAAAATACTGAGCTGATGCTATGTTTAAAAGTAAAATTATTTTAATAGAATGTTAAAATAAAAGGTTTAACAGGAAATCTGAAGGGTTTTTTGCAATTTCTGCTGGCAAAAACTTTCAAGTTCTTTTATGCTTCAACATAATACATCAAATAAAGCAAATGCCCAGAAGTGTCTAATGAAAACATCAATGATGGACATGACACCAGTATTAACCCTGATAAAGAGTTGACTTCAATTTGCTACTGCTTAATTAATACACAGGTATTGTTACTATTCTAGGCAATTTCTTTTTCAGTGTAGAATAAGTCATCTTCCTTTCTCCTATGGATTGAGTAATGGAGTTCCGATGCACATAATAGGTATTCATAAATAGTTACTTAATTGAATTAGTGTAAATTCTGTTTGGATTCAAGTTTCTCAATTCATCAACCTTGTGCCCTTCACAAAGAGCAACCAGATTGGAGCTCATGCTGCTCCAAAATATGCTCAGCTACTCTGAGAGCTGAACAGGAATAACATCACAGCATATCCTAACCAAGTCAAGATACATGTGTTTGCAGGCACACAGGCTAGGAAACTATGCTTATCTTAATGGAAAAGACAGAGCACTAATGGGATGAGATTCGTGTGAGTAATTCCAACACTGTCAACATTACGGAAACTGCTTTTCAAAGCTTGATCTCTCACCAATCATTTCCCAAATAAGTGAAAACAGTCCAAAGGTACCCTGAAGACTTCCTTTCAATAAAGACAATTTTAAACTGACAGATGTTTGCAGTATACTGTCCCCTGCCTCCACAGCTTTGTAAACTTAATTTTTGAATAGGTTGGTCCAAATAACATAACATACAAAAAAAAGTATACCATGAAAAGACTTTCCCCCCTATTTTTGTCCCACACCTGCCTAGATCCTACCCCCTTGAGGTAGCCCCTGTACTTTTATTCTTAAGTAAGTATTCATATCTCTTTTTTGCATGGTTATATTATCTTTATGTAGAAAAGCTAGAATATATATATTTCATTGTCTTGCAAACAATATTTTTCCTATTATGGTCAAAGAGGATTATTTGTATTCTTTGTGTTAATAATCAAATGCATCTCATAAATAACATTTATACCTGCTTCGCAGTTGCCTTCCAAGACTGCAACCTTGAATACATAAAACTGAGTGAAAATATTTCCAGGATCAAGTTTTTCAGCTTCTTCCATTGCTTCTTTAGCCTGAAAAAAAAAAATGTTGGGTCTCTTTTACAAAAGCTTTAAGGAAGATCTTACTGGATTTTGTTAATATTATTAACATAATCACAATGGCTAACTTATACTTATAATGAAAAGACCTTTTCAACTTGTTTCATATGCAGGTAACAGGAAGCCATGTTCCTCTTCAGTTTAGGAAATTCCTCATCCATTTGATCTGATTCATAGACTCTCAAGGAATAGTAGTACCAGTTTAGGGCCTCAAGATAATTTTGGATCTAAAGTTTGAAAAGAAATAACAAAATCACACAGATATCTCTACATTTGGCTCTAATATTTCCAAGTTACCTCTAGAAACAGAGAGATGATATTGTTTTCTTTCTTTCTTTTAATGAAAGAACCTAAGAAACTTCCATCGTTTATTGTTTAAATACTTTTCATTTATTTTTTATTTTTATTGTTGACACTATTATTACAGATGTCCCCAATCCCTGCCCCCCTGCTTTGCCCATCTCCACCAGCCCCCACCCCTCTTCCCTCTGGCCATCATGTCTGTGTCTGTGGTTCATTCGTATCTGTTCTTTGGCTGATCCCTTCCTCTTCTTTCATCCAGTCCCCCTCCCCTCTGACAGCTGTCAGTCTGCTCCATGGACTGTCCATGCCTCTGTTTCTATTTTGTTCATCGGTTTATTTTGTTCATTAGATTTCACATATAAGTGAGATCATATGGTATTTGTCTTTGACTGGCTGGTGTGGCTCAATCCACTGAGCCACACCAGCGAGGGCTGTTTTTACTTTTGAGGCACTAAAATTTTCAATGGTAACAAGCTAATGGGAAAAATCTAATAGAAATAACTTGGATGACTTTTAAGCTAAGAAAATTCAGGTTGCTCGTGCACACCAAGGTAAGGTATAGAAACGAGTCCCTTGTAGATGTGAAACAAGAAGTTTCACATTTTTCAGGGAATAACAGGTGTCATTAGGATCTAAAAGGAATAAGACACTCTTCAACTAGAAACAACTATGCTGAGTAAGTACAGCGGTGCCTTTGACTATTTAGAGTTAAGATTACATTCTACTCTGGCTGTTAAAAGTGGGAGTTTAAAAATTATTCTGCAAGACTGGAAAATGAGGGAAAAGAAAAAGACTCAATAGGAGAAGGGATTCTAAAGTAGTTTTTTCATCAACTCAGTGAGGAAATACAGGATATAAAGAAAGAAAATAATTCTTGCTCTCAAAGAAAAGCAAGAATGCTATTCTATTTTGTAGTAGCTAACCTTAAGGTATAAAGTAAGACATTTTGATATACATATACATTGTGAAATGTTCACCACAATCAAGCCAATTAACATATTCATCATCTCACCTAGTTATCTTTTTGTGGTGAAAACACAAGATTTACCCCCTGAGCAAACTTCAATTATATAATACATTACATAACTACAGATGCCATACATTATATTAGGTCTCTGAAAATTTTTCATGTCATAACTTTCAAGTTTGTATTCTTGGACCAATATATACCCAATTTCCCCAACCACCAGACCCTGGTAACCACCATTCTACACTCTATTTCTATTAGTTTGACCCTCGCAAATTCCATGTAGACCTGCGATCATGCAATATTTGTCTTTCTGTGTCTGGCTTACTTCACTTAGCATGTCTTCCAAGTTCATTCATGTTGCCACAGATGGCAGGTGTTCCTGTTTAGATTATTGTGGGTAGTATGGTCATTTTAACAACATTAACTTTTCCAATCCAGTCACATGGGATATCTTTCCACTTTTTGTGCCTTCTTCAACTTCTCTCATCAATGTCATAATTTTCATTGTACAAATATTTTATCTTCTGGGTTAAGTTTATTCCTAACTAGTTGTTTTAGATACTATTATAAATGGGGTTGTTTATTTAGTTTCTTTTTTGGATAGTTCACTGTTAGCGTATAAAAATACAACTGATTTCTGTATGTTGATGCTGTATCCTATAACTTGACTGAATTTCTATGTCTGCTCTAACAGAATTTTTGGTGGGGTCTTAAGGTGTTCTATATATACAATCATGTCATTTGCAAACAGAGACAATTCTGTTACTGCTTCCTTTCTGATCTGGATGCCTAATTGCTCTGGCTAGAACGTTCAGTACTTTTGTTGACTAGAAGGGTGAGAAAAAGCATCCTTGTTTTCTTCTCAATCTTTCAGCAAAAGCTTTCATTTTTTTACTATTGACTATGATATTTTCATTCCATGTTGTCCAGATGAGTACTCTGCTAAAAACTGGAGGAGGACTTGCGGATTGCTGGGGTTTTCTTTCTGTGCTATGCTCTCCCCTCTGTGATTCTGTTCTATAAGCTTTAGCTGCTTCGGTCTCCAGACTCTCAGCACCATCTCCTCAAATTAGAAAGCCTGCCAGAATCCCTTTCAGTTCCTCTTCTTACACTACAGCTTGGAAACTCAAGGTAGTAAGCGGCACAACTACAGTGCTCACCTTGTTTGTTTCCTGTCTCCCAGAGATCACTCTCTACTGTCAGATAGCCAATGTCTTAAAAAAATCTTTTTTTTCAAATTGGGGGGTGAGTGTTTAGGCAAAGACATAAATCTGGTCTCTGTTACTTCCTGAAGTGCAAATCTAATATAACTTTTTAAAAACAGTACCTCCCCTTTTTTCCACACACATACACACACACACACACACACACACACACACACACATACACACACAAAGATTAGAAGGAAGTACATGAAAATTTGACAAGTGATTAGATTACAAATAACTATACTTAAAAAACTTATCTGTTATTTAAAATGTTTCTACTATAAACCTGGATTGGTTTGGAAATAGAAAATATATTACTACTTTTTTGTATCTTTTTAATTGCACCAGAAGGTTTGGAAGGTTTCCTTTGGAGCAGTTTTCGATTCACAGCAAAATTGAGAGGAATGTATAGAGATTAGCTATGAACCCCCTGCCCCTACACATGCATAGCCTCTCCCACTATCAAAAACCTGCACTGGAGCAGTACATTTGAACTTAAAATGACACATCACAATCACCCAAAGTCTCTAGTTTTCATCAGGACTCACAACTGACGTTGCATTTTTCTATAGATTTAGACAAATGTGTAATGATATATATCTGCCATTATAATATCATTCAAAGTATTTTTCACTACCCTAAAAATACTATGCTCCACACCACAATTTTTAAAGGGAATGAAACCGCCTCAGAGTTTCTCATTCCCCATGTTAAAATAAATTACTTTCCTATAGTTTAATATCCATGGTGTCAGTTTTCTACATTGTAAGGCCTCAGTGGGGACAAATCATGTGTTAGTATTTTAAAAAATTCTTGTCTGTAAAGTACAGCATTAGGAAATGGAGTAGCCAAAGAACTTACACGTATGACCCATGGACATGAACAATGGTGGGGGGACTGCCTGAGGGAATAGAGGGTGCTAGGTGGAGGGGAACAAAGGGAGAAAATTGGGACAACTGTAAAATAGCATAATTAATAAAATATAATTTATAAAAACTAAAATAAATTCTTCAATCCCCATTAACATGCTACATTATGAATATTTAATAAATAGATTATTAAAGTATTTGATGTTCTATGATTTTTATAGTCGACACACTGTTTTCTTTGTTGGGGTTGAGGGAGAATATAAAGAATAAAAAGACATTATTCCCAAACCTGAAAAGAATGGGAACCTTTCTTCCACAGAAGGTTGTGTAAATATCCTATTGATTCTGTCGAAATTTTTCTTCCTATTTGCAGACCTGAAAAAAGAAAAAAAAAAACTCTCAAGATCTAGAAGCAAGAATCAAGATATATTACATTAAATAAAACAGCTAAGTATATTCAGAACCTGTAATATTTAAGTAATGGCTACAAACACAATCACATTCAGACAGCCTGTCATCATCAATTTTAGGTTTACTAGCAAAATTGATTATACGATACAGTCAGAGTTTGGTAGAATCACAGTGATTCACCAATCAATCTGCAATAGTTTTCCAGCCTAGTCTCTCTTTAATGTCTTTACCATGTTCCAGATTTGATCATCATCTGGTGCCTTAATGTTATTGTGAATGAATAGGCAGCAATGCTAGAAATCATTAATAAGAAATGTTTATTGTGTACTAACCAGATCAGATCAAGTTCACAAGAAAGGCCAATTATACCTTAAAGCCTTTGTAGAATACTTTAAGATGATTTTTACACATAAACTTGATTACTTTAAATTGTAACTTGTGCCTGATTGTTTCTGGTCTAGACACTTACAGAGTTCAAATATATCAGCACACATTAAGGAAAAGTTTAAAATAATAATATAATTCTATACCCACTTCTCTTTCACCCCTTTAGCACTATCAATTGCCACAAAGACTTGATTAGGAGGCAGAGTTTCCGACTCTCAAGCCCAGTCAGCAGATGTAGTTTGTTCCAGGGTTTAGTTCAAAATACCCACAGGAGAGTACAAAGCCACTTCATGTATCTACTTAAAATGTTAAACTATTTTGAAAGTATAAGTGTATAATCAGATATCACAATGAAACTAAGATTCCCTAACTATAATCTAAGGAAATTAGTTATGCTGGATAACCAAGTTTTCTAGTTGACTATTTAATTAAACATAAAACATTTTTCTTTTGAAAAGTCTAAATCATTTCATTAAGTTCTTAATTTTTCTAAAATTATGCTTTACCCATTATATTTTTCTAAATATACTTTCTAGTGTTCTAAAGCACATTTTAACCTTTAACATTTTAACCATTCAAAGTCAACAACACTAACAAGTACTGCACTTTATTGTACTATTAATAAATCACAGTGATGCCTTTGGTACCTATTATAGAGTATAGTACACATTACTGTATTTTTTTAATGTTTGAAACTTGGAAATAAAATTTGTAGAGTTTTCCTTCTTCCCTTGTTGTCAGCTTAGCCATATAATTCCCTGTACGCCCTTTCACTCTTTTAAATATACTACCATTAAAATGTTAAGTGTTGAAAAAAACCAGATGACCAAGCTTATTAAATTGTGTCCATGGACATGGACAATGGTGTGGGGATTGACTGTGGGAGTGGGGGGGTGGGCTGGGCGGAGGAGGGCAAAGGGGGAAAAATTGGGACAACTGTAATAGAACAATAAAAATAAAAAAAACATCTAGTAACTATATATATATATATATATATACACATATATATATTTGCAGAGTTGGAAGAGATTTGGGCGAGAATTTTCTAAGAAAGGGATCATACTATCTGTGCTATTCAGGATATAGTGTTCCACAGAGAGGTGGGGGATTGGGGAATGCTAAGATTTGGCTCTACAGCAGCTGGCTCTGCCTTAACCAGAGCAACTACAGAGTATGTTATGTGAGACAGGGGTTCACGTAACAGTGCATCACAAAAGGATGCTACTGCTAAAAAAAGTCAAAAACCAGGAATTGTAGTTCACAACCTTCATTTCATAGTTGGAAAAAACAAGATCTAGTAATACTATTGACTTGCCCGAAAGTGCACAGCAAATTTGAGATCAAACTGGAAATATGAAATTGGATTTCTAACATTACAATTTTCCACCATACATGAGTTTTAAGTTCAAAGGTTTGGTTTTGTTGATGCCTTTGTTATTTTTGCTGATTGTCTCATTCTAGCTTGCCAAACAAGTGGAATCTGGATAGGTGAGGTGTTATAGTTAAAGGTTATTAGGGAGAATAAAGAGGAGTGAGAAAAAGGGGAAAAAATCTGTTGACCTGAGTATTTCGCTACTGTTCCTTGGAATTACATGCATATTAACACCTTTCTAAAACATCTGTAGAAATCCCACTGACCTATGATGATTTCTTCAATCTTCTCCCTGGCGAGCTCTTCTTCCTTCCTTTGTAGAAGTACTTCAATTTGGAACAGTAGAGCTCTTCCGACTTCTTCCGATGACTTAAAATGTTCACAGACGATCTTCAGGAAACTGAACCCAACAAATTCTCTGTTTAATGAAACAAAATTATAAGTGGTATGAATAGAACAGCTATTTTTTAAATCGGTAGGACTAAACTTTATTTGAATATGAGTAAAAGAGGCAAGAGAAATTATACCTGAGCCTAGGTAATATTACTAAATGTCCAAACATGCCTATTTGACAAAATAAAGCTTTTAATTCAATTTGTTTAATTTATTAAGCCACAAATGTTTTCTTTTCATGAACACCTACAGTCAGATAATCATCTCTTTCCTAATGTCTTATTTGTCTATTTTCACCAAAAATGATGCTAATTTATAACAATTGCTTTATGAGCAATGTAAAAAGACACATGAACTAACATTAGAAATTCACCAGTCACTTTGTGATAAGAACTTTTAGAATCTACTCTCTTAGCAACTTTCAAATACACCATACAGCCCTGTTAATTATAGTCACCATGTTGTACACTACATCTCTAGTATTTATTTATTTATCTTGTAACTGGAAGTTTGTACCTTTTGACCACCTTCTTGGGTCATTATGAAAAGAAACTTAAGAAAACAATTCACATAAAATGATATCAAAAATATTTAACCAAGGAGCCGGAAGACTTAGTAAAAATTGTAAGACAGTTTTCAACAAAATTAATGAAGACATAAATAAATGACAAGACATTTGATTCCATACTCATACTCATGGATCGGAAGACTTAAAATTATTAAGATGGGAATACTATAAAAAGTGATCTACAGATTTCATGCAATCCTTATCAAAATCCCAATGATGATTTCTGTAGAAAAAGAAAAACTCATCCTAAAATTTACATGGAATCTCAAGGGACTCTGAATAGCTAAAATGGTTCTGAAAAAAGAACAAAACTGGAGGACTCACATTACCTTATTCCAAAACTTACTCTAAAGACGTAGTAATCAAACCAATGTGGTACTAGCACAAAAAAAGATATACAGGGCAGTGAACTAGAGAACCCAGTCATAAACTCTTGCATATATGGTCAAATGATTTTCGACAAGAATATCAAGACCTTCAGTGGGGAAAGTCAGTCTTCTCAACAAATAATGCTAGGAAAATAAGATATCACACACAAAAGAATAAAGTTGGACTTCTACCTTCACACCATATATAAAAAAATAACTCAAAGTGGTCCATAACAAAAACATAAGACCTAAAACTATAAAACACCTAGAAGAAAAAGTGGGAAATCTTTATGACATTAGACTTGGCAATGATTTCTTAGATGTGACACCAAAAGAACAGAAAACAAAAGAAAAAATACATAAACTGGATTTCCTGCAAAAATTTTAAATGTGCATCAGAAGACGCCATCAACAAAGTAAAAAGGTGATCCACAATATTGGGTAAAATAGCTGTAAATCATATATATGATAAGGGATTAATATCCAGGATAGATAGAGAACCACATAAAATCAAAAACAAGAAGGCAAGCAATGAATTTAAAAATGGGCAGAGGACTTGAATAGACATTTCCCCAAACAAGCTATACAAATGGCCAAACTCACATGAAAAGATGACCAATCACTAGTCATTAGGGAAATACATATCAAAACTGCATGTGACACTACCTCACACCCATTAGAATATAAAAAAAATTTTTAAAGACCCAGAAAAGAACAAGAGTTGGCAAGGACATGGAAAAACTGGAACCTTTGTGCACTGTTGGTAAGAATGTAAAATGATACATTCACTGTGAAAACAGTAGGACAGTTCCTGAAAAAACCAGTAATACAATTATCATGGTATCTAGCAAGTCCACTTCTAGGTATTTAGCCACCACAACTGAAAGCAGGTTCACAAAGAGATTTTTTTACACCCAGTTCATAGCAGCATTATTCACAATAGCTAAAATTCACATGTATTATCATCTACTGGCTGTTGAATGGATAAGCATTATGTTGTGTATACATAGAATGGAATGTTCTTCAGCCTTTAAAGGGAAGGAAATTCTGACACATGCTACAACATGGATAAACCTTGAAAACATCATGCTAAGTGAAATAAGCCAGTCACAAAAATACAAATACTGTATGATTCCACTTATATGAGGTACCTAGACTAGTCAAATTCATAGAGGCAGAAAGCAGAATGGTAGTTGCCAGGGCTGGAAGAAGGGGGAAATAGGGAGTTACTGTACAATGGGTACACAGTTTCAGAAATGCATTGTGGTGATGTTTTCTGAATATGAATGTACTTAATATCACTGAAGTATATTTTATGGTGTGTATTTTACCACAAAAAAAAACTGAAAAGAAGTTTTCATGGAAAACAGGCATGCATGTTTATTGATATATTATATGTGGCTGCTTTTTCACTATAACAGCAGAGCTGAGGAATTGTGACAGAAACTGTGCAGCCCCCAAATCTAAAATATATACTATTGCCCTGGCTGGTATGGCTCAGTGGGTTGAGTTCTGGGGGTTGACAGTTTGATTCCCAGTCAGGGCACATGCCTGGATTGCGAGCCAGGTCCCCAGTAGGGGGTATGTGAGAGGCAACTACACATTCATGTTTCTCTCCCTTTCTTTCCTCCCCTCCTTCCCCTCTGTCTAAAAATAAATAAATAACATCTTTAAAAAATAAAATATATACTATCTTGTCCTTTAAGAAGTTTGTCACTGTGAATTAGATGCAGACAGGTGGCAGGCCTACAAAGTCTGAAGATAAGATGAACTAAAAGGAGCAGTTAACACATTGCATGATAGAACTAAAATTCACAAAGATCAGAACATCTGAAAAAATAAGCTAAAAAATTAAGTTGAAATTTAATAGCTTAATATGTGTGAGATAATCGAAAACATATATAGGTCTATACCTCACAGGTCCTGGCACAGAACTCCTAAAACCCTTGTAAATGCCAAAGTGATAAGAGCACTAGGAGCATCTTTTCTCCTACTGAGGTGACTCTGGGTGGGCTCCTGGGTGGAGGCTAGTCACTAGGAAAGACCAAGATGTACATAAGTAGAAACTGGGAATTTCAACTCCACCCCCACATCCTCCAGAGAGAAGGACTGGAAATGGAATTAACAATTGCTCACACCTACATAAGGAAGCCTCCATAAATACCAATAGTGTGGGGTTCAAAGAGCTTCCAGGCTAGTGAACACATTCACACTGGGAGGACTATGCACCCCAACTCCATAAGGACAGAAGTTCCTGCATTTGGAACCCTCCCAGACCTCGCCCTATGTATGTTTTCACCTGGCTGTTTACCTGAATCCTTTATCATGTTCTTTAATGAACTGGTAAATGTGTTTCCCTGAGTTCTGTAAGTCACTCTAGCAAATTACTTGAACCCAAGCAGGGGGTTGTTGGAACCCAAGCAGGGGGTTGTTGATCTATATAGCCAGTAGGCCAGAAACCTGGGCTTGTGACTGGTGTCTGAAGTATGTTGGGGTGGTGGTGGTGGGGAGATGGTCTTGTGGGACTGAACCCTTAACCTGTGGGATCTGACATTATATCCAGGTAGACAGTGTCAGAATAGAGTCAAATTGTAGAATACCCAGTTGGTGTCACATAAAATTGCTTGGTGTGCACAAAAACCTCCACACATTTGGTGACCAGAAGTAAAACATTTTGTGTAAGCAGTAAGGGAGACTCACAGGGAAAAATACGTATATAGGAGAAAAACACACAGGGAAGAACTAGGTTTTCCCCTACTGTGTAATATGTATAAATACATAGAGACTACTGGAAATACATATAAATACATAGAGATTACTGGAAATATGTATAAATCCTATGTGAAGAATAATTTTGTATTCCAGCTTTCTTAAAAATATAATAATGAAATCTCTTCCACCGGTATTCCAGAAGAGGCTGAGTGGCTTTTCACCCAAAAAGCCATGTACAAGTAGGAGACTGGTTTACAATAACGGTTGGCAAGCTATAGCCTGCAGACCTAATTCAACCAGCCATCTGTTTTTATAAGCAAAGTTTTCTTTTGTAAATAAAGCCACTTGTATTCATTTATAGATTGTTTATGGCTGCTTTCACATTACAACAACAGATTAAGTAGGTGTGACAGACTTGACAATATTTATTACCTGGCCCTTTACAGAAAATGTTTTACTGATCCCTGGTCTAAAATAGTGGCTTTCAGAACTACCTGGAGATCTAGTAAGAATACAGAGACCTGGGCTTGTTGGCGTAAGGTAGAGCCTGGCCTCTTTATTTTTATAAAGTTCCTTAGGGATTATATTTTTAACAGCTTTATTGAGGTATAAGCCACATATAATTTATCCATTTAAAGTATACAATTCATTGGTTTTTAGTATACCCACAGTTATGCAACCACCACCCAATCAATTTTAGAACATTTCCATCACACCAAAAAGAAACCCTAAGCCCATTAGCAGTCACTCCCCATTTCCCCCAATCTCTTGCAGCCCTAGGCAAGCACTAATCTAGTTTGTGTCTGTATAAATGTACCTATTCTAAAAATATCATATAAGTGAAATAATATAATATAGGGTCTTCATAGCTGGCTTCTTCCACTTAGCATAATGTTTTTAAGGTTCGTCTATGTTACAGAGGTGTTCAACCTGTGGCCCACAGGCCGCATGCAGCTCAGGATGGCTATAAATGTGGCCCAACACAAAATCATAAATTTGCTCCAATCATTATGAGACTTTTTTTGTGATTACCTATTGAAATGTACTTAATGTGTGGCACAAGGCAACTCTTCTTCCCGTGTAGCCCAGAGACATCAGAAGGTTGGACACCCCTGTCATTACTCTGTTTATTTTTATTGCCAACCAATGTTCCACGGTATGGATAAACTGTATTTTGTTTATTCACCAGTTAATAGAAATTTCGGTTGATTCCACATTTTAGTATTAAGAATAATATTGCTAAAAGTCATGGGGTAAGTAACTCTCTATCTAACTTACTGATGAACTAACAGACTGTTTCCAAAGCCACTGCACCATTTTACATTCCCACCAGCAGTGTTAGGAGGGTTCCAATTTCTCCACATCCTTGCTAGTGTCTGTTATTACCTGTCTTGTTGATTCTAGCCATCCTAGCAGGTGTGAAGTGGTTTCTCATTGTGGTTTTGATTTGCATTTCCCTGATGGCTAATGATGCTGAGCATCTTTTAAAGTGCTTACTTCCCAGAAATTCTGATGCAAACTGATGTTTGAGAAACATTAAGAGGTCTGTAAGTACTTTAAGGTCCCTTTTGACATTAATGATCCCATAAAGATAGTGCTGGAGAGGTATATCACTTGAGGACTATACTTTGCTCACACCTTCCTATTCCACCTGACACTAACCTGCAGGTTAACCTCATCTAACTCCTATTTGATAAAGCCATGCCTATCTTATTCTTTTTTCACTTTATTTTTAAAAAATTTATTTTAAATTTTATTTAAAATTTAAATTTATTATAAATAATAATTTTTAAAAAATTAAATTTAAAATAAATTTTTAAATTACCTGACTATTCATTGTTTAAAGCAACCAAACAGTTCCATTTTCTAATCTGATCAGCACAATGGCAAATATTGTGCTCTGTGAATATGGATGGAAATAGATAGGTAGATATAGATTCAATCCATGTACATGGAAACCTTAGAAACATGTTAGTCTTTAAAGAAAATCAATTCTTCTGTACCTTCCATGATCCATCAGCAGTTTAGCAATGCTCAGAGAGAAGTCTACAGTCACGTCAAGATGCAGTATGCTTTTGACAGCTAACAAAGAGAAAAAATAATTATGACAGTTTCATTTTGAAGCAAGCTTACCTATTTTCAATAACTTTCTCTGTTCAAAATCTACTTTCTAAATGTTTGCCACATACCACGTCTTGCCTAAAAATATATCACCATCTTTTTATGACATAGAAAATACAATGCTAGAGTGTGATCAAACAGCCACCCTTAAATAGATGACAAAGTAACCCGGTACCATTGTTTTGAAAAGCAATTTGGCAATATTATATGCTAAGAACACAGTGGTTAAAAGTTTGGGATATGAAATCAGAAAAACGTACACTTGAAATCACTTGCAACCTGTATCACCATAAGCAAGTTACTTAGATTTTGCTGTACCTTAATTTTGTCATCTGTAAAATGGGGACTATATCACTCATCTGTTGGGGTGATTGAGAGGGTTACATGAGATTATATATGTAAACTACATAGCAAAGCACCTGGTACTTAGTAAGCGTTCAATAAGTGATAGATGCTATTATTATTATTCCCTGTACCTCAGAAATTATATTTCTGAAAAGTCATCTGGAATAAATATAGGCAAATGTTTATGAACAAAGATATTAAAAGCAGTGTAGATTATAACAAAAGGAAATATACTGAGTCCACACTATAGGGCCATGCACTGTGTGCTTAGTGCTGGCCGACAGTGGACAAAACACAAAATCTCTGCTGTCAAGGCATTTATATTCCAGTAAATGGTGGATGGCAGACATTTTTAGTATTTAACAAAAACTTCCTTAATTGGAATGTGCTATCTTTTCATAATTTAAAGAACTGTATGTATTTTTAATTTTTTTCTCTACAATAAAAAAATACCAGTGAAATTCTAATGCCAGCACTTAGGTTGCTTATTCTGAAAATAAAGTACTTTCACTAGCAAAGAAATAAATAAAGACAATAAATATGCAAGTTTCATACACTCTCTCAGTGCAACAAAGTAAAAGATAATTTTATTATTTTAAAGTATGGAAAACTTAGAGTCAGGGAAGCCTCCTAATTTATAATCTGACAGTGCAACCTTATTACTCTGAGTATTAACAATATCTAGACTGAGTTAAGTAAAACAATCTGGGAATAAAGAATAATTTCACTTTAAACTTGGCTTCTTATATGCATTTTGATAAAAACTGTAATGGGAAAATCTAGTCCAAAATGAACCAACTTTACAACAGGTAACTCCAATAATCACTCTGGTCTTTCCACATTGCACTAGTTTGAGTAAGTCTGTTCCTTTAATTGGTTAGTTGGTTTGTTTATTCCCCTAGTGTAAAAAAAGTGGAGTTGTCTTCCTCATTGCTAGCATTTTTAAAACTTTGCATACTGAGATGATCTGTACCTCAGGTTGTTACCTAGAGATGGTAACAACCTAGAGATGCAGAATCCTGTGTACATCTCAGCTTCTGAGGTCTCTTAGTGACTGGGTAAGATTCAAGATGTCACAGAAAGTTTCAGTAGTACTAAATTATCACTAAATTTAGAGACACACACACATACAAATTTGATTATTGTCCTACTTATTGCAAATTGTTGTAATAAGTAGGTTGTAATTATTGTCATAAGTAGATTCAATGCCCCACTGGGGATTGAACCCACAACCTAGGTATGTGACCTGACAGGGGTGATCGAACCCGAAACCTTTTAGTGTACAGGACGATACTCCAAGCAACTGAGCTACCTGGCCAGGGCCTAATAGCTTTTATTCAGTTTCTTTACTACCTATTAAATTTGCTATTATTCCCTCCTTTCTCTTTTTCTTCCTGGATAACAATCTTCTCCCTTTCTTATGTAATCAGTTTCCTTTTCGATCACCATCGAATTATACTACTAAAGATGTCATGTTCAACAAATTGGTGGTTAAATTTCAAAATTGCACTTTACACACAGAGACAGTACCTTCCATGAGTTCTTCATTAATTATTTTGCTCTTCATGAGGATTTTGATCTTCAAGTAAATCCCAGCTGAGTTTAAATGTTCCTATTTTAAACAGAGAAATCATGATTATTTTAAAACTGTGGAATGTAAAAGACAATTTTGAAGTAATTGCCTGTTTTACTCAACCACAGCAGGATGACTCATGATCAAAGGAAATCAAAATTACAAAAGATCAGGTCATAACATTCAGTCTATCCCTGAGGACATTTTCTGATATTTTATTCAATCTAAATGAAATGAAACAAGAAAAAGAACATGTAAACATTTCCACTGAGTGGCAAGCATTTAAATGGCAAGGTCAATACTTCAACTGTGTGAATATAAGGCCATATTCTTGTCTTGGTAAGCAAAACCTTAAACATCAATTAAAATTGGGTTTGTTTTTGAGATTTTAATAAGTGACCATACTCTGCAAACAATGGTTGAAAAAACAGAAAACATATTGTCTTTCCTATAGGATATGCCTGTCATATTTACTATTCATAACAATGTACTCTGAATGGTTTTTCCAAGTCCTGTTAGCTGGCCTTAAGCCATCTGTGATCTCTAGCCTGGTTCCACTTTTGCCTGACAGGGTACATCTTTAAACAGCTGGCTAAGATTAAAAGTGCAGTATAGATCCACAGAACTTTTCTCTCTACAAAGCCAATTATCCTGTACATGAACAGTGTACTCATTAAATCTAAACTCTGAAAATGATTATAGCTATTCATGTATGAGATGTCTTAAGAATGGAAAGTTAGAGAAAGTAAACACTGGTATTAAAAGGTTTTGCAAATACAGATGACATTAATACAAAGAATAAACTAAGGTTGCAAATGTGAATCTATTCCATTACTGCTTTTCCTAATGTACACGGTGAAATATGTCTTAGGCTCAATTCCCCCTCACCTTCAGAGATATACAGGTCTTCCAGACCTTGGTAGGATCTGTTTTCCTTCAGTCTATGATACTCCCACAAGTTAAAACTATGTTTTTCTCTTTTATTTCATTATCAAACAACTTCAGAGAATGGAGAGTACTTGGCCTTTATCGTATCATCTATTCACTTCCATGAATATTCACACTGCATTGTCTATCCTTACTGTGTCTTGAAACTAAGCTTTCAAAACACGTGACTAAGTACCCGTTAAATCCATCAGCTTTCTCCCCACAATCAGTCTCCTTGTGCTATCTGTTCATTTTTTCTCACTATTGTTTCTCACTCTTCTTCCTTAGATTTGTTTGCTTTTTTTCTTTCTACCAAATAGTAATTGGAAAACAGGATTCAGGTGTAATAAATTTTAAGGCAAGTGCTGTGAATGTTGTTTTGCAGATGAGGAACCTGAGGCCTACATGGAGTAACTCACCCATAGATAGACACACAATTGCTAAGCACTAGTGATGAAATTTGAATTGGGGTCTCTCTGAGTCTAAAGACTGTAATTGGCTGCCTCCCTTGAGGCTCTTTCTATCCTTGACCTTCCCATCACTATCCTGTTTGGTTCTCTTGCAAGCTCTAAAGAGAACTTTTCCATATTTTAGTGTGAAGTGTATCACAAACACACACAATTATAGAAAATATGTATGTATAATTTACAGAATAATGATGAAACGAACATCCATGGTATTCACCACATAAGAAACAGAACACTATCAGCACATTAGAGGCCTCCAATCTATGCTTGCCTATTTGCATCCTCCTCACTTCATCACAGGATAAACACCACCTTGAATTGTGTGCAGTTAATTTCCTTGCTCTTCTTTTTTAAAAATATTTTATTTATTTATTTTTAGAGAGAGGAGAAGGGAAGGAGAAAGAGTGGGAGAGAAACATCAGTGTGTGGTTGCCTGTCATGTGTTCCCCACTGGGGACCTGGCCTGCAACCCAGGCATGTGCCCTGACTGGGAATTGAACTGGTGACCCTTTGCTTCACAGGCCCGTGTTCAATCCACTGAGCTACACCAGCCAGGGCCTTGCTCTTCTTTATATATCAATATATTGTTTAGTTTTGCCTGCATTTGAAATTCATTCAAACAATCATAATGTACACACATGTTTCTGTGACTTGTTTCTTTCATTCAGTACCATGATTTTAAAATTCATTTATGTTGATGCATGAAACTAATGTATTTGTTTTCATTACTCTGTAATGTGGTCCTCAATGTGTATTCCCTTTGTCTACATCACCTGGAAACGTGTTAGATATGCAGACCTCACCAGTCCTACTGAATCAACAGTGTGGTGATTGCTGGGGGGAGTGATATAAGGGGACTAAAAGATAATGTAAAAAAAATACAATAAAGATTAAGTAAAATGAAAAAAATTAAAAAAAGAAACTCTGCAGGTGGGGCCCAGCAAATAAAGTGTGTGTGGGGAGTGGTTAGAAAAATGTGTAAAATCATTCATTACTATTGATTTGCATTATGGAAAGTTTACATTTCAACATAAATTCCAGTACTTATTTAGTAAGGTAATAAGGAAATTGTGTTTTAACAGGCATTCTAGTTAATACTTATGAATGCTAAAGTTTGCAAATGACTATTCTATACTATTCCATTGTATGACAGTTTATTTACCAGGTCTACTTTGGACACATGAGCTGCTTTCAACCCAATTGCTATTATGAACAATCCAGGCATCAGCTTTATGTACATTTCTCCTAGTATTCAGCATATTTAATTCCCTTATTAAGTAAAACATATTGATCCTAATTGAATCTCTTTAAATGGTCATGGGCCTAACTATCAATGTTCCTCATCAGGGAGTGTAGGGGTATGTATGCATGTACATTCATATATATATGTATATACATAGGTACGCATGTTCGTATGAGCATGAGGTGAAAGAAAACAACTGTTGTTGGTTATTTTCAGGTTCTGTCCAATTCACTCTGCTTAAGAAGGCAAGATAGTGTTCATAACATTAATTTGAAATATTTCCAATAACAAAGAAAAAAACAGTTTGGGGCACATGGAAGGCTCAGTTTCAGTGATCTGGAAAGTTTCCATTTATATGTGACAGCTGCTCAGCCTTTTCCCCAGATACTACGGTAGTGACCTGGAGTCCCATCTCTTTGCAAATGAATTTCTGAATTTTGTATTGGCTGAGACAGAAAAGAGAAAGGAACCTTAGGGGGAGCTCCTTGGTAAGGTACAGAGGACTTTCACCAACCAACTCCAAGTCTGCCTTTTGGCCTCCCTCCCTCCCTCTGACTGCAGGCATCAGCAGGGAGCCTGTTACAAATACAGGGTATCAGGTCCAAGACACTGAGTCAGAATCTGCACATGAACAATATTCCCAATGCACACTGAAGTGTGAGAAGTGTTGCTCAAGTCTAGACCATGACCAGGGACCACATACTCAGCTCTTTATAATTTGAAAAAAAATCTGCCCTTTGAACAGGTCCAAGGTGGACCCTCCTTATATTGAACTCAGTGCTGCAGTGCATAGTGCTCAGAAAAAAATCAAATTTATTCATTCATTCAATTAATATTAGGATGGACCATATTAAAGTATCATTCTATAGGTCACAGATGATTAATATTGTCCTTTGGATATGGTCTAGCTTCTTATATCTATTGAGCTCCTCTTACGTGCCAGGCAAAAGGCAAGTACTGGGGATATAGCAGTGGGCAAAACCAGCCTTGGTTGCTGCCCTCATTGGGCTTACAGTCTACCAGGAGAGATGGTCATTAATTTTCTTAAAACTCCAAACAAACACATATAATATCACAACTGTGGTAATAGCCACAAGCTGAAGTCCTTGGTGCATGGGCTGTCCTTGAGTTAATGAATTACAGGACAGGTGTTGTTCAGAAGAGCATCATGAGGAAGTGTGGCCAGAACCGCATTCTGAAGGGCGGGGATGGGGAATGAGGAGCATGCTCACTCGGGGGACAAGAATTCCAGGTAGAGGGCACAACAGGTGCCAAGGCCTCCTGTAAAAGATTTCATGAATGGTAGAGACCCCCCTGACTGCAGGACCCAGCTAGCCAGGTCTAGAGTCTCTCCTCTCTCAAATGACCTTGCCAACAAGGCAGATGGGTTTGCCCACAGCAGCTCCCCAGAGTCTCTGCTTCTTCTGCAGCCTCTGTGTTTAAGAAGCCTACCAGTGCCTTCTCTTTCCCATGGGAAGAGACTGGCTGGCTACTGTTTAATGATCCTGCTAGTCCAATCTACTCACTTCACATTTGTGTGCTCTGCTTTTGATCTTTCTTGTCTGAATAAACTTTGGTGGCCTCAGGGAATTTGTTCCAATTTCCCAAATGCCTGTGTTAATCTCTCTTGCTGCAAAGTCTTTGCACATGCTGTTCCCTCTGCCTGGAACCACATGGGCAGCCTCCCCACTTCCCTCCACTCCAAATACCTAGCTTATTCCTACTCATTGCCAGCACCCATCCAGGAAGTTTTCTTTATCCCCTCCCCCTAAACTTTGATGCTGCTCCCACAACCACCTACAATAAAGCATTCATTGTCCCCTCTAGCACCAAGTCTGATTTTCTCCATAAATCATCTCCAACACTCAGCTCAGGGCACAGGAGGTGTTCAATATTCACTTGTTGAAGGAATAAATAAAATATTATATTTAACCTGATGCACAGTGGTGGTCTACACAGTGTGTTGCCTTACTCAACTATTTCCTCCTTCCTTCTTTCTTCCTTGCCTGCCTTCACTCTCATGGTGTTGGTTTTTAAACTAAATTCCATTGTCTGCCTATTTGATCATTATTTTCTTCTTTATCCTAAAAATTCACAGCAGATAGAAAAGGCTTTATGTTTCATACAAAAGCCTTTATTTAAAAAAATCTGTTGTCAATGAGGTATATTTTATTTCTCCTTTCTGTGCTGTAAAAAAGATTCTTACCATCTGTTGTCTTAAAAAAAAAAACTAGGGATACTAAAGCAAGTGTCTAAACTGAATTTCAAAATGTGAATCAAAGCTTTAAAAAGTTCATTAATCTAATATTTAAAAGTAAAAACATTTCATACCTCGTTTGCTAGGTTTATAGCGTTGAGAGCCTTGTCGTAATTATCTCCACCTCCCCAATCGAAATAAACAATGGCCAGTAACCGTAGAATTTTAGCCTATAATTAAAAATATTTTTTAAAGCACACAGCTAAGGGTTAAATTGCAATACAACAGCTGATTAGCACTTACACATAAACAGTCATCTTCTCCAATGTAAGTCATCATTTCCTAAGTATCCATATAGTCTTGGGATATATGTCTCCTCATTATGCTACCCACACCCAATACTGTCTAAGGAATTTATAGTAATAGCTTATTCGAACTTAATATAGTTATATTAATCTAATTATTTTCTTAACAGTGTTTTAGCATTAGAGTACTTTATCATCCCCACTTTACAAATAAAGGAAACTAAGGCTAAATCACAGAAATATTCAATTTAATCATCTTACCACCTACTGCATAGGTAGCATTGTATTAAGTCTGTATAAAGAGGTAAATCCAGGCCTGGCTGGCGTAGCTCAGTGGATAGAGCACAGGCCTGCGAACCAGAGGATCGCGGTTCAATTCCCAGTCAGGGCACATGCGTGGGCTGCAGGCCAGTTCCCTGCAGGCCAACTCCCAGCAGGGGACACACGAAAGGCAACCATACATTGATGTTTCTCTCCCTCTCTCCTTCCCCTCTAAAGATAAATAAATAAATAAAATCTTTAAAAAAAAAAGAGGTAAATCCAAGCCCTGTCTGGTGTAGCTCAGTGGATAGAGCTTGGGCTGCGAATCAAAGGGTCGCCAGTTCGATTCCCAGTCAGGGAACATGCCTGGGTTGCAGACCAGGCCCCCAGTGGGGGACATATGAGAGGCAACCACACATTGATGTTTCTCTCCCTCTCTTTCTTCATCCCTTCCCACTCTCTAAAAATAAATTAATTAATTTTAAAAAGAATATATAAAAAAAGAGGTAAATCCATAAGAAGACATAATTCCTTTCTCAGATTTTATAGCTTAGTTGAGAACAACAACGAAGTGCACCAAGGCACACACCACCATCTCAGTAGAGACAGATATACTTTCCTACAGAGAAGACTTCTCCCAACTCGGCTAAGTTTTCAAGTTGATAATGCATTGCTGAATGAAGTCAGTTTTTTCCAGCCAGTTCTACACTGATAAGGGGAGTAACTATACAGTATGAACATATTTAACCAAAGATTCACATTTTGAAAGAAGGAGCCCCATTTCAGTAAAGAATCTGTCTCTAAGTATAAGTAAGACAGGGCAAAAATGATGTTCTAACATTTAAAATATATATGTTAAGCACATTAAGGCTCTGTGAACCTAGAGAAATGACATTTAGGGTATTATATCTTTGAGTTTTTTAATTCAGTAACTAATATGGATCAAATAAGATGTATATATGTACTTAATATCAGTATCATCATTGTGGAATGACTCTCAACTTATAAATCACTGAGCCATACCAGCGAGGGTGATATTCGGTCCCATTTTGACTGATATACTATAACGGTAAGAAGCAGAAATGGATACTCAAAACATTCCATTTTGCTATAGCATGTATTAAATTAGTTTTACATCAGATTTGTTTACATATCACATTTTGCTTGATTTAATATTAAAATTAACTCCCATACCAAGCACATCCTATCTGTGTGGCTAGAGGAAAACCCAGAATTTTTTAATACGCAATAATGAAAACTGAAATTTACATAAGCAAACTTTGTTTAAGCACTTCACATATATTAACTAATGGGTGCAGGAATCTACCCTACAGGTATTAGTATATCGAATTTTACAGAAACTAATGTAATGAGGTATTAAATGATGTGCCCAATAGATAATTTATTCACAACTAGGGGTATAGATTATTATAATTTTATAATAATATAAACTTCATTTCTTCTACCTAATTCTGCAATACATAATAATACGATCCTTACCATCATTTCAGGGTCAACGAAAACCTCATCCATCCTCGCAATATCATAGCTTTGGCTAATCATCAAAAAAAGAGAGAAAAGAATATATATTCATTTTAGATTATATTTTTCAAGATTATATATTACTAAGCAGACATGGTATAAATTATACTTTATTCCAACTGTTTTGCACTACAAGAGATTATTAGACAATTAATCCATGAAAGTCAATTTTATAAAGCATTACTTTCTAACTACAAAAAGCCACAATTTTCTGAGGATATTTGTCAAATAAATCAATGCTATATACATATATGTGTGTGTGTGTGTATATATAACCAAATGAAATATATATTTATGAAATATATAACCATATATATACACATACATACTGCACTGAACTAGTTTACATATGTATACAAACTCTTAATAGGCATATTTTAAAGTTTAAGAAATAGAAATATATTTTAAAATAAAACAAATATAGCATTTCCATGAAAACAAATGCTTAGCAATATTTATTAAGCTTCACAACACCCTTGTGAAGCACTATTAGTTCCATTTTGTAGCTGAAAGAACCAATTTAGCAGTTAAGCGATTTCTAATATTTCCTGGATTGATATTGAAAATGAGAATGAGGGGATGGGGAGTAGAGAAATTTGACTTTCAGTTTTCTGCTTTAATTACAAAACCATGTTATCTATGGGACATGCTGATAACCACAAGCAATATATTAATATGAGCATCAGGATTTCGAAACTTAAAAAACACAAAACAAAGATCACTCACCATAAAATTGATATTACAGGGGAGGATGTCAATAAAATTTTGTTAAACTGAATTAAATTGAAGACATTACTTTAAAATATTCCTTTTTTAAAACTCTAAAAAGACCTAGAACTACCAAACTGAGTTTTCCTCTTGCTAACAAGGATACTATAATGCTGGCCTAGTCCTTGTAAGTCTACCTCATAGATGCCTCTTTTGGTACGGTAAACCTTCTACATCCAGTTTTTAAAATAACCAGTGAGGGTGGAACTTTTGTAATAGTGGTATATGGAGTTCTCAGACCCTCTCCCCAGTGAAACAACCACTTTCCTGGGGAAATTGTTAAAATAAATGGCCATTTAAAGTCTCTGGAAATTTTCTTAAAGGGCCTATAGCAAATGAAAAAATATTTATCCAAAACAACTAAATCTCAAAACAGTGCAAGTCTGTGGTATTTGAGCTCCTGTCTCCTCTCCTATCCACAACTGCTGCTCTCCAACCCAGCTCCATGTGACAGAAGCTACGCAGAGGAGTGCTGTAGAGAAGGTGGGAATTCACTGTTCCTCCAGCTCCTAGACTCCTAGGCTACAGTTTCACCTTGGGAGGGGTCACAGTGAAAGAACTGGGTCTTTCTCTATCCAATTCTCACTCTTAGGGTAAGGGCTCTAACCTCAAGTGTAACAGATTAAGAATACTAGACCCTAATTGCCTTCACCCAGGCTGGCTCAAGTGGCAGAGCTTCCATGCCTGCAGGGCATGCTAATAAGATATGGGGCAACCATCTCCTCAGCATCCACTCAAACAGCAGGGGTGTCACTCCAGAAGCATGCCATTTCCAGCCCCCAACTCCCATAGTGTGGCACAGGGGTTCTTCCCCTTTATTGCATGCTTATTAAAACATGCAATAAAGTGGGAAAGTTCAGCATCTCTGCATGAAGGGACTGACTTTATTTAGAACACAGGAGGAGATGTTCCCGCCTAAGGGGCATTGTCAAAAACAATAGACATCTTGGTGGTGAGTAATTAAGAGGGGGCGAGCAGCTCCACCATAGTAGTAGCAACAAGTGAAATGAAAAACACAAGTTTCACAGAGACATGGCCAACAACAATCCTGGGGTCACACTCATCCCTGAGGATACAGAATGTTATGCATATGTGCGTGGCTACACCCACTCAGGCGTAATCAGAGGGTGGTCTGAGGAAGACTAAAAAGCATTATTCAAGAAATACACAGATCCATCAGTGAAGAGCCAAGGGCCGGAATGGCTCAAATGGCTCCAGGAGAACCTCTTACAATACAATAACTAAAAATTAAGGTACTCTGATCCAGGGGTGATGGTATGAACCCAAAGGAAAAATGATTCATTGCATGTACCTCAAGAAGGAATTAATCTGCTGAGATGGACTCTACATGGTCAACCAAGGGCCCAAACACTGTAAATAACAAGGGCCTAGTGGCCATTAGCAAATACTAATTAGTTTCCATTAGCAAATGGCCACTAATGACAGGCTTCTGGCTATCTGTATTCCTGGAAGAACCTTAGACTGAGATCTCAGCTTCCTTCAGGCTCTATGCCTGTGTGTTTGAGTCTGACTCAACTTAAACAAAAAAAGAAGCTGGGCCAAAACTTTTTTCATTGGATTTATTGGAGTGACACTGGTTCACAAAACCACACAAGTTTCGAGTGTACAACTCAACAAAACATCAATTGCACACTGCATCATGAACCCATCGCTCAAAGCAAAGTCTCCTTCTGTCCCCTGGGTGAAAAGTTTTGCAATAAAAGAGGACCTCCTCTTTATCTCGATGGAACACAATTTAAGTTGCTACCTGAATCTGTACCTCCCAGACAGCAGCCCCTTTTTTGCTCAAATAAATGCCTTTTATTCTCTTTTATAGTCTAAAATTAATGTTGGTTTACAAAGGTAAGGAAGCCGAGCTTGAAAAGCAAATCACACCTTTGGCTTCAGGTTCCACCTGTAAGGAGCTTGGAAGTCACTACCCCATTCTAAGAACAAGCAAAAAGCTGAAAAGACTAAAACAAAACAAAACAAAACAAAACACAACTCTTCTTGGATCCAGAAAAGAAGGGAAGACACAGGGTAAACCACTGCCCTTTAGACTGGAGAGCGAACAGGCAAACACAAGGAGTTGTGGCTTACCACAGGAAAGACTCAAAAGCAGAAACTGCCAAGGGAACCGGTGCTGGAACAGGAAATTGTGAACTATGAAATTGATAGGCTGCTGAAAGCTCAATGTGGACAAGTGTGAGAGTTAAAAACTCCAGGGGAACAGAGACATAGAGAGGAACCCACAACACTGTCAGGATGATCTACAGGAACTCAACCAGATTCCCACAGAAAAATAGTCCCCTGGGGCCTTAGCAGGAGGAGGCTAAAAGAAACTATGTTGAAATGACCCAGAGCACTCTTCATCTTAGCAAGGTCTGCCCTCAGGGGAAACCAGTTAACCAGAGCCTGACCTCTTGAGATATTTGTCAGAGCCTAACTGACCTGGGGAAGAGAAATACTCACCCCCCTCTACTCTAGCCAATCTATACCACCTAAGAGGAGAGAAAAAAAACTGAGAAAAACTTGTGACACTCATAGTTCAAAGGTGTAGGCTCACCAAAAAAATGAGAAATATTCATAGGACTACAGAACGCTTCCATTCCCCCCAAACCTAACCACCACATTACTAAAGGCCTATTTACAACAGTTACTTTTACTCAGTGCAACATGTTCACCTATAAAGAAACATTACAAGACATAACAAAAGGCACCCCCTCAATTTGAAGAGACAGAGCAAGCATCAGCACCAGACACAGCAGAGATGTTGAGATTATCAAGCTGGGAATATAAAATAGCTCTGGTTAACATTACAAGGACTCTAATGCATAAAGTAGACAGATGGGCAATGTAAACAAAGAGATGGAAATCCTAAGAAAGAACCAAAAAAAGAAGAAGAAGAAGAAATGCTAGAGATTTCAAAAAAACACTGTAACAGACACAGGGAATGTCTCTCATGGGCTTTTTAATAAACTGGACATGGCTGAGGAAACAATCTATGGGCTGGAGACTATTTCAACAGCATCCTTGAAAAGCAAAGAAAACAACGACTAAAAAGGCGAGCAGAATAGCCAAGGACTGTGGGAGAACTAACAAAAGGAGTAAACTAAGTGGAATGGAAAAAGTGAGAAAGGAACAGGAGAAATACTTGAAAGAATGACTAAGAATTCCCACCAAAATGAATGTCCAATACCAAACCATATGTCCAAGAAACTTAGGGAACACAAAGCAGGATAAATACCAATTAACTACACCTAGGCATATCATTTCCAAATGATAGAAAATCAAAGATAAATGAAAAAATCCTGAAGCAAGCCAGAGGGGGGAAAAACTCACCAATAAAGGTGCCAAGAATTCAATTCAACACTTCAGAAACTGTGTAAGAAGAGAGTGCAGTGAAATATTTAAAGTGTTAACAGAAAAATACCACCAACCTAAAATTCTGTACCTGGTGAGAATAGTCAAAAGTAAAAAAATAAAGACTTTCTCCTGTTGAGGGAATTTGTTTCCAGTAGGCCAGCCTTACAGAAAGTTCTTTAGAGAAAAGAAAATAACAGAGGTCAAAAACTCAAATATACTTCCAGTAAGCAACAGCATAGAAGTGGTGCCCTGGCCAGGCGGCTCAGCTGGTTGAAGTGTCATCTGTACACCAAAAAGAGGTTTTAGGTTCAATTCCAGATCAGGGCACACACCTAAATTGTGGGTGTAATCTCCAGTCAGGGATCATATGGGAGGCAACAGATTAATGTCTGTCTGTCTGTCTCTCTCTCTAAAATCAATAAACATATCCTCAACCTTCCACCTTAGGAAAATGAAAGAGCACACCAAATAAAGCAAGCACAGAGGGAAAGGATCATAAAGAGTACAGAAGAAATAAATGAAACAGATAACTGGACAACTACAGAGAAAATCAAGAAAACCAAAGGTTGGCGCTTTGAAAGATCCAACAAATCGATGGACCTTTGGCTAGACTGACCATGAAAAGGAATTACAAAAATCAGCAATCAAAGAGGGGACATCACTCCTAACATTTGGAAAGACTATTCCTGAAACACTGGAGATCTAGTGCCACAGCTAGGTGCCCTCGTATACATCTCTTAATCTCTCTAAATTTCCATTTCCGTATCTGTACAAAATGAAGTTGATGTGTTATCAACCATTTTCATACTATAAAGCAGGGGAGTCATTTATTTCTCAAGCAAAATCTTACAAGGACACACTACACAGAAAACTGATAAAAGCCTAACTTCTCTGTAGCAAGATGGGAATCACAGAGAATTGTGGGTAAGTGTCCTCATCCTCTTAAAGGAGACTCTGGAGCTCTTCTGGCAAAAACCTAGGGTTATCATACTCTGATTTCTCTTCAGATCATATAAATCTTTCATCTTTTATAAAAACCTAGGGTATTACAGAACATAGGTTCTAAATTACTGAACTACATGATCTGTAAGGATTCTTGTCACTCTAAAGTGTTATTATAGTAAATTAACTTATTAAAATGGACACTATACAATTCATTCTATTTCCACAAGATGGTGCTAATACTTCCATTTTTCCTGAAAACAGGTGTTGCATATGATATTTTACAGTTAAGAACTTTATCATAGTCTATGATTAGATAATACCCTTAATTACTCCAAGTACTATTATGTTACTTTTGTTTTCTTCATTACAAGCCTGTGACACAGATAACAGACATCCCAGCATGTAGCAGTAGTTAGGTGAGTGACACAAAGTCACACAGTTGACTAGTAACAGATTTTCTACTACTAGCTCTGTAATCTTTCCCTAAATCTCACTGCCTATGAATAATATTGTCCAATTCTCAAGGAAACAGAAGGGAAAATAGAGGAATGAACATTAAGTAACAATTAAAACAGACACAAACTTCTCTTGGGCCCATGTATTGAATGATTAATGTTTGTGCACATAAATACACTTGTATTTGTTATTTCCTTTACTTCTTATTAGAAGACATCTGGGGATACACTGTCCAGCACAAATAATGCCTCTTTTCTTACAAAATCATAAGCATATCATTCCGTAACATAATAACATCACACTCAAGCACACCATAGGACATTTTAGGTGAAATGTTCAAATTAAAACTATAAATTATTACACCCATATTACTACCCTACCAACCACACTCAAGCAGGCCCTACTTCTCATGGACCCTGTACATTCCTATATAACCCTAGTAAAGGCTAAACATTCATGAATAAAAAATCTCATAAATACTCTCCTTATTGTAAATATAACAGCCATTTTTAAATCCAGCATGGAAATTATATAATCTGGGTTCACTAACACTAAGCACTATGAATTTAGAAAACCAAAGTGTAATTTTTGCTGAATTCTTCTCTTCTGATTCCAAGAGAGATATAAAAAGTTTTATAGAAGCAGAGAAGAGACATACTTCTTTTCCGTTTGAGGATACTACAGCCATAGTAAAAACTATTCCCAACTAATAGACAGCAATTCACATTAGCTACCAAGTGAGAAAGGTTTAAATTACTTTCAGAGAAATTAAAAATAATGTTAGAAAGGGAGCTCAAAAATTACTCTTCCTCTGACAGACTGCCAGCCAATCCAATTATTTTATTCACACCCCAAAACAACATCTAGCAATTCTAAGTTTAGGTTGTTGTTTCTTTTAAGATAACGTAAACTGTAACCATGGTCTCAAAAAGGCTGAAGAAATCATGCTTTCTTTGGATCCTGAGAAAAGAAAGGCAGCACAGACAGAAATCCCACACAAGGGGTTGAGAAATACTCTCATTTTTTTATTTTTTAAAGATTTTATTTATTTATTTATCTATAGAGGGGAAGGAGAGGGAGAGAAACATCAATGTATGGTTGCCTTTCGTGCGTCCCCTGCTGGGAGTCGGCCTGCAGGGAACCAGTCTGCAACCCAGGCATGTGCCCTGACTGGGAATCAAACTGTGATCCTCTGGTTCACAGGCCCGCACTCAATCCACTGAGCTACACCAGCCAGGGCTTTCATTTTTTTTAAACTACAAAAAACTCTCATCTTCAGGAATTTATAAGCAGTCAGTCTCCGACATGTAGGTTAAAGAAGTTGGGTCATTTCAATTTCATTTATTAAGATCAATGGTAGATTATCTTTTACAGAACACCCTCAGGGTTTTATCCAACTCTCAATCCAGTGTGGGGAGATAAAGCCTCGAAACTCTGAAAAAACTTGTGGGGGTTGCGGTGGTGGGATAAACTCCCAGCCTCGTGGGAGAGTTTGTTGGAGAGACACACAGGGTCCTAGAATGTACACAAATCACCCATCAGAAATCAGCACCAGAAGGGCCCAATTTGATTGTGGGTAGTGGGGGAAGTGACTGAAATCTGGCAGAGAGCTGAGCAAGCAGCACTGTTTCCTCTTGAACCCCTCCTCACATACAGCACAACAGCCACGTAAGTTGCCCCACCCTGGTGAATACCTAAGGCCCCATCCCTTACTATGTAACAGGTGCAATGAGACAAAAAAATATGCCCCAAATGAAAGAACAGATCAAAACCCCCAAAATAGAACTAAGCAATGAAGAGACATCCAACTTATCACACACAGAGTTCAAAACACTGATAATCAGGATGCTCACAGAAATGGTTGACTATGGTTGCAAAACAGAGGAAAAGGTGAAGGCCACGCAAAGTGAAATGAAGAAAAACATGCAGGGAACCAACAATGAAGGGAAGGAAACTGGGGCTCAAATCAATGGTTTGCACCAGAAGGAAGAAATAAACATTCAACCAGAACACAATGAAGAAACAAGAATTCAAAAATATGAGGAGAGGCTTAGGAACCTCCAACTTTAAACATTCCAACACCTGCACCATAGGGCTGCTGGAAGGAGAAGAGGAAGAGCAAGAAATTGAAAACTTATTTGAAAACATGATGAAGGAGAACTTCCCCAATTTTATGAAGGAAATAGATTTCCAGGAAGTCCAGGAAGCTCAGAGAGTCCCAAAGAAGGTGGACCCAAGAAAGCACACAACAAAACACATCATAATGACATTACCCAAGATGAAAGACAAAAAGAGAATCTTAAAAGCAGCAAAAGGAAAGAAGACAATTACCTACAAAGGAGTTCCCATCAGACTAACAGCTGATTTCTCAAAAGAAACCTTGTAGGCAAGAAGGGGTTGGAAAGAAGTATTCCAAGTCATGAAAGGCGAAGACCTACATCCAAGATGACTCTCTCCAGCAAAGTTATCATTTAGAATGAAAGGGCAGGTAAAGTGCTTCCCAGATAAGGTTAAGTTAAAGGAGTTCATCATCACCAAGCCCTTATTATATGAAATGTTAAAGGGACTTACCTAAGAAAAAGATGACCAAAAATATGAACAATAAAATGACAACAAATTCACAATAGTCAACAACTGAATCTGAAAAACAAAAATAAACTAAGCAAACAACTAGAACAGGAACAGAATCACAGAAATGGAGATCACATGGAGGGTTATCAGTGGGGAGGGGGTGGGAGGAGAATGGGGGAAAAGGCACAGGGAATAAGAAGCATAAATGGTATGTACAGAATAGACAGGGAGAGGGTAAGAATAGTACAGGAAATGGAGAAGCCACACAATTTATATGTACAACCCATGGACATGAACTAAGGGGGAGAAATGCTGGTGGGAGAAGGGGTACAGGACAGAGGGGAATAAAGGGGAGAAAAATGGGACAATTCTAATAGCATAATAAATAAAATATACTTTTAAAAATTATATTGATAATTATTTTGACTTTCTAAAACACATTAAAATATAACTGTTTCAAAGTATTTGAAAATAATTCGCCAAGTTATTTTGATATCTCAAAAAATGTGGAAAAATAATCAGGCAAAGAAATTATAATTGTATATAATAACTAGGGCTAGAATTCAAGTGCTGCCTGTGTTCCCCAAGCCCATTCTAGTGACAAGAACACAAAATACTCACACAGAGAGGGGACTGGCAGTTCCCCAAGGGGAACGGGTTTGGGGTTCCATGTGAAAGAGGTGAAGAAATTAAGAACTACAGATTGGTAGTTACAAAACAGTCCCAGGGACATAAAGTACAGCACAGGGAATATAATCAGCAATACTGTGATAACTGTGTATTATGGTACAAGTTATGCACTGGAAATATTGAGGGGAACACTATGTAAAGTATGATTGTCTAACTATTAAGCTATACACCTGGAACCAATACAAAATCAAATTAAAAGGAAAAGAAAGAATACAAGAGACTCAAAATATAGTAGTGCTCTACAAAGATTTTGATGAAAATATGACTGCAGGTTAAATTATATTTTTAAAAATATACCCACTAGGCCCTGGCTGGCATAGCTCAGTGGATTGAGCACGGGCCTGCGAACCACTCGATCGCGGTTCGATTCCCAGTCAGGGCACATGCCTGGGTTGCAGGCCAGTTCCCAGCGGGGGACTCACGAGAGGCAACCATACATTGATACTTCTCTCCTTCCCTTCCCCTCTAAAGATAAATAAATAAAATATTTAAAATAAATAAATATACCCACTAATATATAGTAAAAATTTGATGCAGTTAGCTTATGATATGGATGTCAGTCATATCCTGTCATTGTTGTTTTTTTTCTGTAAGGTCTTCTAAAAAATAATGACAGGTGAGGAGTGGGGGATGGGGCAGGGGAGAGCAACAAGGAAAAAGGCGGTACAACTGTAACTGCACCACAATAAAAAATAAGGAGTCAACAATCCATGGTATAGGTGAAAATAACCTACATGTTATGCCACCTCAAGCCTCAGCCTACTCTTATGACCAGTTCCCTAAGAACAGTCTCCCTCATTCTTAGTATAAACTTTGAGTTCATCTCCATTGTCTTAATCCATCTATGGCACTAACAAGCTACTTTTTTTATCCTTCCCATTCCTGTCTCCTTGGCATACTAGTGTTTTGATAAGTGTGTGCCATAAACTCTGTAAGTGCACTACCCTTAAGTCCTGCCAAAGCCTGCCAAATAGGACTCACTGATTATTTACTTTTTAAAAGGGAGACTGACAGTGACCATAAGGGAGAGGGGGATAAGGGTGAAAAGAAGGGGAATGGACTAGTTGAAGAACATGTATGAGTGACCCATGGACATGGGCAACAGGGTGGGGATTGACTGTGGGAACAGGGGATGGGCTGGGCTGAGGAGGGCAAAGGGGGAAAAATTGGGATTTTTCCCAATTTTTATTCAAGTGTAATGGATTGTTATTCAAGTGTAATAGAATAACAACAAAAAAAAGATGCCTCTTTAAAGGAAAACTGTTGTAAAAGCTATGTTAAACTACTTAGCTCCTTTGGTATATTTTAAATAATTCAACTTATAAAAATGTGATTGATTAAAATTTCAGGTATATTGCACTTGCATGAAGCATTCTAAATTAAGAGAAGTACGGCCCTTATAACTGCATAAACCTGTTCTGTCAACCACGACCTACATTCAATGCCATCCATACCAATTTCAGAGGTACAACAAAGTGGAAGCATAGTTCTTTACAGAATTTGATCAATATTTGAGCTCTAAAGTCCTTTATATAAACAAGTTATTTGCATAAATAGTTTCTTAGAGATATATATGCCTACAAGTGCTGTAAAATTATCATCTTTGTATTTATTTCATTCATGGCAAATACAAATTTCACAATAGTTAAACTAATCATGGAGGTATCCAAGCAACCAGAAATAACCTTGAACTAAGAAAGAGAAAATATTTGGTGAATTCATTTGATGTATTTTACTCTGTGATCCCCTAATATTCATAGCGCCTTATGTAGCATCTCCAGAAGAATACATTTTCACATAAAATTATAGAAATAGAAATAAATTAGCATCTACTGTGTGTCAGAATCTGTGCTGTGCCCAGGTATTCAGTAAAAGACAGAGTTTGTGTATATAGCTGATACATTTTTGCATTATTCCCTTGATATTTCTGTAGTCAACACAACAGTACAAATTTTAGCACAGTACGTGCTAAATATATACTTACTTGACTGATAGTAAAATACCAAAATTCATTTAAAACTAATAATTTTAGTTGATTCCACTCTTGCCCACCCCTCCCACACTTATATTGTGGGATTAGCAGACAGTAATATCTCCCATGGCAAAACAAAAACAAAAACAAAAACAGAAAAAGAATTCTACATTCTTCATGAAGATACAAAGAATGGAAAGAGAACATGCTCTTATGTTATGAGTATAATACATTTTCCTGTCACTGGCAACATATAATAAAAATAAGCAATACATGTTAAAGGAGTAAATAAATTTAGCATGCTGGCTTTTGAAGTCAGAAAATGTTTAAACTGCCAAAGTACCATATAGTAAGTATTAACTAAACTTTATGATAATATTCTTAAAGTTACATTATTTTTGGTTATATTACCTGAGCCAGAAACAGCTTTGATCATATTTATGCACCATGTGGGATTCTACTCCAAAGTTGTAACAGAGAACAAGAAGATAGTTGACCTGCAATAAAAAATATATATGTCAGATTTATAATTTCCTTAACATTAAAATATCTGTAGAATCCTGACTGGTGTGGCTTAGTGGGTTGGATGTTGTCTTGCAAACTGAAAGTAGCTGGTTCAATTACTGGTCAGGGTACATGCCTGGGTTGCAGGCCAGGTCCCCATTTGGGGGCACATTCAAGAGGCAACCAATCAATGTTTCTCTCACACATCAATGGTTCTTGCCCTCTCTCTCTCCTTCCCTTCTTTGCACTCTAAAAATAAATAAATAAAATCTTTAAAATATATATCTATAGAGATCATACTGGGCTTCTGGTAAAGATGGTGACAAAGGTTTACCTTTGCAGTACTTGCATCCTTCTACAACAATATCAAAATTAAAATTTAACTACAGAACAACCATCATTCAGAATCACCTGAAATCTAGCTGAACAGAAGTCCAATAACTAAAGATGTACAAAAGAAGCCACACTGAAACTGGTGGGTGGGGCAGAGTCATGAACAGGCTGGTCCCACCGCCACCTATGGCAGTTAAAAATTGGGAGGAATATCTTGGCTGTTGAGGTCCTCCTAGAGGAGGGAGGCATCCCAGCCCCACTCCAGGCCCCCATGACCAGGGTTCCAGTGCCAGGAAGAGAATTCCCCACATCTTCTGGCTGTGAAAACCAGTGGGGATTCCTTTGCTTATTCCTCCTCCCACAGAGCCAGAAGGCAGGCACACTACCTGCATCTCCATTAAGCTGGTTCACAGTGTTCACACGGCCCTGGTGATTCCCTGACACCTCACCCCACTCAACTTCCAGGCTCTCCCAAGCCATTTCCAGTGACTGTGCCATACAAACAGCCTATATTGGCTTATGCTACAGACTTTCTGAACATCTCTCAAAGGTCCAAAACCCCAAACAACAGCATCTGGCCTCAGTGTTACCCATATCTCTCGCTAAGCAGCCCCAAGCCCAGCACTAGTGGCAGCCAGCCTTGGTTTACAGCTTGGCTTCCCCTGGGCACCTCCAATTCCAGCACAAGCGGCAGCCTTCTGCATATCACTCCGTAGGTCACGCCAGGATGCTCCAGGCAGGGCAAAGGTAGTGGCTGATCTTGGCCTGTACCACCTGGGAGATACCAGACCCAGCACACCTGGTAGACAGCTTCGCACCGTGCAGAGAACTACCAAACCACTCCCATGAGCAACACACTAAAGGGACAAACTCAGTGGACACCAGAGTCTCACTGAAGGATTCTGCTCCCTGGGGTCAGCACCTACACAGCAGTTGCAGTCAGGGCAAGTCCTTGCAACTGATTGATGGGGGGGGCGGGGCAAATCCTTCTTAATTACATGCCAATGGCAATCAAGGCTCAACTACAAGAGGAGTGTGCACATAGCCCACATGGAGGAATGCACCTGGAATGTCCAGTTTGAGTGACTAAGGAGGCTGTGCCACCCGGCCCTACAAGACACCTACTATACATATGGCCACTCAACCAAGACTGGGAGAAATAGCACCTCTACCTAATACACAGAAATAAGCACATGGAGACAACTAACCTAAGGAGACAAAGAAACATATCCCGAATAAAAGAACAGAACAAAACTCAAGAAAAAGAACTAAATAAAATGGAGACAAGCAATCTACCAGATACAGAGTTCAAAACACTGGTTACAAGGATGCTCAGTGAACTTAAGGGAAGAGTAGAGAGTCTTTGAATACACTAACTGAAATGAAGAATATATCATAGGGAATCAACAGCAGAGTAGATGAAGCAGAGGATCAAATCAGCAATTTGGAGAGTAAGAAAGCAGAAAACATCCCAGCACAACAGCAAAAAGAACCTAAAAACTGAGTATAGTTTAAGGAACCCCTAGGAAAGCTTTAAGAATACCAATGTTTGTATCATGGGGGTGCCAAAAGGTGAAGAGAAAGAGTAAGAAATTGAAAACTTATTTGACAAAAATAATAATGAAAATTTTCTCTAACCTGGTGAAGGATATAAATATACAAATCAGGAAAGCACAGAAAGTCCCAAATGAGATGGACCCAAAGAGGCCTACACCAAGACACATCATAATTGAAATGCCACAGGTTAAATGACAAAGAGAGAAACTAAAAAGCAGCAAGAGAGACGCAGTTAGTTACCAACCAAGGAGTTCCCATAAGACTGTCAACTGATTTCTCAACAGAAACTCTGCAGACTAGAAGGGACTGGCAAGAAGTATTCAAAGTGATGAAAAGCAGGGACCTACAGCCAAGACTGCTCTACCCAGCAAAGCTATCATTTAGAATGGAAGGATAAAGAACTTCCCAGGCAAGAAAAAGCTAAAGGAATTTATCAGCACCAAACCGGTACTTCAATAAATGTGAAAGGATCACCTTTGAAAACAAGGAATAAAGAATAAAAATATGAATAATAAGCCCTAGCCAAGTGGTTCAGTTTGTTGAAGCATTATCCTGTACACCAAAAGGTTGCAGGGTTGGTCCCTGGTCGGGTGCATACAGGAGGCAACCAATTGGTGTTTCTCTCACATCAATGTTTTTTTCTCTCTCTCCTTCCTTCCCTTCCTCCCTGCCTCCCCCCTCTCTCTCACCATTCCTCTCTTCCTAAAATCAATAAACATATCCTCAGGTGAGGATTTAAAAAATATATGAACAATAAAATGTGACATTTATTAATAAAGCCACGTGACATGACATCTACAAAGCATCCAATAAAAAAAGAGAAGCCAAAAAAGTCATATGGAGACACTTAGACACACAGGGGAGATTGCCTTGTGAAGACAGAGGCAGAGATTGGAGTGATACATCAGTAAACCAAGGAGTGCCAAAGATTGCCCAGATGCTGGAAGAGAAAAAGAATAATTCTTTCCTAGAGCCATTAGAAGGTGCATGGCCCTACGGACACCTTGACTTCAGTCTGCAAGCCTCCAGAACTGGAAGAGAATAGATTTCTATTTTTTTAAGCAAAGAGAAATCCAGTATGGCCACATAATTAGTGTGTCCAATTATAATGGCAGTTCAGTCTTTAAGACATACTTCAAGTGTTCTGTACATCAAAATAACCCATTCTTCCTTATCAAGCTGTCTCAATCTGTTTAAAAAGGAACTATAAAATACTCAGGATGGGACATTAGTTATATATGAAAAAGTAATATGATATGTTACTAATAAGCTGAAAGATCCTTTAATAACAGAAACTGGAAAATCTAATCATTTCTCAGCAAAAGGACAGGCTAAAATGCTTCTTAGGTTGTCAGACTCAGAAAAAGGCTTTAGATTAGAGAGTATATTCAAAGCCAAAAAAGTTCACCTTGAGAGGGAAAAATGATTTTTTCCCCAAAATTAAGGCAACTTCAAAAAATTCTAACATTCTGAAATGTGACCAATGCACTTTTTTAGTCATAAGACTTATTTAGAAAGAATTCGTTTTAATGGGACCTCTTTAACAACAAATATTTTCTTTACAGAAACTACCATTGAGATAAAACTAGGAATAAGCATGTGAATGATGCAACAGGGAAATACTCCTTTTATGAGTTAATCAGTATCTCAGTCTCTGCCTCAACGCCATACCTTCCAGGGTTTTCATCTGTCAAAATACCAGCAAATGGCATAAGAGAAAAAAAATTGTAATTCTAATAATTTATCCAAGTATCCCCTTCAGGAGCCCTCTATCCAGAATCTGATTACACCCATATAAAGGAGTCCTTTGTACGTTTTACTTCAGTGAGACTACAGAAGCAGATCGCCAGTTAGGATTCTGAATTCTGAGGCCAGTTATTCATAACTACTATGTAAAGACCTGTCTTGCTTCAAAAAAAAAGGTTCCCCTTTGAATTACAGTACACTCAGAAGTCCAGTATGCATGACTGAGCATATCAGATCTACTGTATATTTAAATCTAAAATAAAGGATAGTCTTGGTAGTGATGTATGCCAAAAACCCAGAAGTACTTCAATGCATTCTTGGCATTTCAGTGGAAAAAGCTGAACTCATTATATGCCCCAGAACCCATAGGTTCACACAGGGACACACCAATTATGTAGTTATACTGGAATTATGTAGCCAACACCCACTTGCTGCAGAAAGGCATGCAACTAATTGTACAGAGCAAAATGGAAAATAAA
The DNA here is from genome assembly GCF_014824575.4 of Sturnira hondurensis. Classification (NCBI taxonomy): domain Eukaryota; kingdom Metazoa; phylum Chordata; class Mammalia; order Chiroptera; family Phyllostomidae; genus Sturnira; species Sturnira hondurensis. Next base: position 34,567 of record NW_028084199.1, on the reverse strand, counting down.
GCTTTTGATGAACATTTAAGCGCACTGCATTTTTGTTCAATTTCCCCAGTATTTGTCTCTGCCCTCAGAATCCCTACAAACATACTTACATTAAATGCTAGTTCCTAGGGTAGAAAACAATACACAATAATAAACTTATGAGAACCTCCAAAATCCTAAAATATGTTTCAAGAGACTCATGGCATATTTTTTAAAGATTTTATTTATTTATCTTTAGAGGAGAAGGGAAGGAGAGAAATATCAATGTATGGTTGCCTTTCCCGAGTCCCCTGCTGAGAAATGGCCTGCAACCCACGCATGTGCCCTGACTGGGAACGGAACTGTTGATCGTGTGGTTCGCAGGCCCGTGCTCAATCCACTGAGCTACACCAGCCAGGGCACCATGGCATATTTTTAATGTAATGACAAAAATAATCTTTTGACTACCAATACTCCCCATTCACTCATTCATTTATGCATTCAATAATAAATATTTACTAAGCATTTCCTAACTATTAGGCATCAGAGATACATCAATAAACAAAACAAAAATCTGTCCTCGTGAAACATTTCTAATGGGGTATGAAGTACTAAATTCATAAAAATATCCCTTTCAAAAATACGTTCCTATTCTTCTGTAGAGTGCTAACATCTCATTTGCAAGCAATATACAATGGAAATAAAAATACAAAGGTAGATCTCGAAGTCTATCGAATATTGGATTTTAGTAGTGCATTATGGGATCCCCAGGACTCATGGGATCTCTAGAACCTCCACTACTGCTACATCTCCAGGCCCAGAAATTTCAGCTCCGACTGAACACCTACTTTACAATGCCAAAATGAGATTATATAGAAGATTGAGCACTAACTTTCCACTATGTTACAAAGCTTTTTATTTTTAATTAACCAGATAAATTCATTTTCTGCAAATTATTTTGTAAATTGTTTTTTTTAATCTAGTAAAAACCAACCTATTATTTTTCCAGTTCCAAACTCTAAACTGTTTTGTGTGATTTTGTTGTCTTTTAAACATTTATAGGTTCAATTACTGTATACTAATCATTCAATTATTATACAGTAGTATACTAATAATTGAATGATAATTGCCCGGCTTTCTTTTTTAATGGCTTTCAGACATTTACCTTCTAATCCCTCCATTATTCAGCTTTCTCTAATTCTCAGATTATCTCAGTAATAATCAACAATAAGTCATTAGTTATTTCTCCTGGTACTCTAAAATACAGTTTTCAAAACACTTTACTTACCTCTGAACAATAAGCAATACCTCTGCCTTCAAGTCAACATCTTACAGAATTTCCTAATCTAGTCTTGGGATACAGGAAGGATGTCTCAGGGGGAAAAAAGCTGGCTTACTTAACTAATTAATTCCTTGTAAAACATTGTGTTAGGCCCTGGCCGGGTAGCTCAGTTGGTTAGAGTGCCATCCCATATGCCAAGGTCACAGATCCGACCCCTGGTCAGGGCACATACAAGAAGCAACCAATGAATGCATAAATGGGTAGAACAACAAAATCCATCTCTCTCTCTCTCTCTCTCTCTCTTAAAAACCCCGACTATGTTAGCTCTTCTCCAACCTTTAACTGATCATTTCCTTTCATTATCAGATTTCCTGTTCTAGATTTTCGAGTCCCTTGTCTAAACCTTAAGCACATAAAAAAAACACCCTAAATACTTTCACTGACCTTTAGAATTAAAATGACTTTGCTAACAGTTTAGTCCTATCAACCAAATAAAACAACTATTAACTCTCTGGACTTAAAGGTCTTTTACTAGTAGCCCCATCTTGACGAAGGCATACTCTTCTGTTATACATGCTATGTTCTCTAATTTATCTCTTTCTTTTCTCTGTGCATTTCTTTTTTCTCTTCATCAGCTCTAACACTGCATGAGATATCAAAAGCTTTCTTTCCCTACACACCATCTAAGAATCTCCTATCATATCTTTCAATACACAATTCAATATCTATTAACTCTACAAAGTATATTAAAGAAGGTTCTCTGTCCTCTAGTAATTTATAATGTGAAATAGATAGCAACAGAGATTAAAGAGATGGTAGAAACATGAAAGTGCAAACAATCTAAGAAATTGTACAGATAAAATTATTAGAATTAGTAAGGGAACTCAGAGAAGTTACTGGATATTAAATAAGCATTTATAAAAACTGCATCCTTATACAGCAATGACAAAAAATTCAAAAATATCATCTTTAAGCCCTGGCTGGGTGGCTCAGTTGGTTGGAGCATTGTCCTGTACACCAAAAAGTTTTTGAGTTCGATCCCCAGTCAGAACATATACCTAGGCTATGGGTTTGGTCCCCAGTTGGGGTACAGTGGGAGGCAATCGAGTGATATTTCTTTCTCTCTCTCTTTCTCCTTTTCTCTCTCTCCAAAATCAATAAAAAACATATCCTTAAATATGGATTTTTTAAAAGTTAAAAAATAAAAAATCTTTAGTATATCACTTATGCTAACGATCAAATGTGAAAATTACAAAACTATGTTGAAATACTTTAAAGATTATATGAATTAAGATATATCAAACTCATAGATAGGATGACTCATTACAAAGATAATGAACCTCTCCAAATTAATCAATAAATCCAATGGCAATTCAATCAATATCCTAATAGTTTTTCACCAAACTTGACAAGCTAACTCAAAAAATTAATGTGAAAGAATAAAAGGTCAAGAACAGCTAAGACAATATTGAAGAAGAACAAAGTAGAAGGACTTGTCTGTGAAGTTTGTTGGATACTAATCTAATGTTGTATGAATGCGGTCACTTGGCGTGTTGGTTTTGGGCCCCTTGGGATGGACTCCAGCACAGACCCATGTCAGACACTGTCCATGCCTGGTCCTTGGCATCTGCTCGAAGCTACAAGCAATCCACATTTGTGGCTGCTTCTGCTGGGCCTGGCTGCATGTGGAAAGATCCAAGGTAAATTTCAAGGCTGACTTTTACCAGGACTGGGCCTGGAAGTGGGCCCGCAAATGTCCCAAGGCACCCCAGGATTCGTCTCCACCTAACACTTCTGTGATTTTCTGGCCCAAATCTATAACATGGTCTAATCACAAGGAAACTCTGAACACCCAAATTAAGGGTGGCGAAGTTGAAGAAATATTATTTAAGGGAACAAATGTGAAACCAGTAGATAAATAAGTTATGGAGATCTAATATACAACACAGTCAATGGTCCTGTATTATAGATTTCAAAATTGCTGAGAGACCAGAGATTAGCTATTCTCAATACACACCAGAAAATGACCTGTGACCTGGTAAAGGTGTTAGTTAGCTAATGCCATTGCAGTAATCATATTATGGCATATAACTGTATCAAACCAACACATCATACACCTCAATCTTACACAATGTTATATGGCTGATTATATCTCAATAAATTTTTTTAATTAAAAAAATTAAGTCACGTTATATAAAATGCCTGGTCTCTAATCTTCTAAACTGCCAAGATTATGAAAGTGAATCCAAGAATGAGGAAGTGTTCCAGATAAAAAGAAACTAGGGACCAGGTACAATCCCAGACTGAAGCCATTCTGTATAAAGGACAATACTGGGAAACTGGAATGGGTTCTCTGGGCAAAGGGTATATGGCAGTTCCTTAAATATTCTTGGAACATTTTTGTAAATATGAAATTGCTTTAAAATTTTTACTGCTGAGAAGAATACCCAGCATCTAATTGGCAATATATAAATATTTACTGAATTAAGTTCTACATGATAACATGGAATTAGGGGTAAAATAAGACCAGTCTCACAAGCAAGCACAATTTATGGAGCCCTGGGAACATTCTCCTTAACATCCAAATATATCTTTGTTACCAATTTCCTCTGTGATAGTAAATATGAAGTAGACATGGGCACTGAAATAGGGGAGAAAGAATAGAAAAGGCAGATAAAGTGGAAAAATAAAAACTTTTAACTCTGGAAATTTGATGAGATATAGTCTGGAAAGCAGGTTTTATTTATCCTATCAAATATCTCACACCTCCAAATCCCAATATAGTAAAATACTATAGCAGTGATATCATCAACTGCTTGTTACACTTGCCAGCAGAGAAATAAACTTATTTTTTTCTTTTCTTAATCACATACCACATAATATGAAGGAAATACTATCAAAGTGATTTGATAATAACAGGAAAAGCAAAGAAATTTTAAGAAATACCCCTTATTTATTTTAAAACACCTTTTCTAGTATAAGGATCCCCCAAAACTGGAATTATCTTCTAGAGGGTGGGCCCCTTATAGTACAGACTTCCCCAAAAAGGTGAGTGTTCTAGGAACCCATTTGTATCAGTGCACTAGCTGGTGTTATTGTGAGAGGCTGTGAGAGGCTTCAGTAAAAATTTTTTTTGAAGACTCAACACATCTGCCCATTTCATGGTGTGATTATGAGCACACCTGCCCACACTGCTGAGTGTTCAGCAGTTTCTGACCAAAAACAACATGATCCCCATGCTCCGCCCTCCCTATTCATCCAATCTCGCCTTGAGCAACTTTTTTTGGCTCCCCAGATGAAAAAAGTCCTGAAAGGGAAATATTTTGCCAATGTGGAAGAGGTGAACAAAAAACAGTAGAAGCACTAAAAGGCATCAAAACTGATGAATTCAAAAACTGTTTTGAGCAGAGAAAAAAATGTCTTAATAGGTGTACTGCACCAAATGGAGAGCACTCTGAAGGTGCCTGAAGCTCAAACATGTAAGAATGAATGTACAACTGTTTTGTGGGGTCCTCTCTTGTACAACAAGCGAAGCAAAATATTTCAAAGATCAGCTAAGTAGAACTGATTTCAATATAATCTCTAAAGGGTTGCATAAAATAGCAATAAGTCTTCCTAAAACTTGACATATTTTCAAACTCTTCAAGATTAAATGCAGAAATTTCACTCACCATTTTAGGGACCCTCATCAACATATCTTTGCAGCGCAGTATACATGCAGATGCTCTTGGAAAATCCCCTTGAATAACTGCCTGGGAAAGTGAAAAATGTCAATAATTAGTTTAAATGAAATAACAAGCTATTTGTCTACAAGTCAATTTTAACATATTTTAAATGTTATTTATAAGTCTTAATTTGTTTTCTAATTCTTTAGTCTAGCTAAAAATAATAACTGGCTCAAAATACAGAGAAATAAAAGGCAAGAGTCTTGGGTAACTCAAAATTGACACTGAATGACTGGAAGTCATTTACTTTTCTGTGGAAATGTCAAAATTGGTGTACAATTCTATGTTATTATGATATAATGCCACGTCTAACAGATACTTCCCGGGATTGAATAGGTCTTGTATTAGAGGAATTTTTAATGTTGAATAGCAGTCTTTTGTCCTAAAACAGGCTTACAATAACCTCACAGTCTGAATTGCTCTGAATGTCTGCTATTACCATAAAGGCAGTTTAGTACAACCTAATCTTGGAGCCAGAGGAGTTACTCTGATATTTATTATGAATAGCCTTGAACCTTATGCTCTCATGGCTTCAATTTCCTCATCTATAAAATTAGTACACCATACTAGCTTATCTCTAAATTCTCTCAACATTTTTGTAATTTTCAGTGCACTAGTCTTGCACCTCTCCTGTGAAATTTATTTGTAGTATAATTTCTAAATAAAATTATCCTTATTTTCAAATGACATGATCTTGTATACAAAACATCCAAAGTCCACAAAATTTGAATAAACAAGTTCAACCAGGATACAGGGTACAATACACAAAAATCCATTGTATGTCTCTCCATTAGCAATGAGTGAACCAAAAATGATACTAAGTATTTATTCCACTTAAATTAGTATAAAAAACCAAAATAATTGGGAATAAATTTAACAAAAGAACTGTTAGGGCTTGTACACTGACAAAAAACTGTTGGAAGAGATTAAAGAAGATCTAAATAAATGGAAACACATCCCATGTTCACAGATCAGAAGACTTAATTCTCTTAGGATGGCAATATTCCCTAAGTTGAACTACAGATTCAATATAATTGCCACCAAAATTCTAGCTAGCTTTCTTTGCAGAAATGGATTTGCTGATCCTAAAATTCATGTGGAAATTGAAGGGACACAGAATAAGCAAAACCATTTTGATAAGAACAAGGATGCAGGGCTCACACTTTCCTATTTTGAAACTCACTACAAAGCTAGAGTGAGTAATCAAACCTGTGGTACTGACATATAGATCAATAGAACAGAATAGAGAGCCCAGAAATAAACCCACACCTTTTTGGTCAACGTTTGACAGAGGAAGCAAGTACATACAATGGGCTAAAGATATTTTATTCAATAAATGGTACGAGGAAAATTGGACAGATGGGTGCAGAAAAATGAAACTAGATCGCCTTCTTACACCACACACAAGAATAACTTCAAAATGGATTAAAGACTTAAATATTAGACCCAAAACCATAAAAATCCTAGAAGAAAACATAGGCAGTAAAATCTCAGACATTGCTTGTAGCAATATTTTTCTGATATACCTCTCGAGGCAAAGGAACAAAAGAATAAATTAACAAATGGGACTATGTCAAACTAAAAAGGTCTTGCACAGCAAAGGAGACCAACAAAATAAAAATACAACCCACTGAATGGGAGAATATATTCACCAATACATCTGATAAGGTTAATACCCAAAATTCATGAAGAACTCACAAAACTCAATACCAAAATAACCTAATTTTATTTTATTTTTTAAAAAATTTTTTAAAGATTTTATTTATTTATCTTTAGAGGGGAAAGGAAGGAGAGAAGGACAGAAACATCAATGTATGGTTGCCTCTCGTGAGTCCTCTGCTGGGAACTGGCCTGCAACCCAGGCATGTGCCCTGACTGGGAATCGAACCGCGATTGTGTGGTTCGCAGGCCCGTGCTCAATCCACTGAGCTACACCAGCCAGGACAAAAAGAACCTAATTTTAAGATGGGCAGAGGACCTGATTAGACAGTTCTCCAAAGAGGACATACAGATGGCCAGTAGATACATGAAAAAATGTTCAATTTCACCATGTGGAATTCACACGGTGAAATTCACAATATGAAATTTTATGTCACAAAAACTCCTGTATACAAATGTTCATGCCAACTCTATTTGCAATAGGCAAAAACTTCAAACAACCCGAAGTCTTTCAATAGTGAATGGCTCAACAAACTGTGGTAAATCTATACCACTATAGAATATTACTTACAAATACAGAACAAACTATTGATATGCAAAACTTGGGTGACTGTCAAAGGAATTATGCCACGTTAAAGAGGCCAATACCAAAAGGTTACATACATTACATTTATATAACATTCCCAAGTGACAAAATTTATAGAGGTGGAGAATAGGTTATTGGTTGCCTGGTACTGAGGTTGAGGGAATGCATATAACTACAAGGGAAAGCACAAGGAATCTTTTTGGCTAGGGAACTGTTCTGTATTTTGATTGTGCTGGTTACATAAATCTATCCAGGTGATGAAGCTACACAGAACTATAGAAACACACACAAGATCATGTAAAACTGGTGAAATATGAATAAGGTTCATGGATTGTACCAATGCCAATTTACTAGTTTGACAATGCACTATATTTATACAAGATGTTAATACTGAGGAAAACTGGGCAACAGGTACACCAGACTTCTCTTTACTATTTCTGCAACTTCCTGTGAATCTCTAATTTTTTCAAAATAAAAGTATTTAAAAATCACATTAGTTAATATCACCATCATTTTTTAAGTATCTGGACCTTGCTAGTGTGGCTCAGTGGATTGAGCATGGGCTATGAACCAAAGGGTCGCTGGTTCGACTCCCTGTCAGGGCACATGCCTGGGTTGCGGGCCAGGTCCCCAGTGGGGGTCAGGTGACAGGCAACCACACATTGATGTTTCTCTCCCTCTCTTTCTCCCTCCCTTCCCCTCTCTCTAAAAGTAAATAAATTTAAAAAAATTTTAAAGTTTAAGTATCTGGAGGCTGTCAAGTTCATGGTGGAGGTACAAGTTTTCCAAAATTCTAATTGTTACTTAAAAATTAAATTTTATCACTGACAAGAAATACTGTCGGTGCTTTCCTTGACATCACATTCTCACTTCATTCATTTTTGTGAAAATGTCTGCTAGATACCCAAGTCTGAATGAACAAATTTACCTGCCATTCTTTCAAGTAAAAATGGTATTCTGTCAAGACAGAAGTAGTTAATTCAGCTCACAAGTCAAACAATCACATAAGGTCCTTTCCTGAAGACAACTATTTGGACTGCTGTGCCAAAGTGCTCTCTTCCCTTTTCTTTATGTAGAATATTAAAACAATATGTACTGAAATTTCAAGATTTAGTAAAATCAATTATTTTTACTAAATCACAAAGGGTATTTTTAAGTTAAAACTGGTGTTCTTTTTACTGTAAGTGTGTAGTGGTGAAGAACACAATGACTAGGAAAGAGTGTACCACTGTCTTGGTTCATGTTAAAAGGGACAGAAATTTTACCTACCGTTGCTTTTGCACCCCCAGTACAAATGTCAACATAGCAAAAGAGAAAGGCAAATAATGTCTTAGAATTCTTAAGAAAATAGTTTTGACCTCACAGTGACAACATGAATGGACCAGGAGAGTACTAATTTCTTGAATTGCTTCACTATCCACTGAGCCTTTAAACTCTTCCAGTCCGTCTTCCAATTTTATCTTGCTACTAAAACTGCTTTGTGTGACCACTATCATCTTCATAAATGCCAGTTCCAATAGCCCTTTCTTCCACCTCATTTTCCTTTATTTCTCTGAAACACTAGCCAGCACCGATCATTCCATTTTCCTTGAAATGTTTTTTCTCTTCTCGCTGTTCTACTCCTCCTTCGTCTCTCATATGTCATCTTGTCCTTTTTGTTTGCTCTACTTTTCACTATACCCCCCCCAACACATAACTACAGAATGAATCAGCTTTCTTATTATCCCCCCTTTCCTGCCTCCAAGAACAGAGTGATTCAGACCTTCTCATGGAGTGTAAATGCTTGCTTGCTTCCGTTAAAATTTCTTCTACATCTACTCCCTTCCTTCCCATTGTTATTGCTACTACTGTACTCCGGGCTCTCATTACTTCACGCTTATACCATGCTTCCAATCTATTCACTTTTTTCACCCATCCTAAACTCTATGGCCAGATTACTTTTCAATTTACGCCACCTTACTTCTTCCCTAAAACCTTCAACCATTCCAGGTCCTTTAGGAAAACAAAAAAAGTATTTTTTCCCAAGAGATACATTGGGGCTTCTCAACTTGGCCCAACTTATTTCTCAAAGCTTAATCCTTGTACAAATACCTTCCTTCAAATAAACTGGTCATTCAACATGCCTTAAGTAAGACATGCATATTCCTGCCTATAAACTTTGCTCTTGCTCAAGCCTTTGTTCTGCCTAGAATACCCTGTGCCCCTTCTCTACTTTTCTAAATCTGTTCCTTCCTTCAAAGTCCAAATCATATCCTAAATCATTTTTATGTGTCTTCCCCTACCAAACTCCAGTCCACAATAATCTCCTTCCCTTTTCTACACTCTTATAGCACTTGTCTAAACCAGTACCTCCCAATATTTCATGTCTCATATGAAATATTGTACTATCACTCTTTTGGGGGGGGAGGGGGCAGGATGTCAGAGAGACATAATAGGAAAGCAGATTCTGCCCTGGCTGGTGTGGCTCAGTGGATTGAGCACAGGCCTGTGAACCAAAGGGTCCCCAGTAGGGGGCATGCGAGAGGCAACCACACATTGATGTTTCTCTTCCTCGCCTTTTCCCTCCCTTCTCCTCTCCATAAAAATAAATAAAATACTTTTTAAAAATTAAAAATTTTTATATTGAAGGAATTAAACAAAACCAAAATAAATTGGAAGCCACCCCATATTCATAAATCAAAATACTTAACATTTTTATGATAGCAAAACTCTTCAAACTGACCAACAGATTTCAGCACTATTCCTATCAAAATCCCAGCTAACTTCTTTGCATAAATCAACAAGTTTATCCTAAAATTCATTTGAAAATGTAACTGACCCAAAACAGTCAAAATAATCATGAAAGCCTTGGCTGATGTGGTTTGGTGGATTGAGCACCAGCCTGCAAACTGAAAGGTCGCCAGTTTGATTCCTGGTCAGGGCACGTGCCTGGGTTGCGGGCCAGGTTGGTCGCATGCAAGAGGCAACCAACTGATGTTTCTCTCCCTCTCTCTCCCCCTCCCTTCCCTCTTTCTAAAAGTAAATAAATAAAATTTAAAAATCAGTAGTGTAAAAAATCATAAAAAATAACAAAATTGGAGAACTCACACTTTCTGATTTCAAAACTTACTACACAGCTACTAGAATTGACACAGTGAGGTATTGGCCTAAGATCAAAATGGAATAGAATCAAGAGTCAAAAAATAAACTCAGGACTTCCGCCAAGATGGAGGCATAGGTGGAAACACTGTGCCTTCTCCCACAACCAAGTTTGAATAAAACAAAGGATTGGAGAAACAAAGACACAACCAAAGGACAGAAAATTGAATTATACGGAAGTCCGACTACATCTAACCGTTCAACGGGGACGGTAAGAGGGGCGGAGCCAGCAGCGAGCAGGGTCGGGCAGGACAGGGCCCCCGACCCAGGCGCGCAGGCGGACGAGAACCAGCTGGGGTGCGGGGCAGACCGCGGGCGCATATTCGCGCACAGTGAGACAAACCACGCAGGCCCCAGGGGGCGAGGGCTGACGGCGGTGGCGCACTCGCGAGCAGTGGGACGAAACGCGTGGGCCAGGTGACGGCAGCAACTGCGGCACCGGTGAGGGCCGTGGCAGCAGGCGGCGGACAGGACGCCATAGTCCCTCTTTGACCCCGCCCCCACATACAGCGTCACAACCCAGCGACTTAGTTGCCCTGCAATACCGGTGAGAGCCATTGTTGCTCTTTGACTCCGCCCCCACATACAACGACACAAACCAGCGATTTAGTTGCCCCGTTCTAGTGAACATTTTAGGGCTCTGATCCTGCTATGGAACAGGCAAGAACAACCCGAAAGATGGCACAAGAACTCAAAGTCCAAGAGCCAATAACTCTCAGCGACCAAGAAATTGCCAGCCTCTCAGAAGCACAATTCAGGACACTATTTATCAGGATGCTCACAGAACTGGTAGATTATAGTCACAAATTAGAGGAACAAAGTCACAAATTAGTGAAACAAAGTCACAAATTAGTGGAATATATGGCTAAACTAAATGAAAAGAAGGGAGATGCACAGGAAACCAATAGTGATGGAAAGGAAACTGGGACGCAAATCAAGGGGGTGGGCCAGAAGGAAGAACAAAACATCCCACCAGAAAGGAATGAAGAAATGAGAATTCAAAAAAATGAGGAGAGGCTTAGGAACCTCCAGGACATCTTGAAACGTTCCAACATCCGAATTATAGGGGTACCAGAAGGGGGAAAGAAACAACCACGAGTGGAAAACATATTTGAACAAATAATAAAGGAGAACTTCCCCAGTCTGGCAAAGGAAATAGACTTCCAGGAAATCCAGGAAGCTCAGAGAGTGCCAAAGAAGTTGGACCCAAGAAGGAACACACCAAGGCACATCATAATTACATTAGCCAAGACCAAAATGAAGGAGAGAATCCTAGAAGCATCAAGGGATAAGGGGACAGTCACCTACAAAGGAGTACCCATCAGACTGTCAGCGGATTTCTCAAAAGAGACCTTCCAGGCAAGAAGGGGCTGGAAAGAAGTATTCCAAGTCATGAAATCCAAAGACCTACAGCCAAGAATGCTTTATCCAGCAAAACTTTCATTTAGAATGGAAGGACAGATAAAGTGCTTCTCAGATAAGGTCAAGTTCAAGGAGTTCATTATTACCAAGCCCTTATTATATGAAATGCTAAAGGGACTTATTTAAGAAAAAGAAGATGAAAAATATGAACAGTGAAAGGACAGCAAACTCACAGCTATTAACAACCACACCTAAAACAAAAGCAAACCAAGAGGACAGCTAGATCAGGAGTGGAACCATAGAAATGAAGAACACATGGAGGGTTAGAAACAGGGGAGTGGGAGGGGGAGAAGGGGGGAGAAGGCACAGAAAATAGCATAGATGGTAGGTAGAAAATAGGTAGTGGGGAGGGTGAGAATAGTGGGGGAAATATAGAATCCAAAGAACTTGAGACACGTGGTTATAAACTAAGGGGGGCAGAATGGTGGGGGAGGGAGGGTGCGGGTGGAAGGGATTGAAGGGGGGAATAGAACAACTGTAATGGTATAATCAATAAAATATATTTAAAAAAAAAAAAAAAAAAAAAAAATAAACTCAAATTTATGATAAACTGATTTTTGACAAGGGTGCCAAGGCCATTCAATGGGAATAGTCTTTTCAGTAAATGGTGCTGAGACAACTGGATAACCACAGACAAAAAAATGAAGTTGGACCCCCACCTCACACCATACCTGAAAATTATCTTGAAATTGATCATAGATCTAAATGTAAGTGCTGAAACTATAAAATTCTCAGATGTGGAGAAACTGAAGCCATCATATACTACTGGTGGAAGTGTAAAATGGTACAGTCACTGTGAAAAACAGTTGTAAAGTTTCATAAAAAGTTAAACACAGAATTATTGTGTTATTCAGCAATTCTACTCCTGGGTATGTATGTAAGAGAAATGAAAACATGTACACACAAAAATTTGTACATGAATGTTCACAGTACAGTTATTCACAATAGCTCAAAATTGAAAACAACCCAAATGTTCATCAATGGATGAATGGGTAAACAAAATATGGTATGACCATAGAATGGAACATTATTTGGTAATAAGATGAAATATTAATAAATGTTACAACATGGATTAACCTTGAAACATGCTAAGTGAAAGGATCTAATCACAAAAGAGTACTTATAGTATGATTGCATTTATATGAAATGGCCATAAGAGGTAAATCTATACAGACTGTAGATTAGTGATTGCTAGACTGAGATCAGGAGGAATGGGGAGTGACTGGTAATACATAGGGGGTTGCATTTTGGGGTGATAAAAGTGCTTCAATCTTAGATTGTGACAAAGACTGCATAATTCTGTGAATATACTAAATCCATTCAATTATACATTCTGAATGTGTGAATTTTATAGCACATGAATTGCATCTCAATAAATATGTTAAAAATAAAATAAGAGAATTATACTAGATGATATTTAAGGTCTCTTTCATTTCTAGAATTACATAATTACAGAGCACAAACTCATCCTGGCTTATATTTTGACAACTGAAAATGCACAACTAACTGATGGTGACTAAAGGAGGGAATCAGAAGCTAAACAAACGTAAAGTACAACTTTGAACACTGATAACAGCAGACTTTAGTACTTTTTTAAAGATTTTAATTACTACTTAGAGTGAGAGGAAAGGAGAGAGAAAGGGAGAGAAACATCAATGTGCTAGAGAAACATCATTCAGTTGCCTCTTGCACACCAGCAACCAGGGACCTGGTCCGCAACCCAGGAACATGCCCCCAACCAGGAATCAAACCAGTGAGTGACCTTTGGGTTTGTAGTCTGTCACTCACTCACTGAGCTACACCAGCCAGGGTGACAGCAGTGGACTTTGCAAAAACCACCAGAACAATCACAAATGAGAAGGCTGTTATTAGGCACATATTTTAGGCACATTCTGGATGTAAAAGAGTCACAGAGTTGAGTGTTTCAAGTAGAGGCTACTGCCATAAATAAATGATAGATATACATACAGTGGTTAAAATGATGTTTAGTTATGTATCAGTCTTTCCAACCTCGTCTACCCTGACATAGACACCAATTGCCATCACTAATGTTACCTTCAGATAAAAAGGGTCAAATATATTCTTATGAAAGGCCAATGACACCTTACCTTCTTCTAATAGGTTACACATCATCACTTTTTCATTTACATATACAAAATGCCATGCTGTGAGGTCATGGAAACTATGATACTTACTGACTCTGCTTGGTAAGAAAGCACTTTGAAAAGATCCTTCTCCACAGCACACTTCTGTACAGCCACTGAGGGCTCAGTAGGGCAATTTTCTATTAATTTGGCATACAGTTTCTCCAGACCCTTAAAAATAAAACCACAATATTATATAATAATGAGAAACACTGCAACTGTTATTGATCATTGCTATGACTTAAAAATCAGTGGTAACTTACATTTGTGGCAACTTCAAAAAACATATCAGCCATCATACCATTTCCAATATCTATCCATTCTTTTCCTGTTTTCATATTCATCTGGAAGAGAGAAATTAGAAAAGATTTTTATTTTTTATTTTGTTACAGAAATAATGGATCTGGGAACAAAAATTATCAAAGGTCACTAAGATAAGAAAGAAGGGAGAAGCAGACATTAGTGCTTTCTGATGGAAGGATACCATACAGTCTATGAATTATTCTTGACAAAATTGAACCTGAATCAGATCAAGCTTCTAAATCCACCACTACAGGAAAAACAGGATATAGAGAATTATATTACATAATGCTGAAGATGCAATCATCAGAATACAGAATTTTAGCCCTGGCTGGTGTAGCTTAGTGGATCGAACACAGGCCTGCGAACCAAAGGATCACGGTTCGATTCCCAGTCAGGGCACATGCCTGGGTTGCAGGCCAGTTTCCAGAAGGGGAAACGTGAGAGGCAACCATACATTGATATTTCTCTCCCTCTCTCTTTCCCTTCCCCTCTAAAGATAAATAAATAAATTCTTTTTAAAAAGACTACAGAATTTAGAAAACTATAAACAACTTAGTTTCTCCGATAAATACATTTATTAAACAGATTTTTTAAGGTGGGGAGAAAGATGTAGATTTACAAAAAGAGCCCTGCCTGGTGGAGCTCAGTGGATTGAGTGCTGGCCTGCAAACCAAAGGGTCGCCGGTTTGATTCCCAGTCAGGACATATGCCTGGGTTGCAGGCCAGGTCCCCAGTAGGGGGCACGTAAGAGGCAACCACACATTGATGTTTCTCTCCTTCTCTTTCTCCTTCCCTTTCCCTCTCTCTAAAAAGTAAATAAATAAAATCTTTTTAGAAAATAAAATAATAAATAAATGAATAAAAAGAGAGCTATTAATAAAATATATGGTATGGACTTTCCCTAATTCTGATTGTAAGAAACAAAGTGGAGGTGGGGAGAAGGAGAGGGCAGACAGAGTAGGGGATACTGGATATTTTTAATTTTAGAAAATCTCTGTTAAATTTTATTAGGTGTGACAATGGGTATTGGGTTAGTTTGAATAAAAAAGATACCTTGTCTTTTGGAGACATATATTAGAGACATTTATGGGTGAAATGATGTATTTTGGATTTGTTTCAAAATAATCCATGAGAGTTTGTTGTTGGAGGAGATATAGGAGAAACAAAAGCTGTCATGTGCTGATGATTCCTTTAGTTGAATAATGAGTAAATGGGTGGATCAGTCAATTTTGTGTGTACATTTGATATTTTCAATAAAATATTGTTTTATTTTTTATTTTGTTTTATTTTTTAAAGATTTTTTTAATTTATCTTTAGAGGGGAAGGGAAGGAGAGAGGGAGAGAAATATCAATGTATGGTTGCCTCTCGTGCGTCCCCTGCTGGGAACTGGCCTGCAACCCAGGCATGTGCCCTGACTGGGAATCGAACCGCAATCATGTGGTTTGCAGGCCCGTGCTCAATCCACTAAGCTACACCAGCCAGGGCTATAAAATATTGTTTTAAAACACTGGAGAAATACTTTCCACTGGAAATACATACTTGCCTCTAGGGAGTGAAATACAGGGTAGGGAGGGATGGATCGGAAAACAATGACTTTTCATTACTTTCATTACATTTCACAAATCCTGAATTATAAATTCAACATTTAGTCCACTGAATCACTCTAATAACAATGATAGCCCTGCTTAGACCTTTCATTTTAATACACAGAATTATCCTAAAAGGAACATGGATACACTAAAGGCTATAACTTGCTTCTAGGTTCACCCCAACTTCAACCATCTTCACAGGAGTCGTGACTATCTCATTGCATCTACACATTGTCCTCACTTCATTAGGACTTACCAAAATCCGTCTGTGAATAATTTCCTGCGGAGCATCTGGGTCTTCACACATGCACATCATCTTGCAAGCCACGTGCCGTACTGCAAAACAGTAATTAGACACCCATGAACACAAAGCATTCGTTCTCCTCTTATCTAAACCTACAGAGAGAACGGGGATGTGAAGTGAAACAAGTACTGTTGTTAAAAAAGAAGAACTTTAAAGGCTTTTTAAAAATCAGTTATCAAAAGCAAATGATCTGCAATTTATCAGATGAATCATTTGCTTAAGGCTCTAGTCAGACAAAGACTGAATTTTCAGTTTAATTTCTGCAGGTCTTAAGCCCAAAGACTCACTGAAAATACTTGGTTCCACATGATGCTCTTGTGTGTATGGGCAGCAAAATAATCCTAAGTGGAACTGGAATCTAAAGCTGTTCAACATCTCACAAAATTTCTGAACAGGGTAATTGTGGATTACTCTCCTAAAACTGAAACTTTCTAAATATATTCTTTGCTGTAGATGACATAAACATTCTTAAAATATAATTTATAAAACACAGATATCTTCATGATACAGTTCAGTTTCCCTGAAAACAGGAAAGTTTGAATAACTGTAACCTCCTTATTTGTGTAGTTTCTTTTACCATAAAACATAATCAGTTTTTAAAGGATGCCTTCCCAATATAAGTAAACTAGCTGCCTTGATGTTAGGTCTCAGCAGCCACACTACCTATGGTAAAAACACTTTTAATTCATATTCAGTTGAAAAGAGATTTCCAGCTGAAATTGCAGGGTAACTGAAGTAGAAAGATCGTTTTATGATCCATCATGAAATGTAAAATCTATTCATCCCTTAATGAGGTTAATTTATTCCTGAAAAAAATCTTGCAGTATAATAACTAATGATCATATGTACACTGTCTTGCATTTCCAGTTTTTAAAATGTTTCATTTTTCTCCAAAGTTCACTAATTCTTCAGTATTCTTAAGGACCCTGATCTCTTAATTATTTCCCATCTCCCAAAATACCATTAGCACCGCCCTTTCAATGCATTCCTTTCTATGTTCAAATATATCCATCTCCATTCCTTGAAACAAAAAAATCAACCCCACAGTGCTTCAAGCTTCCATCCCATTTCTCCCCTTCCTTTCATTGCCACGCTTCTTGATTTGAATAGTCTACCTACTACCTCTATTTTCTTGCTGCTCACTCATCTCCTTAAGCCCCTATAATGTTTTTGCAGCTGTACTAACTACTCTGCTTAAAACTGCACTCCTAAAGACCGCCTTCCCTGACCTCGCAAGCAACATTTCACAGTGATCATAGCCCTTCTGAAAAATACTACTTCCTTGACCTCACAGCTTTGAGCAGTGTCCCTCTGTGGGAACTGTCTTATAGCGTAAGAACTTTGCTCCCATCCCCACATTCTTGATCCAGATCTTTATAGTTATCGCCAACCAGTCTTCAGCCAAAGGCAGCTAAAGCTGAGACAGAATGCTCCTTCAGTATAAAGATGTGTTCTTTGTGGCTATTGTTCTATCCTTGTCCTCTTCTCAGCCTGTCCTTGGCCCCTCTATATCATAAACATCTTGGATAGGTGCCTGCTGATTGACTCCTTACATCTGCCTTACTCTGCTCCACCAGTGCCCACAGCTTGACATTTGAACAGACTTGAGACAACACCTCTGGTATTCGTGAATTCTTTGTTT
The DNA here is from genome assembly GCF_014824575.4 of Sturnira hondurensis. Taxonomy (NCBI): domain Eukaryota; kingdom Metazoa; phylum Chordata; class Mammalia; order Chiroptera; family Phyllostomidae; genus Sturnira; species Sturnira hondurensis. The sequence continues at coordinate 16,814 of NW_028084199.1, read as the reverse complement.
TTCTTGTTCACTGACTCATTCCCTCCCAGATCCTCAAGCATAATGTATGCCTGGTAGTTTTGTTCTCAAGCCTTATCTTGTCCCTTTCACCTACGGCCTCACATAACATGGTATGACAAACCCTATCGGAACTATGTATTCAATAAATGGGTAGTGAGTCTCCTCTGGAGAATGAGTACTGAGAATGTTTTGACTATCTTTTGGTCTCGTACCCTTGTTCTTTTTCTTCCCAGACTTGGAAGACTCAAGGTTAAAAATGTCACTACTCTGTTTTCTCCACACTATTGGTTCTGAAACTTTGGCAGGCATGAGAATTCCTGAGATATTTTTTCACCAATGGCAGGGCCTAGGCATCTATAGGTAAATAAGCTCCACAGGTGATCTTTAGTTATACCAATATTTAGGAACTGTTGCTCTCCCCTGGCCAGGTAGCTCAGTTGGTTAAAGCAACATCCCCATACACCAAGTGTGCAGGTTCAATCCATGATCAGGGCAATATGAGTCAACCGATGAATGTACAAATACATGGAACAACAAATGGGTGTCTCATGCACTCTTTGTCTCTCTCTCTCTCTTTAAAAATCAATTTTAAAAAAGAACTGTTGCTCTTTATTTTCTCCCTTAGATGATTCAACTACATCTATGATTTCAAAAATCACTTCCATGTGAACAACTACCAAATCTACAGGCAGCCTGACCTTTCTCATATCTCCAACCTTACTGTAACCTTAAATGCAACACGTCTAAAATGAAAATTTACAAGTCATTCTTCTATTCTGGCTTTCCTCTTTCTTGTCACTGTTCAGTAAGTCTTCCCTGTAATAAAAATGATAGTCTATAAATCTTGATGCCTTTTTTTCATCATATAACATAAACCAGGCTCACTGAACTTGTTTTTAAGGAGACAAAATATCTTACAACATAATACTTTTGAAATAAAACTCTTTTAAATCAGAGGCTTCCTGCATTATGTCCTGTTTTCCACTGTATCTTAAAAGTACTATGTATATACATACATATGTGTGTGTGTGTGTGTGTGTATACCCAAATATCTGATTAAGAACTGCAACATGCACAGAGTCAGTACACTGGGAGAAGTCCTAGGCCTACAGCTCCCACTTCATCTGCCAAATCCCTACTACATGACAAGCAGTGAAAATCTGCCACAGCAACATTCCTTAATATTCAGAATAGTGGGAATTTAGAATTAATGCATTTTGCTATTACACGGTTTACCTGTGTAAAAAGTTTCTCCACGGATAAATTTCTAACTCTTCCTTCCCCATAACTACAGGATCTAAGGCTCCTAGGAGCAATGATCTGAACAATTTTTCTAAGTTAAAGAGGTGGAAATTGTTTTCTAAAAACATCCTAATAGAGGAGTGGACTAATGAGTAAATATATAATTGACTTTATTAACCACTAATTACCCTATACCTATACTCAAGTTGTATATACTTTGGTTTATATTCATAAAGATAAATACTTGATAATAAACTCTATTTGTCACATACCAATAAAATTTGTCTTTACAAAGTAAACCAGTCCAGAGATTCCCCTTTTGGGTTCTTCCCTCAATGTATCCTTTATAATTGGGCAATAGGATTTCCAAAACTGCATTTAATGTCGCTATCCTTGCTGGCAATCAGCACCTGTGAGCACATTAGACCCTGGCCATTTAGCTTAAGCACTAGAACTTTGCCAGTGAACCACATTTAATGCACCCAAGCAGACGAGTTTCGTTGTGGGTTTTTGCTTTGTTGTTGCTCTTGTTATTTGCTCTCACAGGTAGAAAAGAACTTGTCTGGTGTTTCTCAGTAACTCAGTCCAATGTTCATCAACCAACCTCATGAGGAAACTAACCATTACAGAGTTTTCCATCTAAATCCCTCACATAGCAACATTTTCCTTTCTATTTTTAATGGAGAGAGGAAACTACTATTTGATAGTACTTCAGAATCCAGATCATATCTTCTCCAAGGAAAATAATCTGTGTCTTTTAATGCTTCCTCAAGTCCTCATTTTCCCACCCTTTAATCATCTTTGTTGTTCACTACCAGACGATTTCTTGCAGTAGTGCTATTAAACTCTTATTAATACAGAGCTAATTTCTGAAAAATCATAAAACTGAAAAAGGGTCTTTGCTCGAGAAATCTCTGTTAATAGTTGTCTTTTAACCAATTTCCATCTAAGAACTGGTCAAAATTTTATTTAAACTACAGGAACATAATCTGATAATACTCCTCACAATGAATCACAAAATACATACGTACATTTAGCTCTCTGCTCTCCAGTTACATCCAAACCGACTTTCTTGGAAAGTGCCCAGTTCCACAGGCTTATTGCCATTTCTTCAATCTAGACAAGAGAAACATTTTCTTAGCCAGTCAAAATACTGTTCACCTCCAATATTATTTCTTGAATGTTTTATGATCATGTGACTACTGCGAGTCATGTATAGGCCCTTCATAATCTAATCATATTCTGCCTCCCCCCACCAAATTTACCCACTGTTACAGTAACCGTCTCACTGTCCCATGAACACAACTTGTTCGTTCCTATTTATTCACTTTTATTCATGCCATTGACTTCACTTGATATAATTCCCTCCATTCTTTCTACATAACTCGAATCCAGTTTCAGTCTCACCAGGAATATTTGAAAACTGAAATAAATTCTGCTCTGTGGGGTGGGCTCCTGCAAAGCTGATCCTCCACAGCCAGTTCTGGCAGCTGACTAGCCTGGGTAAACCCCTCCCATTGACCTGCCAACAGCAATCCAGGCTCAACAACAGAGGAGGGTGTACTCAGGGTACATGATAGATGCACCTCGAGTACCCAGCTTGGGTGATAGGGGAGGCTGTGCCACTGGACACTATAGGACACCTATTACATTAGGCCACACTAAAAAGACATGGAGTCAAAGCACCTCTACCTAATACATAGAAAGAAACACAGGGAGGCTGCCAAAATGAGGAGACAAAGCAACATAGCTCAAATGAAAGAACAGACCAAAACTCTAGAAAAAGAGCTAAGTGAAATGGAGATGAGCAATCTATCAGATGCAGAGTTCAAAACACCAGGTATGAGGAGGCTCAAGGAACTTAGTGAGGACTTCAGGAGCATAAAAAAGCTCCAGTCAGAAACAAAGGATACATGAATTGAAATAAAGAACAATGTACAGGGAAACAACAGTAGAGCAGATGAAGCCAAGAATCAAATCAATGATTTGGAATACAAGGAAGAAAAAACAACCAATCGAACAAGAAGACAATTGAATCCCCAAAAAGCAACCTCTGGGACAACTTCAAGTGTTGTACCATTCACATCATAAGGGTGCCAGAAGGAGGAGAGAAAGACAAGAAATTGGAAACCTATCTGAAAGAATAATGACAGAAAAGTTCCCTAATTTGGTGAAGGAAATAGACATGCAAGTACAGGAAGCACAGAGAGTCCCAAACAAGTTGTACTCAAAGAGGACCACACCAAGACACATCATAATTAAAATTCCAAAGGTTAAAGATAAAGAGAGAATCTTAAAAGCAGCAAAAGACAAGAAGTTAGTTACCTACCTACAGGGAGTTCCGATAAGACAATTAGCTGATTTCTCAACAGAAACTTTGCAGACAAGAAGGGACTGGCAAGAAGTATTCCAAGTGATGAAAAGCAAAGATTACTCTATCTTACAGCCAAGATTGCTCTATCCAGCAGAGCAATCATTTAGAATGGAAGGGCGGATAAAGAGCTTCCCAGATAAGGTCAAGTCAAAGGAGTTCATCATTACCAAACCATTATTATATAAAATGTTAAAGGGACTTATTTAAGAAAAAGAAGATCAAAACTATGAACAATAACTTGGCAATAAGTACATATCTATCAACAATTGAATCTAAAAAGGAACCAAGAACAGAGGCAGAATCATGGATACAGAGAGTGTTTTGATGGTTGCCAGATGGGAGGGGATGTGGGGAAATGGGTGAAGAGGTGATGGGGATTAAGAAGTACAAATAGGTAGTTACAGAATAGCCACGGAGATGCAAAGTACAGTATAGGAAATGGGGTAGCCAAAAAACTTACATGCATGATTCATGGACATGAACAATGGTGGTGGGATTGCCTGAGGGAGGGGGGTTGCTGGGCAGAGGGGGCAAAGGGGGAAACATTGGGACAACTATAATAGCATAATCAGTAGAATATAATTAAAAGAAAAAAAAAGTAATGAAGTACATGTGCTGATTGGTGTTACTCAGTGGGTTGGGCATCGACCTGCAAACCGATAGGTGGCCAGTTCGATTCCCAGCCAGGGCACATGCCTGGGTTTCAGGCCAGGTCCCCAGTTGCAGGTGTAAAAGAGGCAACCAATCTATTTTTCTCTCACACATCAATGTTTCACTCCCTCTCTTCATCCCTCCCTTCCCCTCTCTAAAAAAAAATTAAAAAATATTTTTAAAAAGTAATGAGGTACAGATACACACGCTATAACACTGAAGAACCTTGAAAACATGGTAAGTGAAATAAATGAGTCACAAAAGACCAAATGGTGTATTGTTCCATTTATAGAAAATGCCCTGAATATACAAACCCATAGACACACATTGTAGATTAGAGGTTGTCCAGGGCTGGGAAAGGGAGGAAATGGAGAGTGTCTCTGAACAGATGCAAGATTTCTTTTGGAGATGATGAAAAGGTTCTAAAATTCATTGTGGTGATGGGTACAGAACTCTGTGTAATACTAAAAATCACTGAATTGTATACTTGAAATGGGTCAATTATATGGTTTGTGATTATATCTAAATAAATCTATTATATATAAAAAGAGAAAGAGATATTTAGAATGAACTTTACTCTCCCCTTTCCATATGTGCAATCACCAAAGTGGAAGAATTAGCCCAAAGTAAACATTCCCAAAAGTGTCCCACAACCTCAAGACAATTTCCAAATTAAATGGCAGACCCTCATTTAAACACTATAAAAAATATCCCAAACAAATTACTCCTGAAGGCTTATATTCAACTGAGTTCCCCACTACCATATAGTTTATTACTGTAGTACAAAGGTAAGGAAAAGAGAACTATTATTTAGTGACTAAGTGCTGTGTAGCCAGGACCTTAAATATGTTATTTTGTTTACTATTTACAACACTAGGAGGTGGGTTTTGTTATTCTCCTTTAATAGATGAGAAAACTGAAGCCTGGAGAGGTTACCCATTAAATATTAAACTTAAGCACATATTTTTCCATTGGTTTCTAAAACTATTTTCTCTTGATTTCCTTGTATTTAGCAAGAGTTGTTTTTACTTACACATTAATTTTAAGATCATCAAAAGCTATCAAACAAAAATTTTTTTTCAAAAATTTTAAGGATTTCATTTACTTACTTTAAGAGAGAAGGGAAGGGAGGGAGAGAGGGAGAGAAATATCAATGTGTGAGAGATACATCAACTGGTTGCCTATCACACACCTTTAACTGAGGACCTGGCCCCCAACCCAGCCATGTGCCCTGACTGGGCTGCTGGCACTCAATCCACTGAGCTATACCAGCCAGGTCTCAAACAAAATTATTTTTATACCAACCTGATCATCCGGTAGGCCAGCCATTGATTTTCTGTTGATATTTCCTATGTCCATGAAGATTTTATCAATTGCTTCAGATATGCCAGGTGAATTATCTCTTCTGATCAGGGTTTGAATAGTTTCTGAAATAACAATGAATGGTAAATGTGCTATGAGCTATCACCATTGGCTAAAAACAGCAAATCACTTTAAAATCTGTCCTTAGATATTTGGTCAAATGAATATAACATGAAGAAACTGTGAATAATCCTTAGAGTAAAACCAAACTAAAGAAAAAGTTTCTTTTAGCTAAAGGTAGAGTATAATTTTCAAATAAAATTTATATTCTCTGGGAGTCATTTGCCCATAACAATCGTTATTTTCATTCTCAAGAAATAAAAATGCATTAACTTCACAAATAGTAACGTTATTATAGGTCATCTTAAAACCATAAAATAGAAATAAATAATGTCTACAAAACTAGAAAATGTAGAGATTCTGAAGGGAGAGTTAGATATGTGCCCTGTAAAACTGAAATACTTTTTAATATTTGCAAGCATTAGGTGGACATAGGTAATTTATCCTGTCTCTGAAGTCTTAACCTAACACTGTGGGAAAAAAATGACATGTCCAATTACAGACATTAGCCAGTTACTGAATCTGTACAAATGATGTCACCATTTTCTAAACAGTCTGAACTCAACATTTTATAGTGCTGAATCTTACTTGGACACAGAATTCTATAAATGCAAGCATGATATAGAATTATAACTGATACTTTTCATATTATCAAAATTGAGGATTTTCCAAACTCATGTAACAGAAGTGTTCATAACCTAGATGTCTGTAATTTTTGAAACATATCTGAGCATCAACTAGCAAGATGTTAATATTCATAAATTCATAAAATACTTTAAAAGCAACTTCTGGAAGATATTTTAAGCTGCTATTTAACCTGATAGAATTAACAATAAATCTGCTAAGTGAAAAATTTTCAGTTAAACATCAAAAAATAGATTCACATAAAGATTTCACAAAACAAATTATGTTCAAATATACTCAAAAATGTTATACAGCTCATGGAATCTTTATTACCCATGAGCAGTAGTATTAGGGAACATACTACAATTTATACACCTCAAGTGATAAGATATATACAAAAAGAAAAATCTCCAGCCTCCTTACTCCCATAACTCTGTGAAAAGGCATACTGTATCTTGATTCTTATAAGATTAGGTAAGCAGTAGGCTGAAAGGCATATGTATTACAGCCCTTACTCAAAATACAGGGTGGGACATGAAGTAAGTTTACAGTTGTTCATCTAGAAAATAATACAACAATTAATAAATAATACAGGAATAAATTATGTTTCATGTACTCACAAACTCACTTTTGCCCCGCCCTGTATTGATAAGAGAATTAAGAAAGTTTAGAATGGGAAAAATATTTGTGAATCATCTGCCTGGTAATGGGATAATATCCAAAATATAGAAAGAACTCATACAACTCAATAGCAAATTTTTTAAAAATCCAATTTAAAAAATGAGCAGAGGATATCTCTAGAGATTTTTCCAAAGAAAAAATAAAGGGCCAACAGGTACATGAAAAGATGCTCAACATTACTAATCATCAGAGAAATGCAAATCAAAACAGGATCTCACCTCACACTAGTTAGAACGACTATTACCAATAGTAATTACAAAAGAAATGTGGTGAATATATACAATAGGATATTATTCAGCCATAAAAAATAATGAAATCTTGCCATTAGTAACAATATGATGGACCTTAAGGGTTCTGCTAGTGAAATGAGTCAGAGAAAGACAAACACCATATGATCTCAATTATATGTGGAATCTTAAAACAAGTAAACAAACACCAAGCCCATAGAGACAGAGAACAGATTGATTGTAGCCAGGGGACAGGGTTAGGTGATAGACAAAAATGGGTGAAGGGAGTCAAAGATACAAACTTCCAGGAATAAAATAAATAATTCACTGGACATAATGTATAAAATGGCAACTACAGTTAATACTGTACTGCAACCCTGAAACACCAATCCAAAAGAACCTATGCACCCCGATGTTCGTAGCAGCACAATTTACGATAGCCAAGAGTTGAAAGCAACCTAGATGCCCATCGGTAAATGACTGGATCACAAAACTATGGTACATTTACACAATGGAATTCTATGCTGCAGAAAGGAAGAAGGAACTCCTACCCTTTGCAACATCATGGATGGAACTAGAAAGCATTATGCTGAGCGAAATAAGCCAGGCGGTGAAAGACAAATACCATATGATATCACCGTTCACAGGGATCCAAACAAAACAAACAAGCAAGCAAAATATGACCAATGACACTCAAATATGGAACAGGCTGACAGGGTCCAGAGGGGAGAGGGGAGAGAATCATAGGGGAAAAGAGGATGGACTCACATGAACAAGTATAAAGGACACATGGACAATAACTAAGGGTGGGGGGCGGAAATGGGAGGGAGGCGGGGAGCATGGGGCGGGGGGGCGGGCAGGGTTGGGAATATAAGACAGAAAGCTGTACTTGAACAAGAATTAAAAAAATACTGTACTGCATATTATTTTAAAAAATTATTTTAAAAAATACTGTACTGCATATTTGAAAGTTGCTAAGATAGTAAATCTTAAAAAGTTCTCATCACAAGAAAAAAAACCTTTGTAAATATGTATGCTGATGGATGTTAACTAGACTTGGTATAATGATCATTTTATAATATATACAAACATCAAATCATGTTGTGCACCTGAAAGTGATGTAATGTTGCATGTCAATTACACCTCAATTTTAAAAAATTAGGGAAACTTTGAAATGTGTTTTGAAAGCCAACCATTGTGTAAAAAAAGATGTCTTTAAATGATTTTNTATATATATATATATATATATATATATATATATATATATAAGTGTTTAATTTGAGTTGCTTCAAAAAATTCCAAAAATAGTTTAGTACAATACCAATTATAACTTGTGCTCACATGGTATGACTGTGAAGACATTAATTTTGATTTGTGCGTGTCCTCTTAGCATTTAATATAATTCATTCTTTGTCAAAATAATTCTGGAACTTTCAAAACATATTTGCAATTTCATTTACTTGAGCAATTTGATTGACACTAGCTGAGGCAATGACAGCACTGCAGATCTTTAATAAAATGCAGTCAGCAACGCTGGGTAACTAGTAGAGATCACATAGCTAAATGGTTGAGTTACACTATGCAGGATACTTGTTTCTGGCAGAAACTAAGAAAGGAGCTCCCATAAATACAGTCTATTCTTGAGATTTGAAGATAACATGCTATATTAAGGTTATGTCAAGCAAGGTTGTACATTCTGAAAGAAAATAATCAAATCATCTTCCTGGCTACTGAAGTGAACTATGATTTACAACATGATTTCAGTCAATATAATTTAAATGAGATCCATTCTAGTTAAAACAGGGGGTGGGGAGGTGGTCACACCATTTAGACAACTGTGTTAATCAATACCAATTCATTGTGATTAGGCAGACAGCATTGTAGATATAGTATTAATAAAAAATAAACATTTTCCCTGTCCTTGAGGAAGTAAGCTTCTGCTACTTCCTCAAGGCAAAAAAAAATCTATCAACAGTCCTGCCAAGTCTCTTCCTGTGACTCCCATCAGCTCAACCAGTCATTTCAAAGGCCAAAACACCTACCAGGGTCAATTCAAGATTTGAGTTCTAGTCACAATTATCTGCAACTTTGTCACTGAGAAAAGAACCAAAAAATGACAATAAAATTAACATTTGCATAGTGGTTTATGCTCTCAAAGCTTTTCATATGCATCTTCATTTAATCATCAACCTACTCTGTAAGGCAGATATTTTTATTTTATAAGATGTGGAAACTCGCCCTGGCTTGTGTACCTCAGTGGATTGAGCACGGGCCTGTGAACCACACAATCACGGTTCGATTCCCAGTCAGGGCATATGCCTGGGTGGCGGGCCAGGTCCCAGTGGGGGCCCATGTGAGAGGCAACCACATATTGATATTTCTCTCCCTCCCTTTCTCCCTCCCTTCTCCTCTCTCTAAAAATAAATAAAATCTTTTTTTAAAAAAAGTATGAACTTGAATATTTTGATAGACCATAAGAGTATTTATATAACAGCAAATACAAAGATATTAGAAACCTAGAAAAAGGAAAATTATCTCCAAATTAACCATTGGAAAGGAGATTCCAAAGCTTAATAAACTGTTGCCATACTTTAAGAAGAAATAACCCTCATGCTGAGAAGGAAAACTAGACCAAATTATCTCAGTGTGAATTTTTTTTAATTAAAAAAAATGTATTGCTTTTGGAGAGAGAGAATCATGGAGAGAGAAACATAGATCTGTTTTCTACTCATTTACGCATTCATTACTTGATTCCTATATGTGCCCTGACCAGGAATCAAACCTACAACCTTGGCATACTGGAGACACTCCAACCAGCTGAGCTACCCAGTCAGGGCAGTATGAATATTCTGTTAACCCCACTCAACTGTTTGCTATTCCCTTGTTAAGTCACCTTCTATTATGGATGGTTCTTGGTGCTTGCCAAAATGAAAACCTTTTTTCTGAATCAGAAGAGACACTTTTAGGTAACTTTCCAGCACAGTTGTTATTGTTTCTTAAGTTAAGAATTTGGGCCTTTCAAAACCTGTCCTCTAGGAAAGAAATACTCTAGACAAGTCTGTTGAAACCTGATTACAAAGGCACTTTACATCTCAGCAAATTCACTTCTAAGTATTTCCCCCAAGAAAAATGAAAACCTAAGTCATTTAAATATATATATACATGAATATTCATAGCAACTTTATTCATGATAGCCAAAAATGTCCATCAACTGATAAATGGAGAAATTGTGATGTATTCATTCAGTGGAACAGTACTAAGCAAAATAAAGGAAGTAACCACTCTTATGCAACCATGTGGATGACTCTCAAAATAATTATGCTTAGTGAAAGACACTACAAAAAAAAAGAGTATGTACAGTACTGTTTCATACACAAACTCATCTGCAGTGATAGAAATAAGAACAGTGAATGCCTGGGGTGAAATGTGAAGTGTAGATTGACCACAAAGGGGCATGATGGAATTTTCTGAGATAAGAATATTCTATTTATCAGAATGATGGTCATACAGGTTACATTTGTTCCCCCCTCAAAATAAGGTATCAACCTGCACACTTAAAATGTGTGTATTTTATTATATGTGTAAATTATACCTCAATAAAGTTGATTTCTTTTTTTTAAAGATTTTATTTATTCATCTTTAGAAAGGGAAGGGAAGGAAAGGAGAGAGGGAGAGAAACATCAATGTATGGTTGCCTCTCCTGCATTCCCTGCTGGGAACTGGCTTGCAACCCAGGCATGTGCCCTGACTGGGAATCGAACTGCAATCCCTTGGTTCAGAGGCTCTCGCTCAATCTACTGAGCTACACCAGCCAGGGCTAAAGTTGATTTCTAAGAAAGAAAAGAAAGAGGGGAAGAAAAAGTACCATCGATCTGAAATCCTAGAGGTTGCAGGTCAGGAGCAGGGTAGCACAGTGTGGTATCAATCTTTGTTCATCAAGAAGGCAGCCTCAAAGGTAAACGGCAGAGCCCTGACCAGTGTGACTCAGTTGGTTGGGCGTTGTCCCACACAGCAAAAGGTCTCCACTTCAATCCCTGGATTAGTCAGGGCACATACCAGAGACAGCTGATAAATGTTTCTCTCCCTCTCTTCCTCTCTCCCTTCCCCTCTCTCTAAAAAATATAAGTAAATAAAATCTTTTAGCCCTGGCTGGTGTAGCTCAGTGGATTGAGCATGGGCCTGCAAACCAAAGGATCTCGGTTCAATTCCCAGTCGGGGCATATGCCTGGGTTGCAGGCCAGTTCCCACCAGGGGACACATGAGAGGCAACCATACATTGATATACCTCTCCCTCTCTCCTTCCCTTCTTCTCTAAAGGCAAGTAAATAAAATCTTTTAAATAAAATAAAATCTTCTTTTAAAAAAAAGTAAACAAGTGATCTGTCCCCTTTGCCCACCTTCACCCATTTTCCTCACCCCACTGCAAAAATCCTGTAACTACATGAGGTAATGAATGTGTTCATTAACATTCTTGTAGTAATCACTTTATAATATATACATACATAAAATCACTACACCATATACCTTAAACTTACAGAATGCTATGTCAATTATATCTCAAAAAAGCTGGGAGCGGGGTGAACAGAAGAGTTGGTAACAGAAGTGCATATACATAGAACCTCAAGAGCCTTTCAAAGGGATAAAGAGGTGTGGCTCAGTGAGTTGAGTGCTGGCCTGCAAACCAAAGGGTTGCTGGTTTGATTCCTGGTCAGGGCACCTACCTGAGTTGCAGGCCAGGTCCCCTGTTGGGGGTGCACGAGAGGCAACCACACATTGGTGTTTCTCTCCCTCTCTTTCTCCCTCCCTTCCTCTCTCTAAAAATAAATGAATAAAATTTTTAAAAAAAGCAGGTTAAACCAGCATACCCAAACATGCTGCTTAATGGAATGATGCCAATCTGAAGTGAGGTTTTTAATGGCATAACATTCTGTCCTTGGCCCTGTCCTATTTAACTGCCTTATCAATGATTTGGATGAAGAAGCTGAGAGAGAACAAAGATGATATAACCAGGAACAAAAGTTAAATCTCTAGTTGCAGCAATGGGATTAATGTAATAAAAATCTTAGTCCTGCATTTAAGTCTTCAAAACTAACTTCACCCATATATGCCAGGCAAGATGTAGCTTAACAGCAGAGTGTATTTTGTAAAAACAAGAGTGTTTTAGAAGGAAAATGGTCAAAATAAGTCATCAGTGTGGTATGACTGCCCTATTCCAAAAATTTCAATCTTAGCTAAAGAGAATGATGATCACTCCCAAATCTAAAGAGGAAGATTATTTTGTGATGATCATTTTAAACCCAGAGAACTGTGTTCTGTTCTGCGTACCACACTTTAAGGAATAACATGGAAAGAAAAGAGCATGTTTGGAGAACAGCACACAAAATGATGAGGGGACTAGAAACCATGTAATATGAGGAATGGGTAAGCAAACTGAGAATGGTTCATTTGAAGAAGAAACTTTTCAGGGGACGTAAGTATCTTTAAATAGTTGAAGAGCTGGCATGCGGAAAAAGAGATACACTTATTTAGCCCCAATGGGTATAACTTAAAACAAATTTTGATTCCTTCTTGCCCATGAAACTGATTGGAATTGTTGGTACAAGAAGGTGGACATTATGTCAATTCTCCCTATGAAGAAAAAGAAAATGAGCTAGGGCCATCAAACGAACCTTTTGTGGTCCATTTTTTAAAAACTTGACTGAAGGTCATGTGTACAAAAAAGAAAACTCAAATTGCTATGAAAATACACCCAACTTCACCCTGGCCAGTGTGCTCAGTGGTCACAGGGGTGCTGTCCTGTGACCAAAAGGTTGTGGGCCTGATTCCCAGTCAGGGTGCGTAGGATCCTGCCTGGCACACACTGGATGGAGACAGCCCAATGTTTTTCTCTTACATCAATGTTTCTCCCCCTTCATTTCTCTCTAAAAGGAATGAAAAAACATCCTTCAGTGAGGATTAAAAAAACGTAAAAAGAAAATATACCCAACTTCAATAGTTACTAGGGAAATAGAAATTAAAACAACACCCATGTCAGATGATAACATCAGGAAAAATAAAACTGGCTGGAGGGTATATGTGAATTCTATACTATCTCTGAAACTTTTCTGTAAATCTAAAATCATTCCAAAATAAAATGTTAATTAAAAACAATGACACCTTTCATATCTGCAAAACCTTTGAAGTGTGACAATACTAGATATTAGCAAGATTATGAGGAAAACAAAAAGGGAGAATATAAGTTGTTAAAACTACTTTGGACAGCAATTTGGCAATATTTATAAATTTAAAGATGCTGACAGCTTTTGACCCGGCAGTTCCACATTCAGCAGTTCAACCGAAATGTATGCCCTACAGCAGCACTGCCTCTATAGGGGAGCCACTAGCCACATACATGTGACCACTGAGCACTTGAATTATGACAAGTCCCAAAAAAGATGTGCTTAAAGTATATATAAAACACAAAGCAGACTTCAAGCTTTGTATAAAAAATGTAAACTTCTCGCATTAATAACTTTAATTACATGCTAAAATGATAATATTTTGGATATACTATGCTAAATAATTTGTATTACTAAAAAGTAATATAAAGTATTATATTACTAAATATTATATTAATATTACTATTATATTATTAAATTATTATATTAAATTATATTATTATATATTTAGTAATCGTTATGTATTATGTATTTAGTAAAATATCATATTATATTTAGTAATGAGTTATAACATTACTAAATATTATAATACTATTATATTTAGTAATTACTAAGATTACTATATTAATTTCATCTTACTAACCTTTTTAATGTGATTACTGCGAAATATGAATTTGTGTTTGCACATTGTTTCAATTGGACAGCACTGACCTAAAGCCTCAACACGCAGTGCTCAAGAAATAAATCAACCTAGTGCATTACAACCAGAATATTTTAACCAAAAAAAAAAGAATAAAATAGAAAATATGGTGGTACACTGCATATAATACAGATAAAACCATTTCATTAAACTTTTGATGTACTGTATTTCCTTGTCATGGGTGGTGGTCAAAACTATTTGAAAGCTCCCACTAAATTCTCTGAAGCACAATGTTCATTGTTATCTGTAACAGCAACTACTTAAAATGCTCATATATCCAATAAGAGAAATTGAATAAATGATTTGTGGTACACTTATATTCAATGTAATGGTACAAGTCAGCAGTGGAAATAAATGAATTAGAGCTAAAATATCCATAGGGGTAAATATCCAAAAAATAATGTTGAGTGAAAAAAGACAAATCGCAGGGGGAAAGGAAACATAATGTAAAATGACACAACTTATGTAAAACTTTAAAAGATGAAAAACTAATATATGTAATCTTTCAGTTCTTTCAAACATGAAATATCTGAAATACATGGCAAACTGTTAAGATTCAACAAAACTTAGTGATAGGTATACTAGCAATCACTATATTTTTCTATATACTTGTTTGTGTTTCAAATATTTATATAAATAAGGTCTCAAATACCATACACACTTAAAAATCATAATCCCTATTTTATGTTTATATCTTTAAGATATTATATCCTAAATTAAAAATTAAAGCAGGTGGTAAAGGGGTTTGTTTTTGTTGTTTTAAAATGACAAGCACTACTCTGAAGGGCATGGGTCAATTGGTTGAACAGTCCCAGGTTCATTCCTGGTCAGCACACATGCCTGGGTTGCCAGGCTGGTCCACTTGGGGTGCATGCAAGAGGCAACCTACCAGTGTATCTCTCACACATCGACATTTTTCTCCCTGTCTCTCCTTTTCCCCTCTTTCTAAGAATTAAAATAAAAAAAATCTTCTAAAAAAAAACATTGACCCGAACTTTTAAAAATCATAGATCTATAGCCACCCTAGATATGACATAGTTCCTTTTTATAAATATCATAAATTCTACCATATGTGATATAGCTGAGGAATCTGGTGTGACTACTCAAATTGCTTGTTTCTTAAGAATTCCCATAAATATCCTACAAAGATTACCAATTTTCAATACAATAAAGATACAATAAAATGTACTTAAACCTAAAACACACAGGATATAATTTATTTTTCATTAATAATTCTGCAAAGGCTTAGGATCTTGCAGTAAGTTTTTCAGGTATTTTTAAATGCTTTTTAAAAGATTTTATTTATTTATTTATCTTTAGAGGGGAAGGGAAGGAGAGAGGGAGAGAAATATTAATGTACGGTTGCCTCTCATGTGTCCCCTGCTGAGAACTGGCCTGCAACCCAGGCATGCGCCCTGACTGGGAATCGAACCGCAATCGTGTGGTTCGCAGGCCCATGCTCAATCCACTGAGCCACACCACCCAGGGCAGTTTTTAACGTATTTTTAATGCAACAATTTCTATTTCAGTTTAAACCAATGTCATTTTCAATGCCATAAACACCTTGAGAAAATGAGCTATAAATTGCGAATTATGTTTCCTTATACTAGTTTATTAAAGCATTCCACTTTTTTAAAACTCCACATTGTTTTTATGATACACTGATGACAAAAGGTGGAGCTCTGGCTACTGCAAAGAAATGAAATTCAGAAATAAATTACAATTAGAAGATCTTTGATAATGCAGCAAATAGTTCGACATTTTCTTTACTACCATGTAAAGCTATATACCTTCAAAGTCCAAGAAACGAAAATCCACTTGGTCCATTTTTTAATCTCTGGATCACACCTATGAATTAAGATAATACGTTAATATTAGATCCTTTATACTCCTCTTTCACAATAAATTGCTTCCTAGTCAAACTTTCCAAGTCATTTCCTATTCATAGGGGGAATGGCTGAGGAAAGTCAAAATCTCGGAAAAAGTAGTTAATAGGAGATGGAAACAGGCTGTCTAGCAACCCAAGCCCGGCTTGGAGAAAATTCTCATCAAATATTAGCATAATGTGGCCAGCAAAGCAGGCAATCACGAAGCAAGATACACTGTGATTACATTGGCTGGTATCCATTCCCACATTCTGATTTCTTGAAAATCCCAAGCATGATGATTAAAGCATCCAATCACACCAGTTTCTCCAGTCCGACCGCCAAAATACTCCGACCCAGCAGAGGCAGTTAGCAGGAATTCAGCTTCCTGCCAACCAAAGGTCACAAACTGCTCCTGAAGAGACACTAACTGTATGGCTACCACGGATTTTAAGTCTTTAGCATACAAACTACCATTACTATATCCTCAAGATTTCAGTGGTCCCCAAAGGGGCCACACACACTTAAAAAAAATAGAATTTATTTCCCTGACAATGGGGCTCACTAATTTCACCTTCGACCCTTCAGACAACAGAAAGGTCGCTGAACCTACCTCAAATGAAGTACTTCTGAAACAACCTCACGATGTTTCCCTTACTAATCAATATTTGTAATCTGAGTTTTCCATCTCAAATTTCCCTACAAAATAACGACATAAAGTCTTTTTCTCTCATTTTGGTACCCGTTTTGGAACTATTTTATTTATTTAGTTTTAAAATGAGGACAGGAAGAAAAACAACACGAGAGAAATATCGCCCGGGGAGAGAAGCACTGAAGGCTGCCTCTCAAAGCATCGCCGACCGTAGACGG